>NC_091261.1:2444242-2747272 GCF_042477335.2 Ovis canadensis | reverse complement strand
CTCCTCGTCTCGAATGCGGGCATGCACTTGCGCTTTCCTCCAGAGCGGTAGCAGCAGTGTCACGCAGTCCGCCGCGTGGATCAAAGGATCTATGGTTTTCCCTCGAGTCTTTCCCACGAGGCTTTCCCACGAGGCTTTCCCACAGGGCTGTCCCAAGTGCACAGGTGGTGGGAGTCGATCCTCGACTTGAACGTCAAGGCAGTGCAGGGAAAACAGGTTCCTCTGGAATGGACTGACACATCTGGGGGACTCTTGGAATGGTGGCACGACCCTGGAGTTCCTCTCGCCTTTCCTGTGGAGAGCGCCTCCTCTTGAGATGCGACGGGAACGCCGGGAATTCTTTCCCTACGAAACAGGGAAAGGATCCCTCATCTCGAGCTAGGAGGCGGAAACGGGGCTCCCCTGGATGTGTGCGGGACCCCACGTGCTTCCTCTCGAGTGGAGACGGGTATGTCGGGGAACTTCTTGAGTTGCAGCAAGGGTGTGAAGGACCCTTTGGAAGTTCCAGTGGTTACACGTGATTAGCCTCGAGAAGACTCAGCGGAAATGGGCCTCATCTCGCCTGGAGGGCAAAACCTCCTGGATTTTCTCGAGTTGCGGCAGGTGCTCTCGACTTACGACGGGGACCTCAGGGACCCGCTCTGGTGGCCTCAGGAAAGGCCAGTCCCCATGCGAGTTCCTCGGGGGCCTCTCGGGATTCCTCTCCCGTCGTTGCCGGGGCCTAAGACCTTGTGTGGAGTCGGGGCCGGAACCTGAGGATTCCTCTCCAGTGCTGACATGGATCTTGGGGTACTTCTGGAGTCTCCCCAGGGGAGTCAGTCCTCGTTTCGAATGCGGGCATGCACTTGCGCTTTCCTCCAGAGCGGTAGCAGCAGTGTCACGCAGTCCGCCGCGTGGATCAAAGGATCTATGGTTTTCCCTCGAGTCTTTCCCACGAGGCTTTCCCACGAGGCTTTCCCACAGGGCTGTCCTACGTGCACAGGTGGTGGGAGTCGATCCTGGGCTTGAACGTCAAGGCAGTGCAGGGAAAACAGGTTCCTCTGGAATGGACTGACACATCTGGGCGTCTCTTGGAATGGTGGCACGACCCTGGAGTTCCTCTCGCCTCTCCTGTGGAGAGCGCCTCCTCTTGAGATGCGACGGGAACGCCGGGAATTCTTTCCCTAAGAAACAGGGAAAGGATCCCTCATCTCGAGCTAGGAGGCGGTAACGGGGCTCCCCTGGATGCGTGCGGGACCCCACGTGCTTCCTCTCGAGTGGAGACGGGTATGTCGGGGAACTTCTTGAGTTGCAGCAAGGGTGTGAAGGACCCTTTGGAAGTTCCAGTGGTTAGATGTGATTAGCCTCGAGAAGCCTCAGCGGAAATGGGCCTCATCTCGCCTGGAGGGCAAAACCTCCTGGATTTTCTCGAGTTGCGGCAGGTGCTCTCGATTTACGACGGGGTCCTCAGGGACCCGCTCTGGGGGCCTCAGGAAAAGCCAGTCCCCATGCGAGTTCCTCGGGGGCCTCTCGGGATTCCTCTCCCGTCGATGCCGGGGCCTAAGACCTTGTGTGGAGTCGGGGCCGGAACCTGAGGATTCCTCTCCAGTGCTGACATGGATCTTGGGGTACTTCTGGAGTCTCCCCAGGGGAGTCAGTCCTCGTCTCGAATGCGGGCATGCACTTGCGCTTTCCTCCAGAGCGGTAGCAGCAGTGTCACGCAGTCCGCCGCGTGGATCAAAGGATCTATGGTTTTCCCTCGAGTCTTTCCCACGAGGCTTTCCCACGAGGCTTTCCCACAGGGCTGTCCCACGTGCACAGGTGGTGGGAGTCGATCCTCGGCTTGAACGTCAAGGCAGTGCAGGGAAAACAGGTTCCTCTGGAATGGACTGACACATATGGGCGTCTCTTGGAATGGTGGCACGACCCTGGAGTTCCTCTCGCCTCTCCTGTGGAGAGCGCCTCCTCTTGAGATGCGACGGGAACGCCGGGAATTCTTTCCCTAAGAAACAGGGAAAGGATCCCTCATCTCGAGCTAGGAGGCGGAAACGGGGCTCCCCTGGATGTGTGCGGGACCCCACGTGCTTCCTCTCGAGTGGAGACGGGTATGTCGGGGAACTTCTTGAGTTGCAGCAAGGGTGTGAAGGACCCTTTGGAAGTTCCAGTGGTTAGATGTGATTAGCCTCGAGAAGCCTCAGCGGAAATGGGCCTCATCTCGCCTGGAGGGCAAAACCTCCTGGATTTTCTCGAGTTGCGGCATGTGCTCTCGACTTACGACGGGGACCTCAGTGACCCGCTCTGGTGACCTCAGGAAAGGCCAGTCCCCATGCGAGTTCCTCGGGGGCCTCTCGGGATTCCTCTCCCATTGATGCCGGGGCCTAAGACCTTGTGTGGAGTCGGGGCCGGAACCTGAGGATTACTCTCCTGTGCTGACATGGATCATGGGGTACTTCTGGAGTCTCCCCAGGGGAGTCAGTCCTCGTCTCGAATGCGGGCATGTACTTGCGCTTTCCTCCAGAGCGGTAGAAGCAGTGTCACGCAGTCCGCCGCGTGGATCAAAGGATCTATGGTTTTCCTTCGAGTCTTTCCCACGAGGCTTTCCCACGAGGCTTTCCCACAGGGCTGTCCCACGTGCACACGTGGTGGTAGTCGATCCTCGGCTTGAACGTCAAGGCAGTGCAGGGAAAACAGGTTCCTCTGGAATGGACTGACACATCTGGGGGACTCTTGGAATGGTGGCACGACCCTGGAGTTCCTCTCGCCTTTCCTGTGGAGAGCGCCTCCTCTTGAGATGCGACGGGAACGCCGGGAATTCTTTACCTACGAAACAGGGAAAGGATCCCTCATCTCGAGCTAGGAGGCGGAAACGGGGCTCCCCTGGATGTGTGCGGGACCCCACTTGCTTCCTCTCGAGTGGAGACGGGTATGTCAGGGAACATCTTGAATTGCAGCAAGGGTGTGAAGGACCCTTTGGAAATTCCAGTGGTTAGACGTGATTAGCCTCGAGAAGCCTCAGCGGAAATGGGCCTCATCTCGCCTGGAGGGCAAAACCTCCTGGATTTTCTCGAGTTGCGGCAGGTGCTCTCGACTTACGACGGGGACCTCAGGGACCCGCTCTGGTGGCCTCAGGAAAGGCCAGTCCCCATGCGAGTTCCTCGGGAGCCTCTCGGGATTCCTCTCCCATCGATGCCGGGGCCTAAGACCTTGTGTGGAGTCGGGGCCGGAACCTGAGGATTCCTCTCCAGTGCTGACATGGATCTTGGGGTACTTCTGGAGTCTCCCCAGGGAGTCAGTCCTCGTCTCGAATGCGGGCATGCACTTGCCCTTTCCTCCAGAGCGGTAGCAGCAGTGTCACGCAGTCCGCCGCGTGGATCAAAGGATCTATGGTTTTCCCTCGAGTCTTTCCCACGAGGCTTTCCCACGAGGCTTTCCCACAGGGCTGTCCCACGTGCACACGTGGTGGGAGTCGATCCTCGGCTTTTACGTCAAGGCAGTGCAGGGAAAACAGGTTCCTCTGGAATGGACTGACACATTTGGGGGACTCTTGGAATGGTGGCACGACCCTGGAGTTCCTCTCGCCTTTCCTGTGGAGAGCGCCTCCTCTTGAGATGCGACGGGAACACCGGGAATTCTTTCCCTACGAAACAGGGAAAGGATCCCTCATCTCGAGCTAGGAGGCGGAAACGGGGCTCCGCTGGATGTGTGCGGGACCCCACGTGCTTCCTCTCGAGTGGAGACGGGTATGTCGGGGAACTTCTTGAGTTGCAACAAGGGTGTGAAGGACCCTTTGGAAGTTCCAGTGGTTAGACGTGATTAGCCTCGAGAAGCCTCAGCGGAAATGGGCCTCATCTCGCCTGGAGGGCAAAACCTCCTGAATTTTCTCGAGTTGCGGCAGGTGCTCTCGACTTACGACGGGGACCTCAGGGACCCGCTCTGGTGGCCTCAGGAAAGGCCAGTCCCCATGCGAGTTCCTCGGGGGCCTCTCGGGATTCCTCTCCCGTCGATACCGGGGCCTAAGACCTTGTGTGAAGTCGGGGCCGGAACCTGAGGATTCCTCTCCAGTGCTGACATGGATCTTGGGGTACTTCTGGAGTCTCCCCAGGGGAGTCAGTCCTCGTCTCGAATGCGGGCATGCACTTGCGCTTTCCTCCAGAGCGGTAGCAGCAGTGTCACGCAGTCCGCCGCGTGGATCAAAGGATCTATGGTTTTCCCTCGAGTCTTTCCCACGAGGCTTTCCCACGAGGCTTTCCCACAGGGCTGTCCCACGTGCACAGGTGGTGGGAGTCGATCCTCGGCTTGAACGTCAAGGCAGTGCAGGGAAAACAGGTTCCTCTGGAATGGACTGACCCATCTGGGCGTCTCTTGGAGTGGTGGCACGACCCTGGAGTTCCTCTCGCCTCTCCTGTGGAGAGCGCCTCCTCTTGAGATGCGACGGGAACGCCGGGAATTCTTTCCCTAAGAAACAGGGAAAGGATCCCTCATCTCGAGCTAGGAGGCGGAAACGGTGCTCCCCTGGATGTGTGCGGGACCCCACGTGCTTCCTCTCGAGTGGAGACGGGTATGTCGGGGAACTTCTTGAGTTGCAGCAAAGGTGTGAAGGACCCTTTGGAAGTTCCAGTGGTTAGATGTGATTAGCCTCGAGAAGCCTCAGCGGAAATGGGCCTCATCTCGCCTGGAGGGCAAAACCTCCTGGATTTTCTCGAGTTGCGGCAGGTGCTCTCGACTTACGACGGGGACCTCAGGGACCCGCTCTGGTGGCCTCAGGAAAGGCCAGTCCCCATGCGAGTTCCTCGGGGGCCTCTCGGGATTCCTCTCCCGTCGTTGCCGGGGCCTAAGACCTTGTGTGGAGTCGGGGCCGGAACCTGAGGATTCCTCTCCAGTGCTGACATGGATCTTGGGGTACTTCTGGAGTCTCCCCAGGGGAGTCAGTCCTCCTCTCGAATGCGGGCATGCACTTGCGCTTTCCTCCAGAGCGGTAGCAGCAGTGTCACGCAGTCCGCCGCGTGGATCAAAGGATCTATGGTTTTCCCTTGAGTCTTTCCCAAGAGGCTTTCCCACGAGGCTTTCCCACAGGGCTGTCCCACGTGCACACGTGGTGGGAGTCGATCCTCGGCTTGAACGTCAAGGCAGTGCAGGGAAAACAGGTTCCTCTGGAATGGACTGACACATCTGGGGGACTCTTGGAATGGTGGCACGACCCTGGAGTTCCTCTCGCCTTTCCTGTGGAGAGCGCCTCCTCTTGAGATGCGACGGGAACGCCGGGAATTCTTTCCTACGAAACAGGGAAAGGATCCCTCATCTCGAGCTAGGAGGCGGAAACGGGGCTCCCCTGGATGTGTGCGGGACCCCACGTGCTTCCTCTCGAGTGGAGACGGGTATGTAGGGGAACTTCTTGAGTTGCAGCAAGGGTGTGAAGGACCCTTTGGAAGTTCCAGTGGTTAGATGTGATTAGCCTCGAGAAGCCTCAGCGGAAATGGGCCTCATCTCGCCTGGAGGGCAAAACCTCCTGGATTTTCTCGAGTTGCGGCATGTGCTCTCGACTTACGACGGGGACATCAGTGACCCGCTCTGGTGACCTCAGGAAAGGCCAGTCCCCATGCGAGTTCCTCGGGGGCCTCTCGGGATTCCTCTCCCATTGATGCCGGGGCCTAAGACCTTGTGTGGAGTCGGGGCCGGAACCTGAGTATTCCTCTCCAGTGCTGACATGGATCATGGGGTACTTCTGGAGTCTCCCCAGGGGAGTCAGTCCTCGTCTCGAATGCGGGCATGTACTTGCGCTTTCCTCCAGAGCGGTAGCAGCAGTGTCACGCAGTCCGCCGCGTGGATCAAAGGATCTATGGTTTTCCTTCGAGTCTTTCCCACGAGGCTTTCCCACGAGGCTTTCCCACAGGGCTGTCCCACGTGCACAGGTGTTGGGAGTGGATCCTCGGCTTGAACGTCAAGGCAGTGCAGGGAAAACAGGTTCCTCTGGAATGGACTGACACATCTGGGGGACTCTTGGAATGGTGGCACGACCCTGGAGTTCCTCTCGCCTTTCCTGTGGAGAGCGCCTCCTCTTGAGATGCGACGGGAACGCCGGGAATTCTTTCCCTACGAAACAGGGAAAGGATCCCTCATCTCGAGCTAGGAGGCGGAAACGGGGCTCCCCTGGATGTGTGCGGGATACCACGTGCTTCCTATCGAGTGGAGACGGGTATGTCGGGGAACTTCTTGAGTAGCAGCAAGGGTGTGAAGGACCCTTTGGAAGTTCCAGTGGTTAGATGTGATTGGCCTCGAGAAGCCTCAGCGGAAATGTGCCTCATCTCGCCTGGAGGGCAAAACCTCCTGGATTTTCTCGAGTTACGGCAGGTGCTCTCGACTTACGACGGGGACCTCAGGGACCCGCTCTGGTGGCCTCAGGAAAGGCCAGTCCCCATGCGAGTTCCTCGGGGGCCTCTCGGGATTCCTCTCCCATCGTTGCCGGGGCCTAAGACCTTGTGTGGAGTCGGGGCCGGAACCTGAGGATTCCTCTCCAGTGCTTACATGGATCTTGGGGTACTTCTGGAGTCTCCCCAGGGGAGTCAGTCCTCGTCTCGAATGCGGGCATGCACTTGCGCTTTCCTCCAGAGCGGTAGCAGCAGTGTCACGCAGTCCGCCGCGTGGATCAAAGGATCTATGGTTTTCCCTCGAGTCTTTCCCACGAGGCTTTCCCACGAGGCTTTCCCACAGGGCTGTCCCACGTGCACACGTGGTGGGAGTCGATCCTCGGCTTGAACGTCAAGGCAGTGCAGGGAAAACAGGTTCCTCTGGAATGGACTGACACATCTGGGGGACTCTAGGAATGGTGGCACGACCCTGGAGTTCCTCTCGCCTTTCCTGTGGAGAGCGCCTCCTCTTGAGATGCGACGGGAACGCCGGGAATTCTTTCCCTACGAAACAGGGAAAGGATCCCTCATCTCGAGCTAGGAGGCGGAAACGGGGCTCCCCTGGATGTGTGCGGGACCCCACGTGCTTCCTCTCGAGTGGAGACGGGTATGTCGGGGAACTTCTTGAGTTGCAGCAAGGGTGTGAAGGACCCTTTGGAAGTTCCAGTGGTTAGACGTGATTAGCCTCGAGAAGCCTCAGCGGAAATGGGCCTCATCTCGCCTGGAGGGCAAAACCTCCTGGATTTTCTCGAGTTGCGGCAGGTGCTCTCGACTTACGACGGGGACCTCAGGGACCCGCTCTGGTGGCCTCAGGAAAGGCCAGTCCCCATGCGAGTTCCTCGGGGGCCTCTCGGGATTACTCTCCCGTCGATGCCGGGGCCTAAGACCTTGTGTGGAGTCGGGGCCGGAACCTGAGGATTCCTCTCCAGTGCTGACATGGATCTTGGGGTACTTCTGGAGTCTCCCCAGGGGAGTCAGTCCTCGTCTCGAATGCGGGCATGCACTTGCGCTTTCCTCCAGAGCGGTAGCAGCAGTGTCACGCAGTCCACCGCGTGGATCAAAGGATCTATGGTTTTCCCTCGAGTCTTTCTCACGAGGCTTTCCCACGAGGCTTTCCCACAGGGCTGTCCCAAGTGCACACGTGGTGGGAGTCGATCCTCGGCTTGAACGTCAAGGCAGTGCAGGGAAAACAGGTTCCTCTGGAATGGACTGACACATCTGGGGGACTCCTGGAATGGTGGCACGACCCTGGAGTTCCTCTCGCCTTTCCTGTGGAGAGCGCCTCCACTTGAGATGCGACGGGAACGCCGGGAATTCTTTCCCTACGAAACAGGGAAAGGATCCCTCATCTCGAGCTAGGAGGCGGAAACGGGGCTCCCCTGGATGTGTGCGGGACCCCACGTGCTTCCTCTCGAGTGGAGACGGGTATGTCGGGGAACTTCTTGAGTTGCAGCAAGGGTGTGAAGGACCCTTTGGAAGTTCCAGTGGTTAGACGTGATTCGCCTCGAGAAGCCTCAGCGGAAATGGGCCTAATCTCGCCTGGAGGGCAAAACCTCCTGGATTTTCTCGAGTTGCGGCAGGTGCTCTCGACTTACGACGGGGACGTCAGGGACCCGCTCTGGTGGCCTCAGGAAAGGCCAGTCCCCATGCGAGTTCCTCGGGGGCCTCTCGGGATTCCTCTCCCGTCGATGCCGGGGCCTAAGACCATGTGTGGAGTCGGGGCCGGAACCTGAGGATTCCTCTCCAGTGCTGACATGGATCTTGGGGTACTTCTGGAGTCTCCCCAGGGGAGTCAGTCCTCGTCTCGAATGCGGGCATGCACTTGCGCTTTCCTCCAGAGCGGTAGCAGCAGTGTCACGCAGTTCCCCGCGTGGATCAAAGGATCTATGGTTTTCCCTCGAGTCTTTCCCACGAGGCTTTCCCACGAGGCTTTCCCACAGGGCTGTTCCACGTGCACACGTGGTGGGAGTGGATCCTCGGCTTGAACGTCAAGGCAGTGCAGGGAAAACAGGTTCCTCTGGAATGGACTGACACATCTGGGGGACTCTTGGAATGGTGGTACGACCCTGGAGTTCCTCTCGCCTTTCCTGTGGAGAGCGCCTCCTCTTGAGATGCGACGGGAACGCCGGGAATTCTTTCCCTACGAAACAGGGAAAGGATCCCTCATCTCGAGCTAGGAGGCGGAAACGGGGCTCCCCTGGATGTGTGCGGGACCCCACGTGCTTCCTCTCGAGTGGAGACGGGTATGTCGGGGAATTCTTGAGTTGCAGCAAGGGTGTGAAGGACCCTTTGGAAGTTCCAGTGGTTAGACGTGATTCGCCGCGAGAAGCCTCAGCGGAAATGGGCCTCATCTCGCCTGGAGGGCAAAACCTGCTGGATTTTCTCGAGTTGCGGCAGGTGCTCTCGACTTACGACGGGGACCTCAGGGACCCGCTCTGGTGGCCTCAGGAAAGGCCAGTCCCCATGCGAATTCCTCGGGGGCCTCTCGGGATTACTCTCCCGTCGATGCCGGGGCCTAAGACCTTGTGTGGAGTCGGGGCCGGAACCTGAGGATTCCTCTCCAGTGCTGACATGGATCTTGGGGTACTTCTGGAGTCTCCCCAGGGGAGTCAGTCCTCGTCTCGAATGCGGGCATGCACTTGCGCTTTCCTCTAGAGCGGTAGCAGCAGTGTCACGCAGTCCGCCGCGTGGATCAAAAGATCTATGGTTTTCCCTCGAGTCTTTCCCACGAGGCTTTCCCACGAGGCTTTCCCACAGGGCTGTCCCACGTGCACAGGTGTTGGGAGTCGATCCTCGGCTTGAACGTCAAGGCAGTGCAGGGAAAACAGGTTCCTCTGGAATGGACTGACACATCTGGGGGACTCTTGGAATGGTGGCACGACCCTGGAGTTCCTCTCGCCTTTCCTGTGGAGAGCGCCTCTTCTTGAGATGCGACGGGAACGCCGGGAATTCTTTCCCTACGAAACAGGGAAAGGATCCCTCATCTCGAGCTAGGAGGCGGAAACGGGGCTCACCTGGATGTGTGCGGGACACCACGTCCTTCCTATCGAGTGGAGACGGGTATGTCGGGGAACTTCTTGAGTAGCAGCAAGTCTGTGAAGGACCCTTTGGAAGTTCCAGTGTTTAGATGTGATTGGCATCGAGAAGCCTCAGCGGAAATGGGCCTCATCTCGCCTGGAGGGCAAAACCTCCTGGATTTTCTCGAGTTACGGCAGGTGTTCTCGACTTACGACGGGGACCTCAGGGACCCGCTCTGGTGGCCTCAGGAAAGGCCAGTCCCCATGCGAGTTCCTCGGGGTCCTCTCGGGATTCCTCTCCCGTCGATGCCGGGGCCTAAGACCTTGTGTGGAGTCGGGGCCGGAACCTGAGGATTCCTCTCCAGTGCTGACATGGATCTTGGGGTACTTCTGGAGTCTCCCCAGGGGAGTCAGTCCTCGTCTCGAATGCGGGCATGCACTTGCGCTTTCCTCCAGAGCGGTAGCAGCAGTGTCACGCAGTCCTCCTCGTGGATCAAAGGATCTATGTTTTTCCCTCGAGTCTTTCCCACGAGGCTTTCCCACGAGGCTTTCCCACAGGGCTGTCCCACGTGCACACGTGGTGGGAGTCGATCCTCGGCTTGACGTCAGGCAGTGCAGGGAAAACAGGTTCCTCTGGAATGGACTGACACATCTGGGGGTCTCTTGGAATGGTGCCACGACCCTGGAGTTCCTCTCGCCTTTCCTGTGGAGAGCGCCACCTCTTGAGATGTGACGGGAACGCCGGGAATTCTTTCCCTACGAAACAGGGAAAGGATCCCTCATCTCGAGCTAGGAGGCGGAAACGGGGCTCCCCTGGATGGGTGCGGGACCCCACGTGCTTCCTCTCGAGTGGAGACGGGTATGTCGGGGAACTTCTTGAGTTGCAGCAATGGTGTGAAGGACCCTTTGGAAGTTCCAGCGGTTAGATATGATTAGCCTCGAGAAGCCTCAGCGGAAATGGGCCTCATCTCGCCTGCAGGGCAAAACCTCCTGGATTTTCTCGAGTTGCGGCAGGTGCTCTCGTCTTACGATGGGGACCTCAGGGACACGCTCTGGTGGCCTCAGGAAAGGCCAGTCCACATGCGAGTTCCTCGGGGGCCTCTCGGCATTCCTCTCCCGTCGATGCAGGGGCCTAAGACCTTGTGTGGAGTCGGGGCCGGAACCTGAGGATTCCTCTCCAGTGCTGACATGGATCTTGGGGTACTTCTGGAGTCTCCCCAGGGGAGTCAGTCCTCGTCTCGAATGCGGGCATGCACTTGCGCTTTCCTCCAGAGCGGTAGCAGCAGTGTCACGCAGTCCGCCGCGTGGATCAAAGGATCTATGGTTTTCCCTGGAGTCTTTCCCACGAGGCTTTCCCCCGAGGCTTTCCCACAGGGCTGTCCCACGTGCACACGTGGTGGGAGTGGATCCTCGGCTTGAACGTCAAGGCAGTGCAGGGAAAACAGGTTGCTCTGGGATGGACTGACACATCTGGGGGACTCTTGGAATGGTGGCACGACCCTGGAGTTCCTCTCGCCTTTCCTGTGGAGAGCGCCTCCTCTTGAGATGCGACGGGAACGCCGGGAATTCTTTCCCTACGAAACAGGGAAAGGATCCCTCATCTCGAGCTACGAGGCGGAAACGGGGCTCCCCTGGATGTGTGCGGGACCCCACGTGCTTCCTCTCGAGTGGAGACGGGTATGTCGGGGAACTTCTTGAGTTGCAGCAAGGGTGTGAAGGACCCTTTGGAAGTTCCAGTGGTTAGACGTGATTCGCCTCGAGAAGCCTCAGCGGAAATGGGCCTCATCTCGCCTGGAGGGCAAAACCTCCTGGATTTTCTCGAGTTGCGGCAGGTGCTCTCGACTTACGACGGGGACGTCAGGGACCCGCTCTGGTGGCCTCAGGAAAGGCCAGTCCCCATGCGAGTTCCTCGGGGGCCTCTCGGGATTCCTCTCCCGTCGATGCAGGGGCCTAAGACCATGTGTGGAGTCGGGGCCAGAACCTGAGGATTCCTCTCCAGTGCTGACATGGATCTTGGGGTACTTCTGGAGTCTCCCCAGGGGAGTCAGTCCTCGTCTCGAATGCGGGCATGCACTTGCGCTTTCCTCCAGAGCGGTAGCAGCAGTGTCACGCAGTCCGCCGCGTGGATCAAAGGATCTATGGTTTTCCCTCGAGTCTTTCCCACGAGGCTTTCCCACGAGGCTTTCCCACAGGGCTGTCCCACGTGCACACGTGGTGGGAGTGGATCCTCGGCTTGAACGTCAAGGCAGTGCCGGGAGAACAGGTTCCTCTGGAATGGACTGACACATCTGGGGGACTCTTGGAATGGTGGTACGACCCTGGAGTTCCTCTCGCCTTTCCTGTGGAGAGCGCCTCCTCTTGAGATGCGACGGGAACGCCGGGAATTCTTTCCCTACGAAACAGGGAAAGGATACCTCATCTCGAGCTAGGAGGCGGAAACGGGGCTCCCCTGGATGTGTGCGGGACCCCACGTGCTTCCTCTCGAGTGGAGACGGGTATGTCGGGGAATTCTTGAGTTGCAGCAAGGGTGTGAAGGACCCTTTGGAAGTTCCAGTGGTTAGACGTGATTCGCCGCGAGAAGCCTCAGCGGAAATGGGCCTCATCTCGCCTGGAGGGCAAAACCTGCTGGATTTTCTCGAGTTGCGGCAGGTGCTCTCGACTTACGACGGGGACCTCAGGGACCCGCTCTGGTGGCCTCAGGAAAGGCCAGTCCCCATGCGAATTCCTCGGGGGCCTCTCGGGATTACTCTCCCGTCGATGCCGGGGCCTAAGACCTTGTGTGGAGTCGGGGCCGGAACCTGAGGATTCCTCTCCAGTGCTGACATGGATCTTGGGGTACTTCTGGAGTCTCCCCAGGGGAGTCAGTCCTCGTCTCAAATGCGGGCATGCACTTGCGCTTTCCTCTAGAGCGGTAGCAGCAGTGTCACGCAGTCCGCCGCGTGGATCAAAAGATCTATGGTTTTCCCTCGAGTCTTTCCCACGAGGCTTTCAAACGAAACTTTCCCACAGGGCTGTCCCACGTGCACAGGTGTTGGGAGTCGATCCTCGGCTTGAACGTCAAGGCAGTGCAGGGAAAACAGGTTCCTCTGGAATGGACTGACACATCTGGGGGACTCTTGGAATGGTGGCACGACCCTGGAGTTCCTCTCGCCTTTCCTGTGGAGAGCGCCTCTTCTTGAGATGCGACGGGAACGCCGGGAATTCTTTCCCTACGAAACAGGGAAAGGATCCCTCATCTCGAGCTAGGAGGCGGAAACGGGGCTCCCCTGGATGTGTTCGGGACACCACGTGCTTCCTATCGAGTGGAGACGGGTATGTCGGGGAACTTCTTGAGTAGCAGCAAGGGTGTGAAGGACCCTTTGGAAGTTCCAGTGTTTAGATGTGATTGGCATCGAGAAGCCTCAGCGGAAATGGGCCTCATCTCGCCTGGAGGGCAAAACCTCCTGGATTTTCTCGAGTTACGGCAGGTGTTCTCGACTTACGACGGGGACCTCAGGGACCCGCTCTGGTGGCCTCAGGAAAGGCCAGTCCCCATGCGAGTTCCTCGGGGTCCTCTCGGGATTCCTCTCCCGTCGATGCCGGGGCCTAAGACCTTGTGTGGAGTCAGGGCCGGAACCTGAGGATTCCTCTCCAGTGCTGACATGGATCTTGGGGTACTTCTGGAGTCTCCCCAGGGGAGTCAGTCCTCGTCTCGAATGCGGGCATGCACTTGCGCTTTCCTCCAGAGCGGTAGCAGCAGTGTCACGCAGTCCACCGCGTGGATCAAAGGATCTATGGTTTTCCCTCGAGTCTTTCTCACGAGGCTTTCCCACGAGGCTTTCCCACAGGGCTGTCCCAAGTGCACACGTGGTGGGAGTCGATCCTCGGCTTGAACGTCAAGGCAGTGCAGGGAAAACAGGTTCCTCTGGAATGGACTGACACATCTGGGGGACTCCTGGAATGGTGGCACGACCCTGGAGTTCCTCTCGCCTTTCCTGTGGAGAGCGCCTCCACTTGAGATGCGACGGGAACGCCGGGAATTCTTTCCCTACGAAACAGGGAAAGGATCCCTCATCTCGAGCTAGGAGGCGGAAACGGGGCTCCCCTGGATGTGTGCGGGACCCCACGTGCTTCCTCTCGAGTGGAGACGGGTATGTCGGGGAACTTCTTGAGTTGCAGCAAGGGTGTGAAGGACCCTTTGGAAGTTCCAGTGGTTAGACGTGATTCGCCTCGAGAAGCCTCAGCGGAAATGGGCCTAATCTCGCCTGGAGGGCAAAACCTCCTGGATTTTCTCGAGTTGCGGCAGGTGCTCTCGACTTACGACGGGGACGTCAGGGACCCGCTCTGGTGGCCTCAGGAAAGGCCAGTCCCCATGCGAGTTCCTCGGGGGCCTCTCGGGATTCCTCTCCCGTCGATGCCGGGGCCTAAGACCATGTGTGGAGTCGGGGCCGGAACCTGAGGATTCCTCTCCAGTGCTGACATGGATCTTGGGGTACTTCTGGAGTCTCCCCAGGGGAGTCAGTCCTCGTCTCGAATGCGGGCATGCACTTGCGCTTTCCTCCAGAGCGGTAGCAGCAGTGTCACGCAGTTCCCCGCGTGGATCAAAGGATCTATGGTTTTCCCTCGAGTCTTTCCCACGAGGCTTTCCCACGAGGCTTTCCCACAGGGCTGTTCCACGTGCACACGTGGTGGGAGTGGATCCTCGGCTTGAACGTCAAGGCAGTGCAGGGAAAACAGGTTCCTCTGGAATGGACTGACACATCTGGGGGACTCTTGGAATGGTGGTACGACCCTGGAGTTCCTCTCGCCTTTCCTGTGGAGAGCGCCTCCTCTTGAGATGCGACGGGAACGCCGGGAATTCTTTCCCTACGAAACAGGGAAAGGATCCCTCATCTCGAGCTAGGAGGCGGAAACGGGGCTCCCCTGGATGTGTGCGGGACCCCACGTGCTTCCTCTCGAGTGGAGACGGGTATGTCGGGGAATTCTTGAGTTGCAGCAAGGGTGTGAAGGACCCTTTGGAAGTTCCAGTGGTTAGACGTGATTCGCCGCGAGAAGCCTCAGCGGAAATGGGCCTCATCTCGCCTGGAGGGCAAAACCTGCTGGATTTTCTCGAGTTGCGGCAGGTGCTCTCGACTTACGACGGGGACCTCAGGGACCCGCTCTGGTGGCCTCAGGAAAGGCCAGTCCCCATGCGAATTCCTCGGGGGCCTCTCGGGATTACTCTCCCGTCGATGCTGGGGCCTAAGACCTTGTGTGGAGTCGGGGCCGGAACCTGAGGATTCCTCTCCAGTGCTGACATGGATCTTGGGGTACTTCTGGAGTCTCCCCAGGGGAGTCAGTCCTCGTCTCGAATGCGGGCATGCACTTGCGCTTTCCTCTAGAGCGGTAGCAGCAGTGTCACGCAGTCCGCCGCGTGGATCAAAAGATCTATGGTTTTCCCTCGAGTCTTTCCCACGAGGCTTTCCCACGAGGCTTTCCCACAGGGCTGTCCCACGTGCACAGGTGTTGGGAGTCGATCCTCGGCTTGAACGTCAAGGCAGTGCAGGGAAAACAGGTTCCTCTGGAATGGACTGACACATCTGGGGGACTCTTGGAATGGTGGCACGACCCTGGAGTTCCTCTCGCCTTTCCTGTGGAGAGCGCCTCTTCTTGAGATGCGACGGGAACGCCGGGAATTCTTTCCCTACGAAACAGGGAAAGGATCCCTCATCTCGAGCTAGGAGGCGGAAACGGGGCTCACCTGGATGTGTGCGGGACACCACGTCCTTCCTATCGAGTGGAGACGGGTATGTCGGGGAACTTCTTGAGTAGCAGCAAGTCTGTGAAGGACCCTTTGGAAGTTCCAGTGTTTAGATGTGATTGGCATCGAGAAGCCTCAGCGGAAATGGGCCTCATCTCGCCTGGAGGGCAAAACCTCCTGGATTTTCTCGAGTTACGGCAGGTGTTCTCGACTTACGACGGGGACCTCAGGGACCCGCTCTGGTGGCCTCAGGAAAGGCCAGTCCCCATGCGAGTTCCTCGGGGTCCTCTCGGGATTCCTCTCCCGTCGATGCCGGGGCCTAAGACCTTGTGTGGAGTCGGGGCCGGAACCTGAGGATTCCTCTCCAGTGCTGACATGGATCTTGGGGTACTTCTGGAGTCTCCCCAGGGGAGTCAGTCCTCGTCTCGAATGCGGGCATGCACTTGCGCTTTCCTCCAGAGCGGTAGCAGCAGTGTCACGCAGTCCTCCTCGTGGATCAAAGGATCTATGTTTTTCCCTCGAGTCTTTCCCACGAGGCTTTCCCACGAGGCTTTCCCACAGGGCTGTCCCACGTGCACACGTGGTGGGAGTCGATCCTCGGCTTGAACGTCAGGCAGTGCAGGGAAAACAGTTTCCTCTGGAATGGACTGACACATCTGGGGGTCTCTTGGAATGGTGCCACGACCCTGGAGTTCCTCTCGCCTTTCCTGTGGAGAGCGCCACCTCTTGAGATGCGACGGGAACGCCGGGAATTCTTTCCCTACGAAACAGGGAAAGGATCCCTCATCTCGAGCTAGGAGGCGGAAACGGGGCTCCCCTGGATGGGTGCGGGACCCCACGTGCTTCCTCTCGAGTGGAGACGGGTATGTCGGGGAACTTCTTGAGTTGCAGCAATGGTGTGAAGGACCCTTTGGAAGTTCCAGCGGTTAGATATGATTAGCCTCGAGAAGCCTCAGCGGAAATGGGCCTCATCTCGCCTGCAGGGCAAAACCTCCTGGATTTTCTCGAGTTGCGGCAGGTGCTCTCGTCTTACGATGGGGACCTCAGGGACACGCTCTGGTGGCCTCAGGAAAGGCCAGTCCACATGCGAGTTCCTCGGGGGCCTCTCGGCATTCCTCTCCCGTCGATGCAGGGGCCTAAGACCTTGTGTGGAGTCGGGGCCGGAACCTGAGGATTCCTCTCCAGTGCTGACATGGATCTTGGGGTACTTCTGGAGTCTCCCCAGGGGAGTCAGTCCTCGTCTCGAATGCGGGCATGCACTTGCGCTTTCCTCCAGAGCGGTAGCAGCAGTGTCACGCAGTCCGCCGCGTGGATCAAAGGATCTATGGTTTTCCCTGGAGTCTTTCCCACGAGGCTTTCCCCCGAGGCTTTCCCACAGGGCTGTCCCACGTGCACACGTGGTGGGAGTGGATCCTCGGCTTGAACGTCAAGGCAGTGCAGGGAGAACAGGTTCCTCTGGAATGGACTGACACATCTGGGGGACTCTTGGAATGGTGGTACGACCCTGGAGTTCCTCTCGCCTTTCCTGTGGAGAGCGCCTCCTCTTGAGATGCGACGGGAACGCCGGGAATTCTTTCCCTACGAAACAGGGAAAGGATACCTCATCTCGAGCTAGGAGGCGGAAACGGGGCTCCCCTGGATGTGTGCGGGACCCCACGTGCTTCCTCTCGAGTGGAGACGGGTATGTCGGGGAATTCTTGAGTTGCAGCAAGGGTGTGAAGGACCCTTTGGAAGTTCCAGTGGTTAGACGTGATTCGCCGCGAGAAGCCTCAGCGGAAATGGGCCTCATCTCGCCTGGAGGGCAAAACCTGCTGGATTTTCTCGAGTTGCGGCAGGTGCTCTCGACTTACGACGGGGACCTCAGGGACCCGCTCTGGTGGCCTCAGGAAAGGCCAGTCCCCATGCGAATTCCTCGGGGGCCTCTCGGGATTACTCTCCCGTCGATGCCGGGGCCTAAGACCTTGTGTGGAGTCGGGGCCGGAACCTGAGGATTCCTCTCCAGTGCTGACATGGATCTTGGGGTACTTCTGGAGTCTCCCCAGGGGAGTCAGTCCTCGTCTCAAATGCGGGCATGCACTTGCGCTTTCCTCTAGAGCGGTAGCAGCAGTGTCACGCAGTCCGCCGCGTGGATCAAAAGATCTATGGTTTTCCCTCGAGTCTTTCCCACGAGGCTTTCAAACGAAACTTTCCCACAGGGCTGTCCCACGTGCACAGGTGTTGGGAGTCGATCCTCGGCTTGAACGTCAAGGCAGTGCAGGGAAAACAGGTTCCTCTGGAATGGACTGACACATCTGGGGGACTCTTGGAATGGTGGCACGACCCTGGAGTTCCTCTCGCCTTTCCTGTGGAGAGCGCCTCTTCTTGAGATGCGACGGGAACGCCGGGAATTCTTTCCCTACGAAACAGGGAAAGGATCCCTCATCTCGAGCTAGGAGGCGGAAACGGGGCTCCCCTGGATGTGTTCGGGACACCACGTGCTTCCTATCGAGTGGAGACGGGTATGTCGGGGAACTTCTTGAGTAGCAGCAAGGGTGTGAAGGACCCTTTGGAAGTTCCAGTGTTTAGATGTGATTGGCATCGAGAAGCCTCAGCGGAAATGGGCCTCATCTCGCCTGGAGGGCAAAACCTCCTGGATTTTCTCGAGTTACGGCAGGTGTTCTCGACTTACGACGGGGACCTCAGGGACCCGCTCTGGTGGCCTCAGGAAAGGCCAGTCCCCATGCGAGTTCCTCGGGGTCCTCTCGGGATTCCTCTCCCGTCGATGCCGGGGCCTAAGACCTTGTGTGGAGTCGGGGCCGGAACCTGAGGATTCCTCTCCAGTGCTGACATGGATCTTGGGGTACTTCTGGAGTCTCCCCAGGGGAGTCAGTCCTCGTCTCGAATGCGGGCATGCACTTGCGCTTTCCTCCAGAGCGGTAGCAGCAGTGTCACGCGGTCCGCCGCGTGGATCAAAGGATCTATGGTTTTCCCTCGAGTCTTTCCCACGAGGCTTTCACACGAGGCTTTCCCACAGGGCTGTCCCACGTGCACAGGTGGTGGGAGTCGATCCTCGGCTTGAACGTCAAGGCAGTGCAGGGAAAACAGGTTCCTCTGGAATGGACTGACCCATCTGGGCGTCTCTTGGAGTGGTGGCACGACCCTGGAGTTCCTCTCGCCTCTCCTGTGGAGAGCGCCTCCTCTTGAGATGCGACGGGAACGCCGGGAATTCTTTCCCTAAGAAACAGGGAAAGGATCCCTCATCTCGAGCTAGGAGGCGGAAACGGGGCTCCCCTGGATGTGTGCGGGACCCCACGTGCTTCCTCTCGAGTGGAGACGGGTATGTCGGGGAACTTCTTGAGTTGCAGCAAGGGTGTGAAGGACCCTTTGGAAGTTCCAGTGGTTAGATGTGATTAGCCTCGAGAAGCCTCAGCGGAAATGGGCCTCATCTCGCCTGGAGGGCAAAACCTCCTGGATTTTCTCGAGTTGCGGCAGGTGCTCTCGACTTACGACGGGGACCTCAGGGACCCGCTCTGGTGGCCTCAGGAAAGGCCAGTCCCCATGCGAGTTCCTCGGGGGCCTCTCGGGATTCCTCTCCCGTCGTTGCCGGGGCCTAAGACCTTGTGTGGAGTCGGGGCCGGAACCTGAGGATTCCTCTCCAGTGCTGACATGGATCTTGGGGTACTTCTGGAGTCTCCCCAGGGGAGTCAGTCCTCGTCTCGAATGCGGGCATGCACTTGCGCTTTCCTCCAGAGCGGTAGCAGCAGTGTCACGCAGTCCGCCGCGTGGATCAAAGGATCTATGGTTTTCCCTTGAGTCTTTCCCAAGAGGCTTTCCCACGAGGCTTTCCCACAGGGCTGTCCCACGTGCACACGTGGTGGGAGTCGATCCTCGGCTTGAACGTCAAGGCAGTGCAGGGAAAACAGGTTCCTCTGGAATGGACTGACACATCTGGGGGACTCTTGGAATGGTGGCACGACCCTGGAGTTCCTCTCGCCTTTCCTGTGGAGAGCGCCTCCTCTTGAGATGCGACGGGAACGCCGGGAATTCTTTCCTACGAAACAGGGAAAGGATCCCTCATCTCGAGCTAGGAGGCGGAAACGGGGCTCCCCTGGATGTGTGCGGGACCCCACGTGCTTCCTCTCGAGTGGAGACTGGTATGTAGGGGAACTTCTTGAGTTGCAGCAAGGGTGTGAAGGACCCTTTGGAAGTTCCAGTGGTTAGATGTGATTAGCCTCGAGAAGCCTCAGCGGAAATGGGCCTCATCTCGCCTGGAGGGCAAAACCTCCTGGATTTTCTCGAGTTGCGGCATGTGCTCTCGACTTACGACGGGGACATCAGTGACCCGCTCTGGTGACCTCAGGAAAGGCCAGTCCCCATGCGAGTTCCTCGGGGGCCTCTCGGGATTCCTCTCCCATTGATGCCGGGGCCTAAGACCTTGTGTGGAGTCGGGGCCGGAACCTGAGTATTCCTCTCCAGTGCTGACATGGATCATGGGGTACTTCTGGAGTCTCCCCAGGGGAGTCAGTCCTCGTCTCGAATGCGGGCATGTACTTGCGCTTTCCTCCAGAGCGGTAGCAGCAGTGTCACGCAGTCCGCCGCGTGGATCAAAGGATCTATGGTTTTCCTTCGAGTCTTTCCCACGAGGCTTTCCCACGAGGCTTTCCCACAGGGCTGTCCCACGTGCACACGTGGTGGGAGTGGATCCTCGGCTTGAACGTCAAGGCAGTGCAGGGAAAACAGGTTCCTCTGGAATGGACTGACACATCTGGGGGACTCTTGGAATGGTGGCACGACCCTGGAGTTCCTCTCGCCTTTCCTGTGGAGAGCGCCTCCTCTTGAGATGCGACGGGAACGCCGGGAATTCTTTCCCTACGAAACAGGGAAAGGATCCCTCATTTCGAGCTAGGAGGCGGAAACGGGGCTCCCCTGGATGTGTGCGGGATACCACGTGCTTCCTATCGAGTGGAGACGGGTATGTCGGGGAACTTCTTGAGTAGCAGCAAGGGTGTGAAGGACCCTTTGGAAGTTCCAGTGGTTAGATGTGATTGGCCTCGAGAAGCCTCAGCGGAAATGTGCCTCATCTCGCCTGGAGGGCAAAACCTACTGGATTTTCTCGAGTTACGGCAGGTGCTCTCGACTTACGACGGGGACCTCAGGGACCCGCTCTGGTGGCCTCAGGAAAGGCCAGTCCCCATGCGAGGTCCTCGGGGGCCTCTCGGGATTCCTCTCCCGTCGATGCCGGGGCCTAAGACCTTGTGTGGAGTCGGGGCCGGAACCTGAGGATTCCTCTCCAGTGCTGACATGGATCTTGGGGTACTTCTGGAGTCTCCCCAGGGGAGTCAGTCCTCGTCTCGAATGCGGGCATGCACTTGCGCTTTCCTCCAGAGCGGTAGCAGCAGTGTCACGCAGTCCGCCGCGTGGATCAAAGGATCTATGGTTTTCCCTGGAGTCTTTCCCACGAGGCTTTCCCACGAGGCTTTCCCACAGGGCTGTCCCACGTGCACACGTGGTGGGAGTGGATCCTCGGCTTGAACGTCAAGGCAGTGCAGGGAAAACAGGTTCCTCTGGGATGGACTGACACATCTGGGGGACTCTTGGAATGGTGGCACGACCCTGGAGTTCCTCTCGCCTTTCCTGTGGAGAGCGCCTCCTCTTGAGATGCGACGGGAACGCCGGGAATTCTTTCCCTACGAAACAGGGAAAGGATCCCTCATCTCGAGCTACGAGGCGGAAACGGGGCTCCCCTGGATGTGTGCGGGACCCCACGTGCTTCCTCTCGAGTGGAGACGGGTATGTCGGGGAACTTCTTGAGTTGCAGCAAGGGTGTGAAGGACCCTTTGGAAGTTCCAGTGGTTAGACGTGATTCGCCTCGAGAAGCCTCAGCGGAAATGGGCCTCATCTCGCCTGGAGGGCAAAACCTCCTGGATTTTCTCGAGTTGCGGCAGGTGCTCTCGACTTACGACGGGGACGTCAGGGACCCGCTCTGGTGGCCTCAGGAAAGGCCAGTCCCCATGCGAGTTCCTCGGGGGCCTCTCGGGATTCCTCTCCCGTCGATGCCGGGGCCTAAGACCATGTGTGGAGTCGGGGCCGGAACCTGAGGATTCCTCTCCAGTGCTGACATGGATCTTGGGGTACTTCTGGAGTCTCCCCAGGGGAGTCAGTCCTCGTCTCGAATGCGGGCATGCACTTGCGCTTTCCTCCAGAGCGGTAGCAGCAGTGTCACGCAGTCCGCCGCGTGGATCAAAGGATCTATGGTTTTCCCTCGAGTCTTTCCCACGAGGTTTTCCCACGAGGCTTTCCCACAGGGCTGTCCCACGTGCACACGTGGTGGGAGTCGATCCTCGGCTTGAACGTCAAGGCAGTGCAGGGAAAACAGGTTCCTCTGTAATGGACTGACATATCTGGGGGTCTCTTGGAATGGTGGCATGACCCTGGAGTTCCTCTCCCCTTTCCTGTGGAGAGCGCCTCCTCTTGAGATGCGACGGGAACGCCGGGAATTCTTTCCCTATGAAACAGGGAAAGGATCCCTCATCTCGATCTAGGAGGCGGAAACGGTGCTCCCCTGGATGTGTGCGGGACCCCACGTGCTTCCTCTGGAGTGGAGACGGGTATGTTGGGGAACTTCTTTAGTCGCAGCAAGGGTGTGAAGGACCAGTTGGAAGTTCCAGTATTTAGAGGTGATTAGCCTCGAGAAGCCTCAGCGGAAATGGGCCTCATCTCGCCTGTAGGGCAAAACCTCCTGGATTTTCTCGAGTTGCGGCAGGTGCTCTCGACTTACGACGGGGACCTCTGGGACCCGCTCTGGTGGCCTCAGGAAAGGCCAGTCCCCATGCGAGTTCCTCGGGGGCCTCTGGGGATTCCTCTCCCATCAATGCCGGTGCCTAAGACCTTGTGTGGAGTTGGGGCCGGAACCTGAGGATTCCTCTCCAGTGCTGACATGGATCTTGGGGTACTTCTGGAGTCTCCCCAGGGGAGTCAGTCCTCGTCTCGAATGCGGGCATGCACTTGCGCTTTCCTCCAGAGAGGTAGCAGCAGTGTCACGCAGTCCGCCGCGTGGATCAAAGGATCTATGGTTTTCCCTCGAGTCTTTCCCACGAGGCTTTCCCACAGGGCTGTCCCACGTGCACACGTGGTGAGAGTCGATCCTCGGCTTGAACGTCAAGGCAGTGCAGGGAAAACAGGTTCCTCTGGAATGGACTGACACATCCTGGGGACTCTTGGAATGGTGGCACGACCCCGGAGTTCCTCTCACCTTTCCTGTGGAGAGCGCCTCCTCTTGAGATGCGACGGGAACGCCGGGAATTCTTTCCCTACAAAACAGGGAAAGGATCGCTCATCTCGAGCTAGGAATCGGAAACGGGGCTCCCCTGGATGTGTGCGGGACCCCACGTGATTCCTCTCGAGTGGAGACGGGTATGTCGGGGAACTTCTTGAGTTGCAGCAAGGGTGTGAAGGACCCGTTGGACGTTCCAGTATTTAGACGTGATTAGCCTCGAGAAGCCTCAGCGGAAATGGGCCTCATCTCGCCTGGAGGGCAAAACCTCCTGGATTTTCTCGTGTTTCGGCAGGTGCTCTCGACTTACGACGGGGAACTCAGGGAACCGCTCTGGTGGCCTCAGGAAAGGCCAGTCCCCATGCGAGTTCCTCGGGGGCCTCTGGGGATTCCTCTCCCGTCGATGCCGGGGCCTAAGACCTTGTGTGGAGTCGGGGCCGGAACCTGAGGATTCCTCTCCAGTGCTGACATGGATCTTGGGGTACTTCTGGAGTCTCCCCAGGGGAGTCAGTCCTCGTCTCGAATGCGGGCATGCACTTGCGCTTTCCTCCAGAGCGGTAGCAGCAGTGTCACGCAGTCCGCCGCGTGGATCAAAGGATCTATGGTTTTCCCTCGAGTCTTTCCCACGCGGCTTTCCCACAGGGCTGTCCCACGTGCACACGTGGTGGGAGTCGATCCTTGGCTTGAACGTCAAGGCAGTGCAGGAAAAACAGGTTCCTCTGGAATGGACTGACACATCTGGGGGACTCTTGGAATGGTGGCACGACCCTGGAGTTCCTCTCAACTTTCCTGTGGAGAGCGCCTCCTCTTGAGATGCGACGGGAACGCCGGGAATTCTTTCCCTAAGAAACAGGGAAAGGATCCCTCATCTCGAGCTAGGAGGCGGAAACGGGGATCCCCTGGATGTGAGCGGGGCCCCACGTGCTTCCTCTCGAGTCTAGACAGGTATGTCGGGGAACTTCTTGAGTTGCAGCAAGGGTGTGAAGGACCCGTTGGACGTTCCAGTATTTAGACGTGATTAGCCTCGAGAAGCCTCAGCGGAAATGGGCCTCATCTCGCCTGGAGGGCAAAACCTCCTGGATTTTCTCGAGTTGCGGCAGGTGCTCTCGACTTACGACGGGGACCTCGGGGACCCGCTCTGGTGGCCTCAAGAAAGGCCAGTCCCCTTGCGAGTTCCTCGGGGGCCTCTCGGGATTCCTCTCCCGTCGTTGCCGGGGCCTAAGACCTTGTGTGGAGTCGGGGCCGGAACCTGAGGATTCCTCTCCAGTGCTGACATGGATCTTGGGGTACTTCTGGAGTCTCCCCAGGGGAGTCAGTCCTCCTGTCGAATGCGGGCATGCACTTGCGCTTTCCTCCAGAGCGGTAGCAGCAGTGTCACGCAGTCCGCCGCGTGGATCAAAGGATCTATGGTTTTCCCTCGAGTCTTTCCCACGAGGCTTTCCCACGAGGCTTTCCCTCAGGGCTGTCCCACGTGCACACGTGGTGGGAGTCGATCCTCGGCTTGAACGTCAAGGCAGTGCAGGGAAAACAGGTTCCTCTGGAATGGACTGACACATCTGGGGGACTCTTGGAATGGTGGCACGACCCTGGAGTTCCTCTCGCCTTTCCTGTGGAGAGCGCCTCCTCTTGAGATGCGACGGGAACGCCGGGAATTCTTTCCCTACGAAACAGGGAAAGGATCCCTCATCTCGAGCTAGGAGGCGGAAACGGGGCTCCCCTGGATGTGTGCGGGACCCTCGTGCTTCCATTCGAGTGGAGACGGGTATGTCGGGGAACTTCTTGAGTTGCAGCAAGGGTGTGAAGGACCCTTTGGAAGTTCCAGTGGTTAGATGTGATTAGCCATGAGAAGCCTCAGCGGAAATGGGCCTCATCTCGCCTGGAGGGCAAAACCTCCTGGATTTTCTCGAGTTGCGGCAAGTGCTCTCGACCTAAGACGGGGACCTCAGGGACCCACTCCGGTGGCCACAGGAAAGGCCAGTCCCCATGCGAGTTCCTCGGGGGCCTCTGGGGATTCCTCTCCCGTCGATGCCGGGGCCTAAGACCTTGTGTGGAGTAGGGGCCGGAACCTGAAGATTCCTCTCCAGTGCTGACATGGATCTTGGGGTACCTCTGGAGTCTCCCCAGGGGAGTCAGTCCTCGTCTCGAATGCGGGCATGCACTTGTACTTTCCTCCAGAGCGGTAGCAGCAGTGTCACGCAGTCCTCCGCGTGGATCAATGGATCTATGGTTTTCCCTGGAGTCTTTCCCACGAGGCTTTCCCACGAGGCTTTCCCACAGGGCTGTCCCACGGCACACGTGGTGGGAGTGGATCCTCGGCTTGAACGTCAAGGCAGTGCAGGGAAAACAGGTTCCTCTGTAATGGACTGACATATCTGGGGGTCTCTTGGAATGGTGGCATGACCCTGGAGTTCCTCTCCCCTTTCCTGTGGAGAGCACCTCCTCTTGAGATGCGACGGGAACGCCGGGAATTCTTTCCCTATGAAACAGGGAAAGGATCCCTCATCTCGAGCTAGGAGGCGGAAACGGTGCTCCCCTGGATGTGTGCGGGACCCCACGTGCTTCCTCTGGAGTGGAGACGGGTATGTTGGGGAACTTCTTTAGTCGCAGCAAGGGTGTGAAGGACCCGTTGGAAGTTCCAGTATTTAGAGGTGATTAGCCTCGAGAAGCCTCAGCGGAAATGGGCCTCATCTCGCCTGGAGGGCAAAACCTCCTGGATTTTCTCGAGTTGCGGCATGTGCTCTCGACTTACGACGGGGACCTCAGGACCCGCTCTGGTGACCTCAGGAAAGGCCAGTCCCCATGCGAGTTCCTCGGGGGCCTCTCGGGATTCCTCTCCCATTGATGCCGGGGCCTAAGACCTTGTGTGGAGTCGGGGCCGGAACCTGAGGATTACTCTCCTGTGCTGACATGGATCATGGGGTACTTCTGGAGTCTCCCCAGGGGAGTCAGTCCTCGTCTCGAATGCGGGCATGCACTTGCGCTTTCCTCCAGAGCGGTAGCAGCAGTGTCACGCAGTCCGCCGCGTGGATCAAAGGATCTATGGTTTTCCCTCGAGTCTTTCCCACGAGGCTTTCCCACGAGGCTTTCCCACAGGGCTGTCCCACGTGCACACGTGGTGGGAGTCGATCCTCGGCTTGAACGTCAAGGCAGTGCAGGGAAAACAGGTTCCTCTGGAATGGACTGACACACCTGGCGGACTCTTGGAATGGTGGCACGACCCTGGAGTTCCTCTCGCCTTTCCTGTGGAGAGCGCCTCCTCTTGAGATGCGACGGGAACGCCGGGAATTCTTTCCCTACGAAACAGGGAAAGGATCCCTCATCTCGAGCTAGGAGGCGGAAACGGGGCTCCGCTGGATGTGTGCGGGACCCCACGTGCTTCCTCTCGAGTGGAGACGGGTATGTCGGGGAACTTCTTGAGTTGCAACAAGGGTGTGAAGGACCCTTTGGAAGTTCCAGTGGTTAGACGTGATTAGCCTCGAGAAGCCTCAGTGGAAATGGGCCTCATCTCGCCTGGAGGGCAAAACCTCCTGAATTTTCTCGAGTTGCGGCAGGTGCTCTCGACTTACGACGGGGACCTCAGGGACCCGCTCTGGTGGCCTCAGGAAAGGCCAGTCCCCATGCGAGTTCCTCGGGGGCCTCTCGGGATTCCTCTCCCTTAGATGCCGGGGCCTAAGACCTTGTGTGGAGTCGGGGCCGGAACCTGAGGATTCCTCTCCAGTGCTGACATGGATCTTGGGGTACTTCTGGAGTCTCCCCAGGGGAGTCAGTCCTCGTCTCGAATGCGGGCATGCACTTGCGCTTTCCTCCAGAGCGGTAGCAGCAGTGTCACGCAGTCCGCCGCGTGGATCAAAGGATCTATGGTTTTCCCTCGAGTCTTTCCCACGAGGCTTTCCCACGAGGCTTTCCCACGAGGCTTTCCCACAGGGCTGTCCCACGTGCACACGTGGTGGGAGTCGATCCTCGGCTTGAACGTCAAGGCAGTGCAGGGAAAACAGGTTCCTCTGGAATGGACTGACCCATCTGGGCGTCTCTTGGAATGGTGGCACGACCCTGGAGTTCCTCTCGCCTCTCCTGTGGAGAGCGCCTCCTCTTGAGATGCGACGGGAACGCCGGGAATTCTTTCCCTAAGAAACAGGGAAAGGATCCCTCATCTCGAGCTAGGAGGCGGAAACGGGGCTCCCCTGGATGTGTGCGGGACCCCACGTGCTTCCTCTCGAGTGGAGACGGGTATGTCGGGGAACTTCTTGAGTTGCAGCAAGGGTGTGAAGGACCCTTTGGAAGTTCCAGTGGTTAGATGTGATTAGCCTCGAGAAGCCTCAGCGGAAATGGGCCTCATCTCGCCTGGAGGGCAAAACCTCCTGGATTTTCTCGAGTTGCGGCATGTGCTCTCGACTTACGACGGGGACCTCAGGGACCCGCTCAGGTGACCTCAGGAAAGGCCAGTCCCCATGCGAGTTCCTCGGGGGCCTCTCGGCATTCCTCTCCCATTGATGCCGGGGCCTAAGACCTTGTGTGGAGTCAGGGCCGGAACCTGAGGATTCCTCTCCAGTGCTGACATGGATCTTGGGGTACTTCTGGAGCCTCCCCAGGGGAGTCAGTCCTCGTCTCGAATGCGGGCATGCACTTGCGCTTTCCTCCAGAGCGGTAGCAGCAGTGTCACGCAGTCCGCCGCGTGGATCAAAGGATCTATGGTTTTCCCTCGAGTCTTTCCCACGAGGCTTTCCCACGAGGCTTTCCCACAGGGCTGTCCCACGTGCACACGTGGTGGGAGTGGATCCTCGGCTTGAACGTCAAGGCAGTGCAGGGAAAACAGGTTCCTCTGGAATGGACTGACACATCTGGGGGACTCTTGGAATGGTGGCACGACCCTGGAGTTCCTCTCGCCTTTCCTGTGGAGAGCGCCTCCTCTTGAGATGCGACGGGAACGCCGGGAATTCTTTCCCTACGAAACAGTGAAAGGATCCCTCATCTCGAGCTAGGAGGCGGAAACGGGGCTCCCCTGGATGTGTGCGGGATACCACGTGCTTCCTATCGAGTGGAGACGGGTATGTCGGGGAACTTCTTGAGTAGCAGCAAGGGTGTGAAGGACCCTTTGGATGTTCCAGTGGTTAGATGTGATTGGCCTCGAGAAGCCTCAGCGGAAATGGGCCTCATCTCGCCTGGAGGGCAAAACCTCCTGGATTTTCTCGAGTTACGGCAGGTGCTCTCGACTTACGACCGGGACCTCAGGGACCCGCTCTGGTGGCCTCAGGAAAGGCCAGTCCCCATGCGAGTTCCTCGGGGGCCTCTCGGGATTCCTCTCCCGTCGATGCCGGGGCCTAAGACCTTGTGTGGAGTCGGGGCCGGAACCTGAGGATTCCTCTCCAGTGCTGACATGGATCTTGGGGTACTTCTGGAGTCTCCCCAGGGGAGTCAGTCCTCGTCTCGAATGCGGGCATGCACTTGCGCTTTCCTCCAGAGCGGTAGCAGCAGTGTCACGCAGTCCGCCGCGTGGATCAAAGGATCTATGGTTTTCCCTCGAGTCTTTCCCACGAGGCTTTCCCACGAGGCTTTCCCACAGGGCTGTCCCACGTGCACAGGTGGTGGGAGTCGATCCTCGACTTGAACGTCAAGGCAGTGCAGGGAAAACAGGTTCCTCTGGAATGGACTGACACATCTGGGGGACTCTTGGAATGGTGGCACGACCCTGGAGTTCCTCTCGCCTTTCCTGTGGAGAGCGCCTCCTCTTGAGATGCGACGGGAACGCCGGGAATTCTTTCCCTACGAAACAGGGAAAGGATCCCTCATCTCGAGCTAGGAGGCGGAAACGGGGCTCCCCTGGATGTGTGCGGGACCCCACGTGCTTCCTCTCGAGTGGAGACGGGTATGTCGGGGAACTTCTTGAGTTGCAGCAAGGGTGTGAAGGACCCTTTGGAAGTTCCAGTGGTTAGATGTGATTAGCCTCGAGAAGCCTCAGCGGAAATGGGCCTCATCTCGCCTGGAGGGCAAAACCTCCTTGATTGTCTCGAGTTGCGGCAGGTGCTCTCGACTTACGACGGGGACCTCAGGGACCCGCTCTGGGGGCCTCAGGAAAAACCAGTCCCCATGCGAGTTCCTCGGGGGCCTCTCGGCATTCCTCTCCCGTCGATGCCGGGGCCTAAGACCTTGTGTGGAGTCGGGGCCGGAACCTGAGGATTCCTCTCCAGTGCTGACATGGATCTTGGGGTACTTCTGGAGTCTCCCCAGGGGAGTCAGTCCTCGTCTCGAATGCGGGCATGCACTTGCGCTTTCCTCCAGAGCGGTAGCAGCAGTGTCACGCAGTCCGCCGCGTGGATCAAAGGATCTATGGTTTTCCCTCGAGTCTTTCCCACGAGGCTTTCCCACGAGGCTTTCCCACAGGGCTGTCCCACGTGCACAGGTGGTGGGAGTCGATCCTCGGCTTGAACGTCAAGGCAGTGCAGGGAAAACAGGTTCCTCTGGAATGGACTGACACATCTGGGCGTCTCTTGGAATGGTGGCACGACCCTGGAGTTCCTCTCGCCTCTCCTGTGGAGAGCGCCTCCTCTTGAGATGCGACGGGAACGCCGGGAATTCTTTCCCTAAGAAACAGGGAAAGGATCCCTCATCTCGAGCTAGGAGGCGGAAACGGGGCTCCCCTGGATGTGTGCGGGACCCCACGTGCTTCCTCTCGAGTGGAGACGGGTATGTCGGGGAACTTCTTGAGTTGCAGCAAGGGTGTGAAGGACCCTTTGGAAGTTCCAGTGGTTAGATGTGATTAGCCTCGAGAAGCCTCAGCGGAAATGGGCCTCATCTCGCCTGGAGGGCAAAACCTCCTGGATTTTCTCGAGTTGCGGCATGTGCTCTCGACTTACGACGGGGACCTCAGTGACCCGCTCTGGTGACCTCAGGAAAGGCCAGTCCCCATGCGAGTTCCTCGGGGGCCTCTCGGGATTCCTCTCCCATTGATGCCGGGGCCTAAGACCTTGTGTGGAGTCGGGGCTGGAACCTGAGGATTCCTCTCCAGTGCTGACATGGATCATGGGGTACTTCTGGAGTCTCCCCAGGGGAGTCAGTCCTCGTCTCGAATGCGGGCATGTACTTGCGCTTTCCTCCAGAGCGGTAGCAGCAGTGTCACGCAGTCCGCCGCGTGGATCAAAGGATCTATGGTTTTCCCTCGAGTCTTTCCCACGAGGCTTTCCCACGAGGCTTTCCCACAGGGCTGTCCCAAGTGCACAGGTGGTGGGAGTCGATCCTCGACTTGAACGTCAAGGCAGTGCAGGGAAAACAGGTTCCTCTGGAATGGACTGACACATCTGGGGGACTCTTGGAATGGTGGCACGACCCTGGAGTTCCTCTCGCCTTTCCTGTGGAGAGCGCCTCCTCTTGAGATGCGACGGGAACGCCGGGAATTCTTTCCCTACGAAACAGGGAAAGGATCCCTCATCTCGAGCTAGGAGGCGGAAACGGGGCTCCCCTGGATGTGTGCGGGACCCCACGTGCTTCCTCTCGAGTGGAGACGGGTATGTCGGGGAACTTCTTGAGTTGCAGCAAGGGTGTGAAGGACCCTTTGGAAGTTCCAGTGGTTACACGTGATTAGCCTCGAGAAGACTCAGCGGAAATGGGCCTCATCTCGCCTGGAGGGCAAAACCTCCTGGATTTTCTCGAGTTGCGGCAGGTGCTCTCGACTTACGACGGGGACCTCAGGGACCCGCTCTGGTGGCCTCAGGAAAGGCCAGTCCCCATGCGAGTTCCTCGGGGGCCTCTCGGGATTCCTCTCCCGTCGTTGCCGGGGCCTAAGACCTTGTGTGGAGTCGGGGCCGGAACCTGAGGATTCCTCTCCAGTGCTGACATGGATCTTGGGGTACTTCTGGAGTCTCCCCAGGGGAGTCAGTCCTCGTCTCGAATGCGGGCATGCACTTGCGCTTTCCTCCAGAGCGGTAGCAGCAGTGTCACGCAGTCCGCCGCGTGGATCAAAGGATCTATGGTTTTCCCTCGAGTCTTTCCCACGAGGCTTTCCCACGAGGCTTTCCCACAGGGCTGTCCTACGTGCACAGGTGGTGGGAGTCGATCCTGGGCTTGAACGTCAAGGCAGTGCAGGGAAAACAGGTTCCTCTGGAATGGACTGACACATCTGGGCGTCTCTTGGAATGGTGGCACGACCCTGGAGTTCCTCTCGCCTTTCCTGTGGAGAGCGCCTCCTCTTGAGATGCGACGGGAACGCCGGGAATTCTTTCCCTAAGAAACAGGGAAAGGATCCCTCATCTCGAGCTAGGAGGCGGTAACGGGGCTCCCCTGGATGCGTGCGGGACCCCACGTGCTTCCTCTCGAGTGGAGACGGGTATGTCGGGGAACTTCTTGAGTTGCAGCAAGGGTGTGAAGGACCCTTTGGAAGTTCCAGTGGTTAGATGTGATTAGCCTCGAGAAGCCTCAGCGGAAATGGGCCTCATCTCGCCTGGAGGGCAAAACCTCCTGGATTTTCTCGAGTTGCGGCAGGTGCTCTCGATTTACGACGGGGACCTCAGGGACCCGCTCTGGGGGCCTCAGGAAAAGCCAGTCCCCATGCGAGTTCCTCGGGGGCCTCTCGGGATTCCTCTCCCGTCGATGCCGGGGCCTAAGACCTTGTGTGGAGTCGGGGCCGGAACCTGAGGATTCCTCTCCAGTGCTGACATGGATCTTGGGGTACTTCTGGAGTCTCCCCAGGGGAGTCAGTCCTCGTCTCGAATGCGGGCATGCACTTGCGCTTTCCTCCAGAGCGGTAGCAGCAGTGTCACGCAGTCCGCCGCGTGGATCAAAGGATCTATGGTTTTCCCTCGAGTCTTTCCCACGAGGCTTTCCCACGAGGCTTTCCCACAGGGCTGTCCCACGTGCACAGGTGGTGGGAGTCGATCCTCGGCTTGAACGTCAAGGCAGTGCAGGGAAAACAGGTTCCTCTGGAATGGACTGACACATATGGGCGTCTCTTGGAATGGTGGCACGACCCTGGAGTTCCTCTCGCCTCTCCTGTGGAGAGCGCCTCCTCTTGAGATGCGACGGGAACGCCGGGAATTCTTTCCCTAAGAAACAGGGAAAGGATCCGTCATCTCGAGCTAGGAGGCGGAAACGGGGCTCCCCTGGATGTGTGCGGGACCCCACGTGCTTCCTCTCGAGTGGAGACGGGTATGTCGGGGAACTTCTTGAGTTGCAGCAAGGGTGTGAAGGACCCTTTGGAAGTTCCAGTGGTTAGATGTGATTAGCCTCGAGAAGCCTCAGCGGAAATGGGCCTCATCTCGCCTGGAGGGCAAAACCTCCTGGATTTTCTCGAGTTGCGGCATGTGCTCTCGACTTACGACGGGGATCTCAGTGACCCGCTCTGGTGACCTCAGGAAAGGCCAGTCCCCATGCGAGTTCCTCGGGGGCCTCTCGGGATTCCTCTCCCATTGATGCCGGGGCCTAAGACCTTGTGTGGAGTCGGGGCCGGAACCTGAGGATTCCTCTCCAGTGCTGACATGGATCATGGGGTACTTCTGGAGTCTCCCCAGGGGAGTCAGTCCTCGTCTCGAATGCGGGCATGTACTTGCGCTTTCCTCCAGAGCGGTAGAAGCAGTGTCACGCAGTCCGCCACGTGGATCAAAGGATCTATGGTTTTCCTTCGAGTCTTTCCCACGAGGCTTTCCCACGAGGCTTTCCCACAGGGCTGTCCCACGTGCACACGTGGTGGTAGTCGATCCTCGGCTTGAACGTCAAGGCAGTGCAGGGAAAACAGGTTCCTCTGGAATGGACTGACACATCTGGGGGACTCTTGGAATGGTGGCACGACCCTGGAGTTCCTCTCGCCTTTCCTGTGGAGAGCGCCTCCTCTTGAGATGCGACGGGAACGCCGGGAATTCTTTCCCTACGAAACAGGGAAAGGATCCCTCATCTCGAGCTAGGAGGCGGAAACGGGGCTCCCCTGGATGTGTGCGGGACCCCACGTGCTTCCTATCGAGTGGAGACGGGTATGTCGGGGAACTTCTTGAGTAGCAGCAAGGGTGTGAAGGACCCTTTGGAAGTTCCAGTGGTTAGATGTGATTGGCCTCGAGAAGCCTCAGCGGAAATGTGCCTCATCTCGCCTGGAGGGCAAAACCTCCTGGATTTTCTCGAGTTACGGCAGGTGCTCTCGACTTACGACGGGGACCTCAGGGACCCGCTCTGGTGGCCTCAGGAAAGGCCAGTCCCCATGCGAGTTCCTCGGGGGCCTCTCGGGATTCCTCTCCCGTCGATGCCGGGGCCTAAGACCTTGTGTGGAGTCGGGGCCGGAACCTGAGGATTCCTCTCCAGTGCTGACATGGATCTTGGGGTACTTCTGGAGTCTCCCCAGGGGAGTCAGTCCTCGTCTCGAATGCGGGCATGCACTTGCGCTTTCCTCCAGAGCGGTAGCAGCAGTGTCACGCAGTCCGCCGCGTGGATCAAAGGATCTATGGTTTTCCCTCGAGTCTTTCCCACGAGGCTTTCCCACGAGGCTTTCCCACGAGGCTTTCCCACAGGGCTGTCCCACGTGCACAGGTGGTGGGAGTCGATCCTCGGCTTGAACGTCAAGGCAGTGCAGGGAAAACAGGTTCCTCTGGAATGGACTGACACATCTGGGCGTCTCTTGGAATGGTGGCACGACCCTGGAGTTCCTCTCGCCTCTCCTGTGGAGAGCGCCTCCTCTTGAGATGCGACGGGAACGCCGGGAATTCTTTCCCTAAGAAACAGGGAAAGGATCCCTCATCTCGAGCTAGGAGGCGGAAACGGGGCTCCCCTGGATGTGTGCGGGACCCCACGTGCTTCCTCTCGAGTGGAGACGGGTATGTCGGGGAACTTCTTGAGTTGCAGCAAGGGTGTGAAGGACCCTTTGGAAGTTCCAGTGGTTAGATGTGATTAGCCTCGAGAAGCCTCAGCGGAAATGGGCCTCATCTCGCCTGGAGGGCAAAACCTCCTGGATTTTCTCGAGTTGCGGCATGTGCTCTCGACTTACGACGGGGACCTCAGTGACCCGCTCTGGTGACCTCAGGAAAGGCCAGTCCCCATGCGAGTTCCTCGGGGGCCTCTCGGGATTCCTCTCCCATTGATGCCGGGGCCTAAGACCTTGTGTGGAGTCGGGGCCGGAACCTGAGGATTACTCTCCTGTGCTGACATGGATCATGGGGTACTTCTGGAGTCTCCCCAGGGGAGTCAGTCCTCGTCTCGAATGCGGGCATGTACTTGCGCTTTCCTCCAGAGCGGTAGAAGCAGTGTCACGCAGTCCGCCGCGTGGATCAAAGGATCTATGGTTTTCCTTCGAGTCTTTCCCACGAGGCTTTCCCACGAGGCTTTCCCACAGGGCTGTCCCACGTGCACACGTGGTGGTAGTCGATCCTCGGCTTGAACGTCAAGGCAGTGCAGGGAAAACAGGTTCCTCTGGAATGGACTGACACATCTGGGGGACTCTTGGAATGGTGGCACGACCCTGGAGTTCCTCTCGCCTTTCCTGTGGAGAGCGCCTCCTCTTGAGATGCGACGGGAACGCCGGGAATTCTTTACCTACGAAACAGGGAAAGGATCCCTCATCTCGAGCTAGGAGGCGGAAACGGGGCTCCCCTGGATGTGTGCGGGACCCCACTTGCTTCCTCTCGAGTGGAGACGGGTATGTCAGGGAACATCTTGAATTGCAGCAAGGGTGTGAAGGACCCTTTGGAAATTCCAGTGGTTAGACGTGATTAGCCTCGAGAAGCCTCAGCGGAAATGGGCCTCATCTCGCCTGGAGGGCAAAACCTCCTGGATTTTCTCGAGTTGCGGCAGGTGCTCTCGACTTACGACGGGGACCTCAGGGACCCGCTCTGGTGGCCTCAGGAAAGGCCAGTCCCCATGCGAGTTCCTCGGGAGCCTCTCGGGATTCCTCTCCCATCGATGCCGGGGCCTAAGACCTTGTGTGGAGTCGGGGCCGGAACCTGAGGATTCCTCTCCAGTGCTGACATGGATCTTGGGGTACTTCTGGAGTCTCCCCAGGGAGTCAGTCCTCGTCTCGAATGCGGGCATGCACTTGCCCTTTCCTCCAGAGCGGTAGCAGCAGTGTCACGCAGTCCGCCGCGTGGATCAAAGGATCTATGTTTTTCCCTCGAGTCTTTCCCACGAGGCTTTCCCACGAGGCTTTCCCACAGGGCTGTCCCACGTGCACACGTGGTGGGAGTCGATCCTCGGCTTGAACGTCAAGGCAGTGCAGGGAAAACAGGTTCCTCTGGAATGGACTGACACATTTGGGGGACTCTTGGAATGGTGGCACGACCCTGGAGTTCCTCTCGCCTTTCCTGTGGAGAGCGCCTCCTCTTGAGATGCGACGGGAACACCGGGAATTCTTTCCCTACGAAACAGGGAAAGGATCCCTCATCTCGAGCTAGGAGGCGGAAACGGGGCTCCGCTGGATGTGTGCGGGACCCCACGTGCTTCCTCTCGAGTGGAGACGGGTATGTCGGGGAACTTCTTGAGTTGCAACAAGGGTGTGAAGGACCCTTTGGAAGTTCCAGTGGTTAGACGTGATTAGCCTCGAGAAGCCTCAGCGGAAATGGGCCTCATCTCGCCTGGAGGGCAAAACCTCCTGAATTTTCTCGAGTTGCGGCAGGTGCTCTCGACTTACGACGGGGACCTCAGGGACCCGCTCTGGTGGCCTCAGGAAAGGCCAGTCCCCATGCGAGTTCCTCGGGGGCCTCTCGGGATTCCTCTCCCGTCGATACCGGGGCCTAAGACCTTGTGTGAAGTCGGGGCCGGAACCTGAGGATTCCTCTCCAGTGCTGACATGGATCTTGGGGTACTTCTGGAGTCTCCCCAGGGGAGTCAGTCCTCGTCTCGAATGCGGGCATGCACTTGCGCTTTCCTCCAGAGCGGTAGCAGCAGTGTCACGCAGTCCGCCGCGTGGATCAAAGGATCTATGGTTTTCCCTCGAGTCTTTCCCACGAGGCTTTCCCACGAGGCTTTCCCACAGGGCTGTCCCACGTGCACAGGTGGTGGGAGTGGATCCTCGGCTTGAACGTCAAGGCAGTGCAGGGAAAACAGGTTCCTCTGGAATGGACTGACCCATCTGGGCGTCTCTTGGAGTGGTGGCACGACCCTGGAGTTCCTCTCGCCTCTCCTGTGGAGAGCGCCTCCTCTTGAGATGCGACGGGAACGCCGGGAATTCTTTCCCTAAGAAACAGGGAAAGGATCCCTCATCTCGAGCTAGGAGGCGGAAACGGTGCTCCCCTGGATGTGTGCGGGACCCCACGTGCTTCCTCTCGAGTGGAGACGGGTATGTCGGGGAACTTCTTGAGTTGCAGCAAAGGTGTGAAGGACCCTTTGGAAGTTCCAGTGGTTAGATGTGATTAGCCTCGAGAAGCCTCAGTGGAAATGGGCCTCATCTCGCCTGGAGGGCAAAACCTCCTGGATTTTCTCGAGTTGCGGCAGGTGCTCTCGACTTACGACGGGGACCTCAGGGACCCGCTCTGGTGGCCTCAGGAAAGGCCAGTCCCCATGCGAGTTCCTCGGGGGCCTCTCGGGATTCCTCTCCCGTCGTTGCCGGGGCCTAAGACCTTGTGTGGAGTCGGGGCCGGAACCTGAGGATTCCTCTCCAGTGCTGACATGGATCTTGGGGTACTTCTGGAGTCTCCCCAGGGGAGTCAGTCCTCGTCTCGAATGCGGGCATGCACTTGCGCTTTCCTCCAGAGCGGTAGCAGCAGTGTCACGCAGTCCGCCGCGTGGATCAAAGGATCTATGGTTTTCCCTTGAGTCTTTCCCAAGAGGCTTTCCCACGAGGCTTTCCCACAGGGCTGTCCCACGTGCACACGTGGTGGGAGTCGATCCTCGGCTTGAACGTCAAGGCAGTGCAGGGAAAACAGGTTCCTCTGGAATGGACTGACACATCTGGGGGACTCTTGGAATGGTGGCACGACCCTGGAGTTCCTCTCGCCTTTCCTGTGGAGAGCGCCTCCTCTTGAGATGCGACGGGAACGCCGGGAATTCTTTCCTACGAAACAGGGAAAGGATCCCTCATCTCGAGCTAGGAGGCGGAAACGGGGCTCCCCTGGATGTGTGCGGGACCCCACGTGCTTCCTCTCGAGTGGAGACGGGTATGTAGGGGAACTTCTTGAGTTGCAGCAAGGGTGTGAAGGACCCTTTGGAAGTTCCAGTGGTTAGATGTGATTAGCCTCGAGAAGCCTCAGCGGAAATGGGCCTCATCTCGCCTGGAGGGCAAAACCTCCTGGATTTTCTCGAGTTGCGGCATGTGCTCTCGACTTACGACGGGGACATCAGTGACCCGCTCTGGTGACCTCAGGAAAGGCCAGTCCCCATGCGAGTTCCTCGGGGGCCTCTCGGGATTCCTCTCCCATTGATGCCGGGGCCTAAGACCTTGTGTGGAGTCGGGGCCGGAACCTGAGTATTCCTCTCCAGTGCTGACATGGATCATGGGGTACTTCTGGAGTCTCCCCAGGGGAGTCAGTCCTCGTCTCGAATGCGGGCATGTACTTGCGCTTTCCTCCAGAGCGGTAGCAGCAGTGTCACGCAGTCTGCCGCGTGGATCAAAGGATCTATGGTTTTCCTTCGAGTCTTTCCCACGAGGCTTTCCCACGAGGCTTTCCCACAGGGCTGTCCCACGTGCACAGGTGTTGGGAGTGGATCCTCGGCTTGAACGTCAAGGCAGTGCAGGGAAAACAGGTTCCTCTGGAATGGACTGACACATCTGGGGGACTCTTGGAATGGTGGCACGACCCTGGAGTTCCTCTCGCCTTTCCTGTGGAGAGCGCCTCCTCTTGAGATGCGACGGGAACGCCGGGAATTCTTTCCCTACGAAACAGGGAAAGGATCCCTCATCTCGAGCTAGGAGGCGGAAACGGGGCTCCCCTGGATGTGTGCGGGATACCACGTGCTTCCTCTCGAGTGGAGACGGGTATGTCGGGGAACTTCTTGAGTAGCAGCAAGGGTGTGAAGGACCCTTTGGAAGTTCCAGTGGTTAGATGTGATTGGCCTCGAGAAGCCTCAGCGGAAATGTGCCTCATCTCGCCTGGAGGGCAAAACCTCCTGGATTTTCTCGAGTTACGGCAGGTGCTCTCGACTTACGACGGGGACCTCAGGGACCCGCTCTGGTGGCCTCAGGAAAGGCCAGTCCCCATGCGAGTTCCTCGGGGGCCTCTCGGGATTCCTCTCCCATCGTTGCCAGGGCCTAAGACCTTGTGTGGAGTCGGGGCCGGAACCTGAGGATTCCTCTCCAGTGCTTACATGGATCTTGGGGTACTTCTGGAGTCTCCCCAGGGGAGTCAGTCCTCGTCTCGAATGCGGGCATGCACTTGCGCTTTCCTCCAGAGCGGTAGCAGCAGTGTCACGCAGTCCGCCGCGTGGATCAAAGGATCTATGGTTTTCCCTCGAGTCTTTCCCACGAGGCTTTCCCACGAGGCTTTCCCACAGGGCTGTCCCACGTGCACACGTGGTGGGAGTCGATCCTCGGCTTGAACGTCAAGGCAGTGCAGGGAAAACAGGTTCCTCTGGAATGGACTGACACATCTGGGGGACTCTAGGAATGGTGGCACGACCCTGGAGTTCCTCTCGCCTTTCCTGTGGAGAGCGCCTCCTCTTGAGATGCGACGGGAACGCCGGGAATTCTTTCCCTACGAAACAGGGAAAGGATCCCTCATCTCGAGCTAGGAGGCGGAAACGGGGCTCCCCTGGATGTGTGCGGGACCCCACGTGCTTCCTCTCGAGTGGAGACGGGTATGTCGGGGAACTTCTTGAGTTGCAGCAAGGGTGTGAAGGACCCTTTGGAAGTTCCAGTGGTTAGACGTGATTAGCCTCGAGAAGCCTCAGCGGAAATGGGCCTCATCTCGCCTGGAGGGCAAAACCTCCTGGATTTTCTCGAGTTGCGGCAGGTGCTCTCGACTTACGACGGGGACGTCAGGGACCCGCTCTGGTGGCCTCAGGAAAGGCCAGTCCCCATGCGAGTTCCTCGGGGGCCTCTCGGGATTCCTCTCCCGTCGATGCCGGGGCCTAAGACCTTGTGTGGAGTCGGGGCCGGAACCTGAGGATTCCTCTCCAGTGCTGACATGGATCTTGGGGTACTTCTGGAGTCTCCCCAGGGGAGTCAGTCCTCGTCTCGAATGCGGGCATGCACTTGCGCTTTCCTCCAGAGCGGTAGCAGCAGTGTCACGCAGTCCACCGCGTGGATCAAAGGATCTATGGTTTTCCCTCGAGTCTTTCTCACGAGGCTTTCCCACGAGGCTTTCCCACAGGGCTGTCCCAAGTGCACACGTGGTGGGAGTCGATCCTCGGCTTGAACGTCAAGGCAGTGCAGGGAAAACAGGTTCCTCTGGAATGGACTGACACATCTGGGGGACTCTTGGAATGGTGGCACGACCCTGGAGTTCCTCTCGCCTTTCCTGTGGAGAGCGCCTCCACTTGAGATGCGACGGGAACGCCGGGAATTCTTTCCCTACGAAACAGGGAAAGGATCCCTCATCTCGAGCTAGGAGGCGGAAACGGGGCTCCCCTGGATGTGTGCGGGACCCCACGTGCTTCCTCTCGAGTGGAGACGGGTATGTCGGGGAACTTCTTGAGTTGCAGCAAGGGTGTGAAGGACCCTTTGGAAGTTCCAGTGGTTAGACGTGATTCGCCTCGAGAAGCCTCAGCGGAAATGGGCCTAATCTCGCCTGGAGGGCAAAACCTCCTGGATTTTCTCGAGTTGCGGCAGGTGCTCTCGACTTACGACGGGGACGTCAGGGACCCGCTCTGGTGGCCTCAGGAAAGGCCAGTCCCCATGCGAGTTCCTCGGGGGCCTCTCGGGATTCCTCTCCCGTCGATGCCGGGGCCTAAGACCATGTGTGGAGTCGGGGCCGGAACCTGAGGATTCCTCTCCAGTGCTGACATGGATCTTGGGGTACTTCTGGAGTCTCCCCAGGGGAGTCAGTCCTCGTCTCGAATGCGGGCATGCACTTGCGCTTTCCTCCAGAGCGGTAGCAGCAGTGTCACGCAGTTCCCCGCGTGGATCAAAGGATCTATGGTTTTCCCTCGAGTCTTTCCCACGAGGCTTTCCCACGAGGCTTTCCCACAGGGCTGTTCCACGTGCACACGTGGTGGGAGTGGATCCTCGGCTTGAACGTCAAGGCAGTGCAGGGAAAACAGGTTCCTCTGGAATGGACTGACACATCTGGGGGACTCTTGGAATGGTGGTACGACCCTGGAGTTCCTCTCGCCTTTCCTGTGGAGAGCGCCTCCTCTTGAGATGCGACGGGAACGCCGGGAATTCTTTCCCTACGAAACAGGGAAAGGATCCCTCATCTCGAGCTAGGAGGCGGAAACGGGGCTCCCCTGGATGTGTGCGGGACCCCACGTGCTTCCTCTCGAGTGGAGACGGGTATGTCGGGGAATTCTTGAGTTGCAGCAAGGGTGTGAAGGACCCTTTGGAAGTTCCAGTGGTTAGACGTGATTCGCCGCGAGAAGCCTCAGCGGAAATGGGCCTCATCTCGCCTGGAGGGCAAAACCTGCTGGATTTTCTCGAGTTGCGGCAGGTGCTCTCGACTTACGACGGGGACCTCAGGGACCCGCTCTGGTGGCCTCAGGAAAGGCCAGTCCCCATGCGAATTCCTCGGGGGCCTCTCGGGATTACTCTCCCGTCGATGCCGGGGCCTAAGACCTTGTGTGGAGTCGGGGCCGGAACCTGAGGATTCCTCTCCAGTGCTGACATGGATCTTGGGGTACTTCTGGAGTCTCCCCAGGGGAGTCAGTCCTCGTCTCGAATGCGGGCATGCACTTGCGCTTTCCTCTAGAGCGGTAGCAGCAGTGTCACGCAGTCCGCCGCGTGGATCAAAAGATCTATGGTTTTCCCTCGAGTCTTTCCCACGAGGCTTTCCCACGAGGCTTTCCCACAGGGCTGTCCCACGTGCACAGGTGTTGGGAGTCGATCCTCGGCTTGAACGTCAAGGCAGTGCAGGGAAAACAGGTTCCTCTGGAATGGACTGACACATCTGGGGGACTCTTGGAATGGTGGCACGACCCTGGAGTTCCTCTCGCCTTTCCTGTGGAGAGCGCCTCTTCTTGAGATGCGACGGGAACGCCGGGAATTCTTTCCCTACGAAACAGGGAAAGGATCCCTCATCTCGAGCTAGGAGGCGGAAACGGGGCTCACCTGGATGTGTGCGGGACACCACGTCCTTCCTATCGAGTGGAGACGGGTATGTCGGGGAACTTCTTGAGTAGCAGCAAGGCTGTGAAGGACCCTTTGGAAGTTCCAGTGTTTAGATGTGATTGGCATCGAGAAGCCTCAGCGGAAATGGGCCTCATCTCGCCTGGAGGGCAAAACCTCCTGGATTTTCTCGAGTTACGGCAGGTGTTCTCGACTTACGACGGGGACCTCAGGGACCCGCTCTGGTGGCCTCAGGAAAGGCCAGTCCCCATGCGAGTTCCTCGGGGGCCTCTCGGGATTCCTCTCCCGTCGATACCGGGGCCTAAGACCTTGTGTGAAGTCGGGGCCGGAACCTGAGGATTCCTCTCCAGTGCTGACATGGATCTTGGGGTACTTCTGGAGTCTCCCCAGGGGAGTCAGTCCTCGTCTCGAATGCGGGCATGCACTTGCGCTTTCCTCCAGAGCGGTAGCAGCAGTGTCACGCAGTCCGCCGCGTGGATCAAAGGATCTATGGTTTTCCCTCGAGTCTTTCCCAGGAGGCTTTCCCACGAGGCTTTCCCACAGGGCTGTCCCACGTGCACAGGTGGTGGGAGTCGATCCTCGGCTTGAACGTCAAGGCAGTGCAGGGAAAACAGGTTCCTCTGGAATGGACTGACCCATCTGGGCGTCTCTTGGAGTGGTGGCACGACCCTGGAGTTCCTCTCGCCTCTCCTGTGGAGAGCGCCTCCTCTTGAGATGCGACGGGAACGCCGGGAATTCTTTCCCTAAGAAACAGGGAAAGGATCCCTCATCTCGAGCTAGGAGGCGGAAACGGTGCTCCCCTGGATGTGTGCGGGACCCCACGTGCTTCCTCTCGAGTGGAGACGGGTATGTCGGGGAACTTCTTGAGTTGCAGCAAAGGTGTGAAGGACCCTTTGGAAGTTCCAGTGGTTAGATGTGATTAGCCTCGAGAAGCCTCAGCGGAAATGGGCCTCATCTCGCCTGGAGGGCAAAACCTCCTGGATTTTCTCGAGTTGCGGCAGGTGCTCTCGACTTACGACGGGGACCTCAGGGACCCGCTCTGGTGGCCTCAGGAAAGGCCAGTCCCCATGCGAGTTCCTCGGGGGCCTCTCGGGATTCCTCTCCCGTCGTTGCCGGGGCCTAAGACCTTGTGTGGAGTCGGGGCCGGAACCTGAGGATTCCTCTCCAGTGCTGACATGGATCTTGGGGTACTTCTGGAGTCTCCCCAGGGGAGTCAGTCCTCGTCTCGAATGCGGGCATGCACTTGCGCTTTCCTCCAGAGCGGTAGCAGCAGTGTCACGCAGTCCGCCGCGTGGATCAAAGGATCTATGGTTTTCCCTTGAGTCTTTCCCAAGAGGCTTTCCCACGAGGCTTTCCCACAGGGCTGTCCCACGTGCACACGTGGTGGGAGTCGATCCTCGGCTTGAACGTCAAGGCAGTGCAGGGAAAACAGGTTCCTCTGGAATGGACTGACACATCTGGGGGACTCTTGGAATGGTGGCACGACCCTGGAGTTCCTCTCGCCTTTCCTGTGGAGAGCGCCTCCTCTTGAGATGCGACGGGAACGCCGGGAATTCTTTCCTACGAAACAGGGAAAGGATCCCTCATCTCGAGCTAGGAGGCGGAAACGGGGCTCCCCTGGATGTGTGCGGGACCCCACGTGCTTCCTCTCGAGTGGAGACGGGTATGTAGGGGAACTTCTTGAGTTGCAGCAAGGGTGTGAAGGACCCTTTGGAAGTTCCAGTGGTTAGATGTGATTAGCCTCGAGAAGCCTCAGCGGAAATGGGCCTCATCTCGCCTGGAGGGCAAAACCTCCTGGATTTTCTCGAGTTGCGGCATGTGCTCTCGACTTACGACGGGGACATCAGTGACCCGCTCTGGTGACCTCAGGAAAGGCCAGTCCCCATGCGAGTTCCTCGGGGGCCTCTCGGGATTCCTCTCCCATTGATGCCGGGGCCTAAGACCTTGTGTGGAGTCGGGGCCGGAACCTGAGTATTCCTCTCCAGTGCTGACATGGATCATGGGGTACTTCTGGAGTCTCCCCAGGGGAGTCAGTCCTCGTCTCGAATGCGGGCATGTACTTGCGCTTTCCTCCAGAGCGGTAGCAGCAGTGTCACGCAGTCCGCCGCGTGGATCAAAGGATCTATGGTTTTCCTTCGAGTCTTTCCCACGAGGCTTTCCCACGAGGCTTTCCCACAGGGCTGTCCCACGTGCACAGGTGTTGGGAGTGGATCCTCGGCTTGAACGTCAAGGCAGTGCAGGGAAAACAGGTTCCTCTGGAATGGACTGACACATCTGGGGGACTCTTGGAATGGTGGCACGACCCTGGAGTTCCTCTCGCCTTTCCTGTGGAGAGCGCCTCCTCTTGAGATGCCACGGGAACGCCGGGAATTCATTCCCTACGAAACAGGGAAAGGATCCCTCATCTCGAGCTAGGAGGCGGAAACGGGGCTCCCCTGGATGTGTGCGGGATACCACGTGCTTCCTCTCGAGTGGAGACGGGTATGTCGGGGAACTTCTTGAGTAGCAGCAAGGGTGTGAAGGACCCTTTGGAAGTTCCAGTGGTTAGATGTGATTGGCCTCGAGAAGCCTCAGCGGAAATGTGCCTCATCTCGCCTGGAGGGCAAAACCTCCTGGATTTTCTCGAGTTACGGCAGGTGCTCTCGACTTACGACGGGGACCTCAGGGACCCGCTCTGGTGGCCTCAGGAAAGGCCAGTCCCCATGCGAGTTCCTCGGGGGCCTCTCGGGATTCCTCTCCCATCGTTGCCGGGGCCTAAGACCTTGTGTGGAGTGGGGGCCGGAACCTGAGGATTCCTCTCCAGTGCTTACATGGATCTTGGGGTACTTCTGGAGTCTCCCCAGGGGAGTCAGTCCTCGTCTCGAATGCGGGCATGCACTTGCGCTTTCCTCCAGAGCGGTAGCAGCAGTGTCACGCAGTCCGCCGCGTGGATCAAAGGATCTATGGTTTTCCCTCGAGTCTTTCCCACGAGGCTTTCCCACGAGGCTTTCCCACAGGGCTGTCCCACGTGCACACGTGGTGGGAGTCGATCCTCGGCTTGAACGTCAAGGCAGTGCAGGGAAAACAGGTTCCTCTGGAATGGACTGACACATCTGGGGGACTCTAGGAATGGTGGCACGACCCTGGAGTTCCTCTCGCCTTTCCTGTGGAGAGCGCCTCCTCTTGAGATGCGACGGGAACGCCGGGAATTCTTTCCCTACGAAACAGGGAAAGGATCCCTCATCTCGAGCTAGGAGGCGGAAACGGGGCTCCCCTGGATGTGTGCGGGACCCCACGTGCTTCCTCTCGAGTGGAGACGGGTATGTCGGGGAACTTCTTGAGTTGCAGCAAGGGTGTGAAGGACCCTTTGGAAGTTCCAGTGGTTAGACGTGATTAGCCTCGAGAAGCCTCAGCGGAAATGGGCATCATCTCGCCTGGAGGGCAAAACCTCCTGGATTTTCTCGAGTTGCGGCAGGTGCTCTCGACTTACGACGGGGACCTCAGGGACCCGCTCTGGTGGCCTCAGGAAAGGCCAGTCCCCATGCGAGTTCCTCGGGGGCCTCTCGGGATTACTCTCCCGTCGATGCCGGGGCCTAAGACCTTGTGTGGAGTCGGGGCCGGAACCTGAGGATTCCTCTCCAGTGCTGACATGGATCTTGGGGTACTTCTGGAGTCTCCCCAGGGGAGTCAGTCCTCGTCTCGAATGCGGGCATGCACTTGCGCTTTCCTCCAGAGCGGTAGCAGCAGTGTCACGCAGTCCACCGCGTGGATCAAAGGATCTATGGTTTTCCCTCGAGTCTTTCTCACGAGGCTTTCCCACGAGGCTTTCCCACAGGGCTGTCCCAAGTGCACACGTGGTGGGAGTCGATCCTCGGCTTGAACGTCAAGGCAGTGCAGGGAAAACAGGTTCCTCTGGAATGGACTGACACATCTGGGGGACTCTTGGAATGGTGGCACGACCCTGGAGTTCCTCTCGCCTTTCCTGTGGAGAGCGCCTCCACTTGAGATGCGACGGGAACGCCGGGAATTCTTTCCCTACGAAACAGGGAAAGGATCCCTCATCTCGAGCTAGGAGGCGGAAACGGGGCTCCCCTGGATGTGTGCGGGACCCCACGTGCTTCCTCTCGAGTGGAGACGGGTATGTCGGGGAACTTCTTGAGTTGCAGCAAGGGTGTGAAGGACCCTTTGGAAGTTCCAGTGGTTAGACGTGATTCGCCTCGAGAAGCCTCAGCGGAAATGGGCCTAATCTCGCCTGGAGGGCAAAACCTCCTGGATTTTCTCGAGTTGCGGCAGGTGCTCTCGACTTACGACGGGGACGTCAGGGACCCGCTCTGGTGGCCTCAGGAAAGGCCAGTCCCCATGCGAGTTCCTCGGGGGCCTCTCGGGATTCCTCTCCCGTCGATGCCGGGGCCTAAGACCATGTGTGGAGTCGGGGCCGGAACCTGAGGATTCCTCTCCAGTGCTGACATGGATCTTGGGGTACTTCTGGAGTCTCCCCAGGGGAGTCAGTCCTCGTCTCGAATGCGGGCATGCACTTGCGCTTTCCTCCAGAGCGGTAGCAGCAGTGTCACGCAGTTCCCCGCGTGGATCAAAGGATCTATGGTTTTCCCTCGAGTCTTTCCCACGAGGCTTTCCCACGAGGCTTTCCCACAGGGCTGTTCCACGTGCACACGTGGTGGGAGTGGATCCTCGGCTTGAACGTCAAGGCAGTGCAGGGAAAACAGGTTCCTCTGGAATGGACTGACACATCTGGGGGACTCTTGGAATGGTGGTACGACCCTGGAGTTCCTCTCGCCTTTCCTGTGGAGAGCGCCTCCTCTTGAGATGCGACGGGAACGCCGGGAATTCTTTCCCTACGAAACAGGGAAAGGATCCCTCATCTCGAGCTAGGAGGCGGAAACGGGGCTCCCCTGGATGTGTGCGGGACCCCACGTGCTTCCTCTCGAGTGGAGACGGGTATGTCGGGGAATTCTTGAGTTGCAGCAAGGGTGTGAAGGACCCTTTGGAAGTTCCAGTGGTTAGACGTGATTCGCCGCGAGAAGCCTCAGCGGAAATGGGCCTCATCTCGCCTGGAGGGCAAAACCTGCTGGATTTTCTCGAGTTGCGGCAGGTGCTCTCGACTTACGACGGGGACCTCAGGGACCCGCTCTGGTGGCCTCAGGAAAGGCCAGTCCCCATGCGAATTCCTCGGGGGCCTCTCGGGATTACTCTCCCGTCGATGCCGGGGCCTAAGACCTTGTGTGGAGTCGGGGCCGGAACCTGAGGATTCCTCTCCAGTGCTGACATGGATCTTGGGGTACTTCTGGAGTCTCCCCAGGGGAGTCAGTCCTCGTCTCGAATGCGGGCATGCACTTGCGCTTTCCTCTAGAGCGGTAGCAGCAGTGTCACGCAGTCCGCCGCGTGGATCAAAAGATCTATGGTTTTCCCTCGAGTCTTTCCCACGAGGCTTTCCCACGAGGCTTTCCCACAGGGCTGTCCCACGTGCACAGGTGTTGGGAGTCGATCCTCGGCTTGAACGTCAAGGCAGTGCAGGGAAAACAGGTTCCTCTGGAATGGACTGACACATCTGGGGGACTCTTGGAATGGTGGCACGACCCTGGAGTTCCTCTCGCCTTTCCTGTGGAGAGCGCCTCTTCTTGAGATGCGACGGGAACGCCGGGAATTCTTTCCCTACGAAACAGGGAAAGGATCCCTCATCTCGAGCTAGGAGGCGGAAACGGGGCTCACCTGGATGTGTGCGGGACACCACGTCCTTCCTATCGAGTGGAGACGGGTATGTCGGGGAACTTCTTGAGTAGCAGCAAGTCTGTGAAGGACCCTTTGGAAGTTCCAGTGTTTAGATGTGATTGGCATCGAGAAGCCTCAGCGGAAATGGGCCTCATCTCGCCTGGAGGGCAAAACCTCCTGGATTTTCTCGAGTTACGGCAGGTGTTCTCGACTTACGACGGGGACCTCAGGGACCCGCTCTGGTGGCCTCAGGAAAGGCCAGTCCCCATGCGAGTTCCTCGGGGGCCTCTCGGGATTCCTCTCCCGTCGATACCGGGGCCTAAGACCTTGTGTGAAGTCGGGGCCGGAACCTGAGGATTCCTCTCCAGTGCTGACATGGATCTTGGGGTACTTCTGGAGTCTCCCCAGGGGAGTCAGTCCTCGTCTCGAATGCGGGCATGCACTTGCGCTTTCCTCCAGAGCGGTAGCAGCAGTGTCACGCAGTCCGCCGCGTGGATCAAAGGATCTATGGTTTTCCCTCGAGTCTTTCCCACGAGGCTTTCCCACGAGGCTTTCCCACAGGGCTGTCCCACGTGCACAGGTGGTGGGAGTCGATCCTCGGCTTGAACGTCAAGGCAGTGCAGGGAAAACAGGTTCCTCTGGAATGGACTGACCCATCTGGGCGTCTCTTGGAGTGGTGGCACGACCCTGGAGTTCCTCTCGCCTCTCCTGTGGAGAGCGCCTCCTCTTGAGATGCGACGGGAACGCCGGGAATTCTTTCCCTAAGAAACAGGGAAAGGATCCCTCATCTCGAGCTAGGAGGCGGAAACGGTGCTCCCCTGGATGTGTGCGGGACCCCACGTGCTTCCTCTCGAGTGGAGACGGGTATGTCGGGGAACTTCTTGAGTTGCAGCAAAGGTGTGAAGGACCCTTTGGAAGTTCCAGTGGTTAGATGTGATTAGCCTCGAGAAGCCTCAGCGGAAATGGGCCTCATCTCGCCTGGAGGGCAAAACCTCCTGGATTTTCTCGAGTTGCGGCAGGTGCTCTCGACTTACGACGGGGACCTCAGGGACCCGCTCTGGTGGCCTCAGGAAAGGCCAGTCCCCATGCGAGTTCCTCGGGGGCCTCTCGGGATTCCTCTCCCGTCGTTGCCGGGGCCTAAGACCTTGTGTGGAGTCGGGGCCGGAACCTGAGGATTCCTCTCCAGTGCTGACATGGATCTTGGGGTACTTCTGGAGTCTCCCCAGGGGAGTCAGTCCTCGTCTCGAATGCGGGCATGCACTTGCGCTTTCCTCCAGAGCGGTAGCAGCAGTGTCACGCAGTCCGCCGCGTGGATCAAAGGATCTATGGTTTTCCCTTGAGTCTTTCCCAAGAGGCTTTCCCACGAGGCTTTCCCACAGGGCTGTCCCACGTGCACACGTGGTGGGAGTCGATCCTCGGCTTGAACGTCAAGGCAGTGCAGGGAAAACAGGTTCCTCTGGAATGGACTGACACATCTGGGGGACTCTTGGAATGGTGGCACGACCCTGGAGTTCCTCTCGCCTTTCCTGTGGAGAGCGCCTCCTCTTGAGATGCGACGGGAACGCCGGGAATTCTTTCCTACGAAACAGGGAAAGGATCCCTCATCTCGAGCTAGGAGGCGGAAACGGGGCTCCCCTGGATGTGTGCGGGACCCCACGTGCTTCCTCTCGAGTGGAGACGGGTATGTCGGGGAACTTCTTGAGTTGCAGCAAGGGTGTGAAGGACCCTTTGGAAGTTCCAGTGGTTAGACGTGATTAGCCTCGAGAAGCCTCAGCGGAAATGGGCCTCATCTCGCCTGGAGGGCAAAACCTCCTGGATTTTCTCGAGTTGCGGCAGGTGCTCTCGACTTACGACGGGGACCTCAGGGACCCGCTCTGGTGGCCTCAGGAAAGGCCAGTCCCCATGCGAGTTCCTCGGGGGCCTCTCGGGATTACTCTCCCGTCGATGCCGGGGCCTAAGACCTTGTGTGGAGTCGGGGCCGGAACCTGAGGATTCCTCTCCAGTGCTGACATGGATCTTGGGGTACTTCTGGAGTCTCCCCAGGGGAGTCAGTCCTCGTCTCGAATGCGGGCATGCACTTGCGCTTTCCTCCAGAGCGGTAGCAGCAGTGTCACGCAGTCCACCGCGTGGATCAAAGGATCTATGGTTTTCCCTCGAGTCTTTCTCACGAGGCTTTCCCACGAGGCTTTCCCACAGGGCTGTCCCAAGTGCACACGTGGTGGGAGTCGATCCTCGGCTTGAACGTCAAGGCAGTGCAGGGAAAACAGGTTCCTCTGGAATGGACTGACACATCTGGGGGACTCTTGGAATGGTGGCACGACCCTGGAGTTCCTCTCGCCTTTCCTGTGGAGAGCGCCTCCACTTGAGATGCGACGGGAACGCCGGGAATTCTTTCCCTACGAAACAGGGAAAGGATCCCTCATCTCGAGCTAGGAGGCGGAAACGGGGCTCCCCTGGATGTGTGCGGGACCCCACGTGCTTCCTCTCGAGTGGAGACGGGTATGTCGGGGAACTTCTTGAGTTGCAGCAAGGGTGTGAAGGACCCTTTGGAAGTTCCAGTGGTTAGACGTGATTCGCCTCGAGAAGCCTCAGCGGAAATGGGCCTAATCTCGCCTGGAGGGCAAAACCTCCTGGATTTTCTCGAGTTGCGGCAGGTGCTCTCGACTTACGACGGGGACGTCAGGGACCCGCTCTGGTGGCCTCAGGAAAGGCCAGTCCCCATGCGAGTTCCTCGGGGGCCTCTCGGGATTCCTCTCCCGTCGATGCCGGGGCCTAAGACCATGTGTGGAGTCGGGGCCGGAACCTGAGGATTCCTCTCCAGTGCTGACATGGATCTTGGGGTACTTCTGGAGTCTCCCCAGGGGAGTCAGTCCTCGTCTCGAATGCGGGCATGCACTTGCGCTTTCCTCCAGAGCGGTAGCAGCAGTGTCACGCAGTTCCCCGCGTGGATCAAAGGATCTATGGTTTTCCCTCGAGTCTTTCCCACGAGGCTTTCCCACGAGGCTTTCCCACAGGGCTGTTCCACGTGCACACGTGGTGGGAGTGGATCCTCGGCTTGAACGTCAAGGCAGTGCAGGGAAAACAGGTTCCTCTGGAATGGACTGACACATCTGGGGGACTCTTGGAATGGTGGTACGACCCTGGAGTTCCTCTCGCCTTTCCTGTGGAGAGCGCCTCCTCTTGAGATGCGACGGGAACGCCGGGAATTCTTTCCCTACGAAACAGGGAAAGGATCCCTCATCTCGAGCTAGGAGGCGGAAACGGGGCTCCCCTGGATGTGTGCGGGACCCCACGTGCTTCCTCTCGAGTGGAGACGGGTATGTCGGGGAATTCTTGAGTTGCAGCAAGGGTGTGAAGGACCCTTTGGAAGTTCCAGTGGTTAGACGTGATTCGCCGCGAGAAGCCTCAGCGGAAATGGGCCTCATCTCGCCTGGAGGGCAAAACCTGCTGGATTTTCTCGAGTTGCGGCAGGTGCTCTCGACTTACGACGGGGACCTCAGGGACCCGCTCTGGTGGCCTCAGGAAAGGCCAGTCCCCATGCGAATTCCTCGGGGGCCTCTCGGGATTACTCTCCCGTCGATGCCGGGGCCTAAGACCTTGTGTGGAGTCGGGGCCGGAACCTGAGGATTCCTCTCCAGTGCTGACATGGATCTTGGGGTACTTCTGGAGTCTCCCCAGGGGAGTCAGTCCTCGTCTCGAATGCGGGCATGCACTTGCGCTTTCCTCTAGAGCGGTAGCAGCAGTGTCACGCAGTCCGCCGCGTGGATCAAAAGATCTATGTTTTTCCCTCGAGTCTTTCCCACGAGGCTTTCCCACGAGGCTTTCCCACAGGGCTGTCCCACGTGCACAGGTGTTGGGAGTCGATCCTCGGCTTGAACGTCAAGGCAGTGCAGGGAAAACAGGTTCCTCTGGAATGGACTGACACATCTGGGGGACTCTTGGAATGGTGGCACGACCCTGGAGTTCCTCTCGCCTTTCCTGTGGAGAGCGCCTCTTCTTGAGATGCGACGGGAACGCCGGGAATTCTTTCCCTACGAAACAGGGAAAGGATCCCTCATCTCGAGCTAGGAGGCGGAAACGGGGCTCACCTGGATGTGTGCGGGACACCACGTCCTTCCTATCGAGTGGAGACGGGTATGTCGGGGAACTTCTTGAGTAGCAGCAAGGCTGTGAAGGACCCTTTGGAAGTTCCAGTGTTTAGATGTGATTGGCATCGAGAAGCCTCAGCGGAAATGGGCCTCATCTCGCCTGGAGGGCAAAACCTCCTGGATTTTCTCGAGTTACGGCAGGTGTTCTCGACTTACGACGGGGACCTCAGGGACCCGCTCTGGTGGCCTCAGGAAAGGCCAGTCCCCATGCGAGTTCCTCGGGGTCCTCTCGGGATTCCTCTCCCGTCGATGCCGGGGCCTAAGACCTTGTGTGGAGTCGGGGCCGGAACCTGAGGATTCCTCTCCAGTGCTGACATGGATCTTGGGGTACTTCTGGAGTCTCCCCAGGGGAGTCAGTCCTCGTCTCGAATGCGGGCATGCACTTGCGCTTTCCTCCAGAGCGGTAGCAGCAGTGTCACGCAGTCCTCCTCGTGGATCAAAGGATCTATGTTTTTCCCTCGAGTCTTTCCCACGAGGCTTTCCCACGAGGCTTTCCCACAGGGCTGTCCCACGTGCACACGTGGTGGGAGTCGATCCTCGGCTTGAACGTCAGGCAGTGCAGGGAAAACAGGTTCCTCTGGAATGGACTGACACATCTGGGGGTCTCTTGGAATGGTGCCACGACCCTGGAGTTCCTCTCGCCTTTCCTGTGGAGAGCGCCACCTCTTGAGATGCGACGGGAACGCCGGGAATTCTTTCCCTACGAAACAGGGAAAGGATCCCTCATCTCGAGCTAGGAGGCGGAAACGGGGCTCCCCTGGATGGGTGCGGGACCCCACGTGCTTCCTCTCGAGTGGAGACGGGTATGTCGGGGAACTTCTTGAGTTGCAGCAATGGTGTGAAGGACCCTTTGGAAGTTCCAGCGGTTAGATATGATTAGCCTCGAGAAGCCTCAGCGGAAATGGGCCTCATCTCGCCTGCAGGGCAAAACCTCCTGGATTTTCTCGAGTTGCGGCAGGTGCTCTCGTCTTACGATGGGGACCTCAGGGACCCGCTCTGGTGGCCTCAGGAAAGGCCAGTCCACATGCGAGTTCCTCGGGGGCCTCTCGGCATTCCTCTCCCGTCGATGCAGGGGCCTAAGACCTTGTGTGGAGTCGGGGCCGGAACCTGAGGATTCCTCTCCAGTACTGACATGGATCTTGGGGTACTTCTGGAGTCTCCCCAGGGGAGTCAGTCCTCGTCTCGAATGCGGGCATGCACTTGCGCTTTCCTCCAGAGCGGTAGCAGCAGTGTCACGCAGTCCGCCGCGTGGATCAAAGGATCTATGGTTTTCCCTGGAGTCTTTCCCACGAGGCTTTCCCCCGAGGCTTTCCCACAGGGCTGTCCCACGTGCACACGTGGTGGGAGTGGATCCTCGGCTTGAACGTCAAGGCAGTGCAGGGAAAACAGGTTCCTCTGGGATGGACTGACACATCTGGGGGACTCTTGGAATGGTGGCACGACCCTGGAGTTCCTCTCGCCTTTCCTGTGGAGAGCGCCTCCTCTTGAGATGCGACGGGAACGCCGGGAATTCTTTCCCTACGAAACAGGGAAAGGATCCCTCATCTCGAGCTACGAGGCGGAAACGGGGCTCCCCTGGATGTGTGCGGGACCCCACGTGCTTCCTCTCGAGTGGAGACGGGTATGTCGGGGAACTTCTTGAGTTGCAGCAAGGGTGTGAAGGACCCTTTGGAAGTTCCAGTGGTTAGACGTGATTCGCCTCGAGAAGCCTCAGCGGAAATGGGCCTCATCTCGCCTGGAGGGCAAAACCTCCTGGATTTTCTCGAGTTGCGGCAGGTGCTCTCGACTTACGACGGGGACGTCAGGGACCCGCTCTGGTGGCCTCAGGAAAGGCCAGTCCCCATGCGAGTTCCTCGGGGGCCTCTCGGGATTCCTCTCCCGTCGATGCCGGGGCCTAAGACCATGTGTGGAGTCGGGGCCGGAACCTGAGGATTCCTCTCCAGTGCTGACATGGATCTTGGGGTACTTCTGGAGTCTCCCCAGGGGAGTCAGTCCTCGTCTCGAATGCGGGCATGCACTTGCGCTTTCCTCCAGAGCGGTAGCAGCAGTGTCACGCAGTCCGCCGCGTGGATCAAAGGATCTATGGTTTTCCCTCGAGTCTTTCCCACGAGGTTTTCCCACGAGGCTTTCCCACAGGGCTGTCCCACGTGCACACGTGGTGGGAGTCGATCCTCGGCTTGAACGTCAAGGCAGTGCAGGGAAAACAGGTTCCTCTGTAATGGACTGACATATCTGGGGGTCTCTTGGAATGGTGGCATGACCCTGGAGTTCCTCTCCCCTTTCCTGTGGAGAGCGCCTCCTCTTGAGATGCGACGGGAACGCCGGGAATTCTTTCCCTATGAAACAGGGAAAGGATCCCTCATCTCGATCTAGGAGGCGGAAACGGTGCTCCCCTGGATGTGTGCGGGACCCCACGTGCTTCCTCTGGAGTGGAGACGGGTATGTTGGGGAACTTCTTTAGTCGCAGCAAGGGTGTGAAGGACCAGTTGGAAGTTCCAGTATTTAGAGGTGATTAGCCTCGAGAAGCCTCAGCGGAAATGGGCCTCATCTCGCCTGGAGGGCAAAACCTCCTGGATTTTCTCGAGTTGCGGCAGGTGCTCTCGACTTACGACGGGGACCTCAGGGACCCGCTCTGGTGGCCTCAGGAAAGGCTAGTCCCCATGCGAGTTCCTCGGGGGCCTCTCGGGATTCCTCTCCCGTCGATGCCGGGGCCTAAGACCTTGTGTGGAGTCGGGGCCGGAACCTGAGGATTCCTCTCCAGTGCTGACATGGATCTTGGGGTACTTCTGGAGTCTCCCCATGGGAGTCAGTCCTCGTCTCGAATGCGGGCATGCACTTGCGCTTTCCTCCAGAGCGGTAGCAGCAGTGTCACGCAGTCCGCCGCGTGGATCAAAGGATCTATGGTTTTCCCTCGAGTCTTTCCCACGAGGCTTTCCCACGAGGCTTTCCCACGAGGCTTTCCCACAGGGCTGTCCCACGTGCACACGTGGTGGGATTCGATCCTCGGCTTGAACGTCAAGGCAGTGAAGGGAAAACAGGTTCCTCTGGAATGGACTGACACATATGGGGGACTCTTGGAATGGTGGCACGACCCTGGAGTTCCTCTCGCCTTTTCTGAGGAGAGCGCCTCCTCTTGAGATGCGGCGGGAACGCCGGGAATTCTTTCCCTACGAAACAGGGAAAGGATCCCTCATCTCGAGCTAGGAGGCGGAAACGGGTCTCCCCTGGATGTGTGCGGGACCCCACGTGCTTCCTCTCGAGTGGAGACGGGTATGTCGGGGAACTTCTTGAGTTGCAGCAAGGGTGTGAAGGACCCTTTGGAAGTTCCAGTGGTTAGACGAGATTAGCCTCGAGAAGCCTCAGCGGAAATGGGCCTCATCTCGCCTGGAGGGCAAAACCTCCTGGATTTTCTCGAGTTGCGGCAGGTGCTCTCGACTTACGACGGGGACCTCAGGGACCCGCTCTGGTGGCCTCAGGAAAGGCCAGTCCCCATGCGAGTTCCTCGGGGGCCTCTCGTGATTCCTCTCCCGGCGATGCCGGGGCCTAAGACCTTGTGTGGAGTCGGGGCCGGAACCTGAGGATTCCTCTCCAGTGCTGACATGGATCTTGGGGTACTTCTGGAGTCTCCCCAGGGGAGTCAGTCCTCGTCTCGAATGCGGACATGCACTTGCGCTTTCCTCCAGATCGGTAGCAGCAGTGTCACGCAGTCCGCCGCGTGGATCAAAGGATCTATGGTTTTCCCTCGAGTCTTTCCCACGAGTCTTTCCCACGAGGCTTTCCCACGAGGCTTTCCCGCAGGGCTGTCCCACGTGCACACGTGGTGGGAGTGGATCATCGGCTTGAACGTCAAGGCAGTGCAGGGAAAACAGGTTCCTCTGGAATGGACTGACACATCTGGGGGACTCTTGGAATGGTGGCACGACCCTGGAGTTCCTCTCGCCTTTCCTGTGGAGAGCGCCTCCTCTTGAGATGCGACGGGAACGCCGGGAATTCTTTCCCTACGAAACAGGGAAAGGATCCCTCATCTCGAGCTAGGAGGCGGAAACGGGGCTCCCCTGGATGTGTGCGGGACCCCACGTGCTTCCTCTCGAGTGGAGACGGGTATGTCGGGGAACTTCTTGAGTTGCAGCAAGGGTGTGAAGGACCCTTTGGAAGTTCCAGTGGTTAGACGTGATTGGCCTCGAGAAGCCTCAGCGGAAATGGGCCTCATCTCGCCTGGAGGGCAAAACCTCCTGGATTTTCTCGAGTGGCGGCAGGTGCTCTCGACTTACGACGGGGACCTCAGGGACCCGCTCTGGTGGCCTCAGGAAAGGCCAGTCCCCATGCGAGTTCCTCGGGGGCCTCTCGGGATTACTCTCCCGTCGATGCCGGGGCCTAAGACCTTGTGTGGAGTCGGGGCCGGAACCTGAGGATTCCTCTCCAGTGCTGACATGGATCTTGGGGTACTTCTGGAGTCTCCCCAGGGGAGTCAGTCCTCCTGTCGAATGCGGGCATGCACTTGCGCTTTCCTCCAGAGCGGTAGCAGCAGTGTCACGCAGTCCGCCGCGTGGATCAAAGGATCTATGGTTTTCCCTCGAGTCTTTCCCACGAGGCTTTCCCACGAGGCTTTCCCTCAGGGCTGTCCCACGTGCACACGTGGTGGGAGTCGATCCTCGGCTTGAACGTCAAGGCAGTGCAGGGAAAACAGGTTCCTCTGGAATGGACTGACACATCTGGGGGACTCTTGGAATGGTGGCACGACCCTGGAGTTCCTCTCGCCTTTCCTGTGGAGAGCGCCTCCTCTTGAGATGCGACGGGAACGCCGGGAATTCTTTCCCTACGAAACAGGGAAAGGATCCCTCATCTCGAGCTAGGAGGCGGAAACGGGGCTCCCCTGGATGTGTGCGGGACCCTCGTGCTTCCATTCGAGTGGAGACGGGTATGTCGGGGAACTTCTTGAGTTGCAGCAAGGGTGTGAAGGACCCTTTGGAAGTTCCAGTGGTTAGATGTGATTAGCCATGAGAAGCCTCAGCGGAAATGGGCCTCATCTCGCCTGGAGGGCAAAACCTCCTGGATTTTCTCGAGTTGCGGCAAGTGCTCTCGACCTAAGACGGGGACCTCAGGGACCCACTCCGGTGGCCACAGGAAAGGCCAGTCCCCATGCGAGTTCCTCGGGGGCCTCTGGGGATTCCTCTCCCGTCGATGCCGGGGCCTAAGACCTTGTGTGGAGTAGGGGCCGGAACCTGAAGATTCCTCTCCAGTGCTGACATGGATCTTGGGGTACTTCTGGAGTCTCCCCAGGGGAGTCAGTCCTCGTCTCGAATGCGGGCATGCACTTGTACTTTCCTCCAGAGCGGTAGCAGCAGTGTCACGCAGTCCTCCGCGTGGATCAATGGATCTATGGTTTTCCCTGGAGTCTTTCCCACGAGGCTTTCCCACGAGGCTTTCCCACAGGGCTGTCCCACGGCACACGTGGTGGGAGTGGATCCTCGGCTTGAACGTCAAGGCAGTGCAGGGAAAACAGGTTCCTCTGTAATGGACTGACATATCTGGGGGTCTCTTGGAATGGTGGCATGACCCTGGAGTTCCTCTCCCCTTTCCTGTGGAGAGCACCTCCTCTTGAGATGCGACGGGAACGCCGGGAATTCTTTCCCTATGAAACAGGGAAAGGATCCCTCATCTCGAGCTAGGAGGCGGCAACGGTGCTCCCCTGGATGTGTGCGGGACCCCACGTGCTTCCTCTGGAGTGGAGACGGGTATGTTGGGGAACTTCTTTAGTCGCAGCAAGGGTGTGAAGGACCCGTTGGAAGTTCCAGTATTTAGAGGTGATTAGCCTCGAGAAGCCTCAGCGGAAATGGGCCTCATCTCGCCTGGAGGGCAAAACCTCCTGGATTTTCTCGAGTTGCGGCAGGTGCTCTCGACTTACGACGGGGACCTCAGGGACCAGCTCTGGTGGCCTCAGGAAAGGCCAGTCCCCATGCGAGTTCCTCGGGGGCCTCTGGGAATTCCTCTCCCATCGATGCCGGTGCCTAAGACCTTGTGTGGAGTCGGGGCCGGAACCTGAGGATTCCTCTCCAGTGCTGACATGGATCTTGGGGTACTTCTGGAGTCTCCCCAGGGGAGTCAGTCCTCGTCTCGAATGCGGGCATGCACTTGCGCTTTCCTCCAGAGCGGTAGCAGCAGTGTCACGCAGTCCGCCGCGTGGATCAAAGGATCTATGGTTTTCCCTCGAGTCTTTCCCACGCGGCTTTCCCACAGGGCTGTCCCACGTGCACACGTGGTGGGAGTCGATCCTTGGCTTGAACGTCAAAGCAGTGCAGGGAAAACAGGTTCCTCTGGAATGGACTGACACATCTGGGGGACTCTTGGAATGGTGGCACGACCCTGGAGTTCCTCTCAACTTTCCTGTGGAGAGCGCCTCCTCTTGAGATGCGACGGGAACGCCGGGAATTCTTTCCCTACGAAACAGGGAAAGGATCCCTCATCTCGAGCTAGGAGGCGGAAACGGGGCTCCCCTGGATGTGTGCGGGACCCCACGTGCTTCCTCTCGAGTGGAGACGGGTATGTCGGCGACCTTCTTGAGTTGCAGCAAGGGTGTGAAGGACCCTTTGGAAGTTCCAGTGGTTAGATGTGATTAGCCTTGAGAAGCCTCAGCGGAAATGGGCCTCATCTCGCCTGGAGGGCAAAACCTCCTGGATTTTCTCGATTTGCGGCAGGTGCTCTCGACTTACGACGGGGAACTCAGAGACACGCTCTGGTGACCTCAGGAAAGGCCAGTCCCCATGCGAGTTCCTCGGGGGCCTCTCGGGATTCCTCTCCCGTCGATGCCGGGGCCTAAGACCTTGTGTGGAGTCGGGGCCGGAACCTGAGGATTCCTCTCCAGTGCTGACATGGATCTTGGGGTACTTCTGGAGTCTCCCCAGGGGAGTCAGTCCTCGTCTCTAATGCGGGCATGCACTTGCGCTTTCCTCCAGAGCGGTAGCAGCAGTGTCACGCAGTCCGCCGCGTGGATCAAAGGATCTACGGTTTTCCCTCGAGTCTTTCCCACGAGGCTTTCTCACGAGGCTTTCCCACAGGGCTGTCCCACGTGCACACGTGGTGAGAGTCGATCCTCGGCTTGAACGTCAAGGCAGTGCAGGGAAAACAGGTTCCTCTGGAATGGACTGACACATCTGGGGGACTCTTGGAATGGTGGCACGACCCTGGAGTTCCTCTCGCCTTTCCTGTGGAGAGCGCCCCCTCTTGAGATGCGACGGGAACGCCGGGAATTCTTTCCCTACGAAACAGGGAAAGGATCCCTCATCTCGAGCTAGGAGGCGGAAAAGGGGCTCCCCTGGATGTGTGCCGGACCCCACGTGCTTCCTCTCGAGTGGAGACGGGTATGTCGGGGAACTTCTTGAGTTGCAGCAAGGGTGTGAAGGACCCTTTGGAAGTTCCAGTGGTTAGATGTGATTGGCCTCGAGAAGCCTCAGCGGAAATGGGCTTCACCTCGCCTCGAGGGCAAAACCGCCTGGATTTTCTCGAGTTGCGGCAGGTGCTCTCGACTTACGACGAGGACCTCAGGGACCCGCTCTGGTGGCCTCAGGAAAGGACAGTCCCCTTGCGAGTTCCTCTGGGGATTCCTCTCCCGTCGATGCCGGGGCCTAAGACCTTGTGTGAAGTCGGGGCCGGAACCTGAGGATTCCTCTCCAGTGCTGACATGGATCTTGGGGTACTTCTGGAGTCTCCCAAGGGGAGTCAGTCCTCGTCTCGAATGCGGGCATGCACTTGCGCTTTCCTCCAGAGCGGTAGCAGCAGTGTCACGGAGCCCGCCGCGTGGATCAAAGGATCTATGGTTTTCCCTCGAGTCTTTCCCACGAGGCTTTCCCACGAGGCTTTCCCACAGGGCTGTCCCACGTGCACACGTGGTGGGAGTCGATCCTCGGCTTGAAAGTCAAGGCAGTGCAGGGAAAACAGGTTCCTCTATAATGGACTGACACATCTGGGGGTCTCGTGGAATGGTGTCACGACCCTGGAGTTCCTCTCGCCTTTCCTGTGGAGAGCGCCTCCTCTTGAGATGCGACGGGAACGCCGGGAATTCTTTCCCTACGAAACAGGGAAAGGATCCCTCATCTCGAGCTAGGAGGCGGAATCGGGGCTCCCCTGGATGTGTGCGGGACCCCACGTGCTTCCTCTCGAGTGGAGACGGGTATGTCGGGGAACTTCTTTAGTCGCAGCAAGGGTGTGAAGGACCCGTTGGAAGTTCCAGTATTTAGAGGTGATTAGCCTCGAGAAGCCTCATCGGAAATGGGCCTCATCTCGCCTGGAGGGCAAAACCTCCTGGATTTTCTCGAGTTGCGGCAGGTGCTCTCGACTTACGACGGGGACCTCAGGGACCCGCTCTGGTGGCCTCAGGAAAGGCCAGTCCCCATGCGAGTTCCTCGGGGGCCTCTGGGGATTCCTCTCCCATCGATGCCGGTGCCTAAGACCTTGTGTGGAGTCGGGGCCGGAACCTGAGGATTCCTCTCCAGTGCTGACATGGATCTTGGGGTACTTCTGGAGTCTCCCCAGGGGAGTCAGTCCTCGTCTCGAATGCGGGCATGCACTTGCGCTTTCCTCCAGAGCGGTAGCAGCAGTGTCACGCAGTCCGCCGCGTGGATCAAAGGATCTATGGTTTTCCCTCGAGTCTTTCCCACGCGGCTTTCCCACAGGGCTGTCCCACGTGCACACGTGGTGGGAGTCGATCCTTGGCTTGAACGTCAAGGCAGTGCAGGGAAAACAGGTTCCTCTGGAATGGACTGACACATCTGGGGGACTCTTGGAATGGTGGCACGACCCTGGAGTTCCTCTCAACTTTCCTGTGGAGAGCGCCTCCTCTTGAGATGCGACGGGAACGCCGGGAATTCTTTCCCTAAGAAACAGGGAAAGGATCCCTCATCTCGAGCTAGGAGGCGGAAACGGGGATCCCCTGGATGTGTGCGGGGCCCCACGTGCTTCCTCTCGAGTGGAGACAGGTATGTCGGGGAACTTCTTGAGTTGCAGCAAGGGTGTGAAGGACCCGTTGGCAGTTCCAGTGGTTAGACGTGATTAGCCTCGAGAAGCCTCAGCGGAAATGGGCCTCATCTCGCCTGGAGGGCAAAACCTCCTGGATTTTCTCGAGTTGCGGCAGGTGCTCTCGACTTACGACGAGGACCTCAGGGACCCGCTCTGGTGGCCTCAGGAAAGGCCAGTCCCCATGCGAGTTCCTCGGGGGCCTTTCGGGATTCCTCTCCCGTGGATGCCGGGGCCTAAGACCTTGTGTGGAGTCGGGGCCGGAACCTGAGGATTCCTCTCCAGTACTGATATGGATCTTGGGGTACTTTGGGAGTCTCCCCAGGGGAATCAGTCCTCGTCTTGAATGCGGGCATGCACTTGCGCTTTCCTCCAGAGCGGTAGCAGCAGTGTCACGCAGTCCGCCGCGTGGATCAAAGGATCTATGGTTTTCCCTCGAGTCTTTCCCACGAGGTTTTCCCACGAGGCTTTCCCACAGGGCTGTCCCACGTGCACACGTGGTGGGAGTCGATCCTCGGCTTGAACGTCAAGGCAGTGCAGGGAAAACAGGTTCCTCTGTAATGGACTGACATATCTGGGGGTCTCTTGGAATGGTGGCATGACCCTGGAGTTCCTCTCCCCTTTCCTGTGGAGAGCGCCTCCTCTTGAGATGCGACGGGAACGCCGGGAATTCTTTCCCTATGAAACAGGGAAAGGATCCCTCATCTCGATCTAGGAGGCGGAACCGGTGCTCCCCTGGATGTGTGCGGGACCCCACGTGCTTCCTCTGGAGTGGAGACGGGTATGTTGGGGAACTTCTTTAGTCGCAGCAAGGGTGTGAAGGACCAGTTGGAAGTTCCAGTATTTAGAGGTGATTAGCCTCGAGAAGCCTCAGCGGAAATGGGCCTCATCTCGCCTGGAGGGCAAAACCTCCTGGATTTTCTCGAGTTGCGGCAGGTGCTCTCGACTTACGACGGGGACCTCTGGGACCCGCTCTGGTGGCCTCAGGAAAGGCCAGTCCCCATGCGAGTTCCTCGGGGGCCTCTGGGGATTCCTCTCCCATCAATGCCGGTGCCTAAGACCTTGTGTGGAGTTGGGGCCGGAACCTGAGGATTCCTCTCCAGTGCTGACATGGATCTTGGGGTACTTCTGGAGTCTCCCCAGGGGAGTCAGTCCTCGTCTCGAATGCGGGCATGCACTTGCGCTTTCCTCCAGAGCGGTAGCAGCAGTGTCACGCAGTCCGCCGCGTGGATCAAAGGATCTATGGTTTTCCCTCGAGTCTTTCCCACGAGGCTTTCCCACAGGGCTGTCCCACGTGCACACGTGGTGAGAGTCGATCCTCGGCTTGAACGTCAAGGCAGTGCAGGGAAAACAGGTTCCTCTGGAATGGACTGACACATCCTGGGGACTCTTGGAATGGTGGCACGACCCCGGAGTTCCCCTCACCTTTCCTGTGGAGAGCGCCTCCTCTTGAGATGCGACGGGAACGCCGGGAATTCTTTCCCTACGAAACAGGGAAAGGATCGCTCATCTCGAGCTAGGAATCGGAAACGGGGCTCCCCTGGATGTGTGCGGGACCCCACGTGATTCCTCTCGAGTGGAGACGGGTATGTCGGGGAACTTCTTGAGTTGCAGCAAGGGTGTGAAGGACCCGTTGGACGTTCCAGTATTTAGACGTGATTAGCTTCGAGAAGCCTCAGCGGAAATGGGCCTCATCTCGCCTGGAGGGCAAAACCTCCTGGATTTTCTCGAGTTGCGGCAGGTGCTCTCGACTTACGACGAGGACCTCAGGGACCCGCTCTGGTGGCCTCAGGAAAGGCCAGTCCCCATGCGAGTTCCTCGGGGGCCTCTCGGGATTCCTCTCCCGTGGATGCCGGGGCCTAAGACCTTGTGTGGAGTCGGGGCCGGAACCTGAGGATTCCTCTCCAGTGCTGACATGGATCTTGGGGTACTTTGGGAGTCTCCCCAGGGGAATCAGTCCTCGTCTCGATTGCGGGCATGCACTTGCACTTTCCTCCAGAGCGGTAGCAGCAGTGTCACGCAGTCCGCCGCGTGGATCAAAGGATCTATGGTTTTCCCTCGAGTCTTTCCCACGAGGCTTTCCCACGAGGCTTTCCCACAAGGCTGTCCCACGTGCACACGTGGTGGGACTCGATCCTCGGCTTGAATGTCAAGGCAGTGCAGGGAAAACAGGTTCCTCTGGAATGGACTGACACATCTGGGGGACTCTTGAAATGGTGGCACGACCCTGGAGTTGCTCTCGCCTTTCCTGTGGAGAGCGCCTCCTCTTGAGATGCGACGGGAACGCCGGGAATTCTTTCCCTACGAAACAGGGAAAGGATCCCTCATCTCGAGCTAGGAGGCGGAAACGGGGCTCCCCCGGATGTGTGCGGGACCCTCGTGCTTCCATTCGAGTGGAGACGGGTATGTCGGGGAACTTCTTGAGTTGCAGCAAGGGTGTGAAGGACCCTTTGGAAGTTCCAGTGGTTAGATGTGATTAGCCACGAGAAGCCTCAGCGGAAATGGGCCTCATCTCGCCTGGAGGGCAAAACCGCCTGGATTTTCTCGAGTTGCGGCAGGTGCTCTCGACTTACGACGAGGACCTCAGGGACCCGCTCTGGTGGCCTCAGGAAAGGCCAGTCCCCATGCGAGTTCCTCTGGGGATTCCTCTCCCGTCGATGCCGGGGCCTAAGACCATGTGTGAAGTCGGGGCCGGAACCTGAGGATTCCTCTCCAGTGCTGACATGGATCTTGGGGTACTTCTGGAGTCTCCCCAGGGGAGTCAGTCCTCGTCTCGAATGCGGGCATGCACTTGCGCTTTCCTCCAGAGCGGTAGCAGCAGTGTCACGCAGTCCGCCCAATGGATCAAAGGATCTATGGTTTTCCCTCGAGGCTTTCCCACGAGGCTTTCCCACGAGGCTTTCCCTCAGGGCTGTCCCACGTGCACACGTGGTGGGAGTCGATCCTCGGCTTGAACGTCAAGGCAGTGCAGGGAAAACAGGTTCCTCTGGAATGGACTGACACATCTGGGGGACTCTTGGAATGGTGGCATGACCCTGGAGTTCCTCTCGCCTTTCCTGTGGAGAGCGCCTCCTCTTGAGATGCGACGGGAACGCCGGGAATTCTTTCTCTACGAAACAAGGAAAGGATCCCTCATCTCGAACTAGGAGGCGGAAACGGGGCTCCCCTGGATGTGTGCGGGACCCCACGTGCTTCCTTTCGAGTGGAGACGGGTATGTCGGGGAACTTCTTGAGTTGCAGCAAGGGTGTGAAGGACCCTTTGGAAGTTCCAGTGTTTAGACGTGATTAGCCTCGAAAACCTCTGCGGAAATGAGCCTCATCTCGCCTGGAGGGCAAAACATCCTGGATTTTCTCGAGCTGCGGCAGGTGATCTCGACTTATGACGGGGATCTCAGGGACCCGCTCTGGTGGCCTCAGGAAAAGCCATCCCCATGCGAGTTCCTCGGGGGCCTCTCGGGATCCCTCTCCCGTCGATGCCGGGGCCTAAGTCCTTGTGTGGAGTCGGGGCCGGAACCTGAGGATTCCTCTCCAGTGCTGACATGGATCTTGGGGCACTTCTGGAGTCTCCCCAGGGGAGTCAGTCCTCGTCTCGAATGCGGGCATGCACTTGCGCTTTCCTCCAGAGCGGTAGCAGCAGTGTCACGGAGCCCGCCGCGTGGATCAAAGGATCTATGGTTTTCCCTCGAGTCTTTCCCACGAGGCTTTCCCACGAGGCTTTCCCAGAGGGCTGTCCCACGTGCACACGTGGTGGGAGTCGATCCTTGACTTGAACGTCAAGGCAGTGCAGGGAAAACAGGTTCCTCTGGAATGGACTGACACATCTGGGGGTCTCTTGGAATGGTGGCACGACCCTGGAGTTCCTCTCCCCTTTCCTGTGGAGAGCGCCTCCTCTTGAGATGCGACGGGAACGCCGGGAATTCTTTCCCTACGAAACAGGGAAAGGATCCCTCATCTCGAGCTAGGAGGCGAAACGGGGCTCCCCTGGATGTGTGCGGAACACCACGTGCTTCCTCTCGAGTGGAGACGGGTATGTCGGGGAACTTCTTGAGCTGCAGCAAGGGTGTGAAGGACCCTTTGGAAGTTCCAGTGGTTCTATGTGATTGGCCTCGAGAAGCCTCAGCGGAAATGGGCCTCATCTCGCCTGGAGGGCAAAACCTCCTGGATTTTCTCGAGTTGCGGCAGGTGCTCTCGACTTTCGACGGGGACCTCAGGGACCCGCTCTGGTGGCCTCAGGAAAGGCCAGTCCCCATGCGAGTTCCTCGGGGGCCTCTCGGGATTCCTCTCCCGTCGATGCCGGGGCCTAAGACCTTGTGTGGAGTCGGGGCCGGAACCTGAGGATTCCTCTCCAGTGCTGACATGGATCTTGGGGTATTTCTGGAGTCTCCCCAGGAGAGTCAGTCCTCGTCTGGAATGCGGGCATGCACTAGTGCTTTCCTCCATAGCGGTAGCAGCAGTGTCACGCAGTCCGCCGCGTGGATCAAAGGATCTATGTTTTTCCCTCGAGTCTTTCAAACGAGGCTTTCCCACGAGGCTTTCCCAAAGGGCTGTCACACGTGCACACGTGGTGGGAGTCGATCCTTGGCTTGAACGTCAAGGCAGTGCAGGGAAAACAGGTTCCTCTGGAATGGACTGACACATCTGGGGGACTCTTGGAATGGTGGCACGACCCTTCAGTTCCTCTCGCCTTTCCTGTGGAGAGCGCCTCCTCTTGAGATGCGATGGGAACGCCGAGAATTCTTTCCCTACGAAACAGGGAAAGGATCCCTCATCTCGAGCTAGGAGGTGGAAACGGGGCTCCCCTGGATGTGTGCGGGACCCCACGTGCTTCCTCTCGAGTGGAGACGGGTATGTCGGGGACCTTCTTGAGTTGCAGCAAGGGTGTGAAGGACCCTTTGGCAGTTCCAGTGGTTAGATGTGATTAGCCTCGAGAAGCCTCAGCGGAAATGGGCCTCATCTCGCCTGGAGGGCAAAACCTCCTGGATTTTCTCGAGTTGCGGCAGGTGCTCTCGACTTACGACGGGGAACTCAGGGACACGCTCTGGTGGCCTCAGGAAAGGCCAGTCCCCATGCGAGTTCCTCGGGGGCCTCTCGGGATCCCTCTCCCGTCGATGCCGGGGCCTAAGTCCCTGTGTGGAGTCGGAGCCGGAACCTGAGGATTCCTCTCCAGTGCTGACATGGATCTTGGGGTACTTCTGGAGTCTCCCCAGGGGAGTCAGTCCTCGTCTCGAATGCGGGCATGCACTTGCGCTTTCCTCCAGAGACGTAGCAGCAGTGTCACGGAGCCCGCCGCGTGGATCAAAGGATCTATGGTTTTCCCTCGAGTCTTTCCCACGAGGCTTTCCCACGAGGCTTTCCCACAGGGCTGTCCCACGTGCACACGTGGTGGGAGTCGATCCTCGGCTTGAACGTCAAGGCAGTGCAGGGAAAACAGGTTCCTCTGGAATGGACTGACACATCTGGGGGACTCTTGGAATGGTGTCTCGACCCTGGAGTTCCTCTCGCCTTTCCTGTGGAGAGCGCCTCCTCTTGAGATGCGACGGGAACGCCGGGAATTCTTTCCCTACGAAACAGGGAAAGGATCCCTCATCTCGAGCTAGGAGGCGGAAACGGGGCTCCCCTGGATGTGTGCGGGACCCCACGTGCTTCCTCTCGAGTGCAGACGGGTATGTCGGGGAACTTCTTGAGTTGCAGCAATGGTGTGAAGGACCCTTTGGAAGTTCCAGTGGTTAGACGTGATTAGCCTCGAGAAGCCTCAGTGGAAATGGGCCTCATCTCGCCTGGAGGGCAAAACCTCCTGGATTTTCTCGAGTTGCGGCAGGTGCTCTCGACTTACGACGGGGACCTCAGGGACACGCTCTGGTGGCCTCAGGAAAGGCCAGTCCCCATGCGAGTTCCTCGGGGGCCTCTCGGGATTCCTCTCCCGTCGATGCCGGGGCCTAAGACCTTGTGTGGAGTCGAGCCCGGAACCTGAGGATTCCTCTCCAGTGCTGACATGGATCTTGGGGTACTTCTGGAGTCTCCCCAGGGGAGTCAGTCCTCGTCTCGAATGCTGGCATGCACTTGCGCTTTCCTCCAGAGCGGTAGCAGCAGTGTCACGCAGTCCGCCGCGTGGATCAAAGGATCTATGGTTTTCCCTCGAGTCTTTTCCACGAGGCTTTCCCACGAGGCTTTCCCACAGGGCTGTCCCACGTGAACACGTGGTGGGAGTCGATCCTCGGCTTGAACGTCAAGGCAGTGCAGGGAAAACAGGTTCCTCTGGAATGGACTGACACATCTGGGGGACTCTTGGAATGGTGTCACGACCCTGGAGTTCCTCTCGCCTTTCCTGTGGAGAGCGTCTCCTCTTAGATGCGACGGGAACGCCGGGAAATCTTTCCCTACGAAACAGGGAAAGGATCCCTCATCTCGAGATAAGAGTCGGAAACGGAGCTCCCCTGGATGTTGGCAGGACACCACGTGCTTCCTCTCGAGTGGAGACGGGTATGTCGGGGAACTTCTTGAGTTGCAGCAAGGGTGTGAAGGACCCTTTGGAAGTTCCAGTGGTTAGACGTGATTAGCCTCAAGAAGCCTCAGCGGAAATGGGCCTCATCTCGCCTGGAGGGCAAAACCTCCTGAATTTTCTCGAGTTGCGGCAGGTGCTCTCGACTTACGACGGGGACCTCAGGGACCCGCTCTGGTGGCCTCAGGAAAGGCCAGTCCCCATGCGAGTTCCTCGTGGGCCTCTCGGGATTCCTCTCCCATCGATGCCGGGGCCTAAGACCTTGTGTGGAGTCGGGGCCGGAACCTGAGGATTCCTCTCCAGTACTGACATGGATCTTGGGTAATTCTGGAGTCTCCCCAGGGGAGTCAGTCCTCGTCTCGAATGCGGGCATGCACTTGCGCTTTCCTCCAGAGCGGTAGCAGCAGTGTCACGCAGTCCGCCGCGTGGATCAAAGGATCTATGGTTTTCCCTCGAGTCTTTCCCACGAGGCTTTCCCACGAGGCTTTCCCACAGGGCTGTCCCACGTGCACACGTGGTGGGAGTCGATCCTCGGCTTGAACGTCAAGGCAGTGCAGGGAAAACAGGTTCCTCTGGAATGGACTGAAACATCTGGGGGACTCTTGGAATGGTGACACGACCCTGGAGTTCCTCTCGTCTTTCCTGTGGAGAGCGCCTCCTCTTGAGATGCAACGGGAACGCCGGGAATTCTTTCCCTACGAAACAGGGAAAGGATCCCTCATCTCGAGCTAGGAGGCGGAAACGGGGCTCCCCTGGATGTGTGCGGGACCCCACGTGCTTCCTCTCGAGGGGAGACGGGTATGTCGGGGACCTTCTTGAGTTGCAGCAAGGGTGTGAAGGACCCTTTGGAAGTTCCAGTGGTTAGATGTGATTGGACTCGAGAAGCCTCAGGGAAATGGTCCTCATCTCGCCTGGAGGGCAAAACCTCCTGGATTTTCTCGAGTTGCGGCAGGTGCTCTCGACTTACGACGGGGACCTCAGGGACCCGATCTGGTGGCCTCAGGAAAGGCCAGTCCCCATGCGAGTTCCTCGGGGGCGTCTCGGGATTACTCTCCCGTCGATTCCGGGGCCAAGACCTTGTGTGGAGTCGGGGCCGGAACCTGAAGATTCCTCTCCAGTGCTGACATGGATCTTGGGGTACTTCTGGAGTCTCCCCAGGGGAGTCAGTCCTCGTCTCGAATGCGGGCATGCACTTGCGCTTTCCTCCAGAGCGGTAGCAGCAGTGTCACGCAGTCCGCCGCGTGGATCAAAGGATCTATGGTTTTCCCTCGAGTCTTTCCCACGAGGCTTTCCCACGAGGCTTTCCCACAGGGCTGTCCCACGTGCACAGGTGGTGGGAGTCGATCCTCGGCTTGAACGTCAAGGCAGTGCAGGGAAAACAGGTTCCTCTGGAATGGACTGACACATCTGGGGGACTCTTGGAATGGTGGCAAGACCCTGGAGTTCCTCTCGCCTTTCCTGTGGAGAGCGCCTCCTCTTGAGATGCGACGGGAACGCCGGGAATTCTTTCCCTACGAAACAGATAAAGGATCCCTCATCTCGAGCTAGGAGGCGGAAACGGGGCTCCCCTGGATGTGTTCGGGACCCCACGTGCTTCCCCTCGAGTGGAGACGGGTATGTCGGGGAACTTCTTGAGTTGCAGCAATGGTGTGAAGGACCCTTTGGAAGTTCCAGTGGTTAGATGTGATTGGCCTCGAGAAGCCTCAGCAGAAATGGGCCTCATCTCGCCTGGAGGGCAAAACCTCCTGGATTTTCTCGAGTTGCGGCAGGTGCTCTCGACTTACGACGGGGACCTCAGGGACCCGCTCTGGTGGCCTCAGGAAAGGCCAGTCCCCATGCGAGTTCCTCGGGGGCCTCTCGGGATTCCTCTCCCGTCGATGCCGGGGCCTAAGACCTTGTGTGGAGTCGGGGCCGGAACCTGAGGATTCCTCTCCAGTGCTGACATGGATCTTGGGGTACTTCTGGAGTCTCCCCAGGGGAGTCAGTCCTCGTCTCGAATGCGGGCATGCACTTGCGCTTTCCCCAGAGCGGTAGCAGCAGTGTCACGCAGTCCGCCGCGTGGATCAAAGGATCTATGGTTTTCCCTCGAGTCTTTCCCACGAGGCTTTCCCACGAGGCTTTCCCACAGGGCTGTCCCACGTGCACACGTGGTGGGAGTCGATCCTCGGCTTGAACGTCAAGGCAGTGCAGGGAAAACAGGTTCCTCTGGAATGGACTGGCACATCTGGGGGACTCTTGGAATGGTGTCACGACCCTGGAGTTCCTCTCGCCTTTCCTGTGGAGAGCGCCTCCTCTTGAGATGCGACGGGAACGCCGGGAATTCTTTCCCTACGAAACAGGGAAAGGATCCCTCATCTCGAGCTAGGAGGCGGAAACGGGGCTCCCCTGGATGTGTGCGGGACCCCACGTGCTTCCTCTCGAGTGGAGACGGGTATGTCGGGGAACTTCTTGAGTTGCAGCAATGGTGTGAAGGACCCTTTGGAAGTTCCAGTGGATAGATGTGATTGGCCTCGAGAAGCCTCAGCGGAAATGGGCCTCATCTCGCCTGGAGGGCAAAACCTCCTGGATTTTCTCGAGTTGCGGCAGGTGCTCTCGACTTACGACGGGGACCTCAGGGACCCGCTCTGGGGGCCTCAGGAAAGGCCAGTCCCCATGCGAGTTCCTCGGGGGCCTCTCGGGATTCCTCTCCCGTCCATGCCGGGGCCTAAGACCTTGTGTGGAGTCGGGGCCGGAACCTGAGGATTCCTCTCCAGTGCTGACATGGATCTTGGGGTACTTCTGGAGTCTCCCCAGGGGAGTCAGTCCTCGTCTCGAATGCGGGCATGCACTTGCGCTTTCCTCCAGAGGGGTAGCAGCAGTGTCACGCAGTCCGCCTCGTGGATCAAATGATCTATGGTTTTCCTTCGAGTCTTTCCCACGAGGCTTTCCCACGAGGCTTTCCCACAGGGCTGTCCCACGTGCACACGTGGTGGGAGTCGATCCTCGGCTTGAACGTCAAGGCAGTGCAGGGAAAACAGGTTCCTCTGGAATGGACTGACACATCTGGGGGACTCTTGGAATGGTGGCATGACCCTGGAGTTCCTCTCGCCTTTCCTGTGGAGAGCGCCTCCTCTTGAGATGCGACGGGAACGCCGGGAATTCTTTCCCTACGAAACAGGGAAAGGATCCCTCATCTCGAGCTAGGAGGCGGAAACGGGGCTCCCCTGGATGTGTGCGGGACCCCACGTGCTTCCTCTCGAGTGCAGACGGGTATGTCGGGGAACTTCTTGAGTTGCAGCAAGGGTGTGAAGGACCCTTTGGAAGTTCCAGTGGTTAGAAGTGATTGGCCTCGAGAAGCCTCAGCGGAAATGGGCCTCATCTCGCCTGGAGGGCAAAACCTCCTGGATTTTCTCGAGTTGCGGCAGGTGCTCTCGACTTACGACGGGGACCTCAGGGACCCGCTCTGGTGGCCTCAGAACAGGCCAGTCCCCATGCGAGTTCCTCGGGGGCCTCTCGGGATTCCTCTCCCGTCGATGCCGGGGCCTAAGACCTTGTGTGGACTCGGGGCCGGAACCTGAGGATTCCTCTCCAGTGCTGACATGGATCTTGGGGTACTTCTGGAGTCTCCCCAGGGGAGTCAGTCCTCGTCTCAAATGCGGGCATGCACTTGCGCTTTCCTCCAGAGCGGTAGCAGCAGTGTCACGCAGTCCGCCGCGTGGATCAAAGGATCTATGGTTTTCCCTCGAGTCTTTCCCACGAGGCTTTCCCACGAGGCTTTCCCACAGGGCTGTCCCACGTGCACACGTGGTGGGAGTCGATCCTCGGCTTGAACGTCAAGGCAGTGCAGGGAAAACACGTTCCTCTGGAATGGACTGACACATCTGGGGGACTCTTGGAATGGTGGCACGACCCTGGAGTTCCTCTCGCCTTTCCTGTGGAGAGCGCCTCCTCTTGAGATGCGACGGGAACGCCGGGAATTCTTTCCCTATGAAACAGGGAAAGGATCCCTCATCTCGAGCTAGGAGGCGGAAACGGGGCTCCCCTGGATGTGTGCGGGACCCCACGTGCTTCCTCTCGAGTGCAGACGGGTATGTCGGGGAACTTCTTGAGTTGCAGCAAGGGTGTGAAGGACCCTTTGGAAGTTCCAGTGGTTAGAAGTGATTGGCCTCGAGAAGCCTCAGCGGAAATGGGCCTCATCTCGCCTGGAGGGCAAAACCTCCTGGATTTTCTCGAGTTGCGGCAGGTGCTCTCGACTTACGACGGGGACCTCAGGGACCCGCTCTGGTGGCCTCAGAACAGGCCAGTCCCCATGCGAGTTCCTCGGGGGCCTCTCGGGATTCCTCTCCCGTCGATGCCGGGGCCTAAGACCTTGTGTGGACTCGGGGCCGGAACCTGAGGATTCCTCTCCAGTGCTGACATGGATCTTGGGGTACTTCTGGAGTCTCCCCAGGGGAGTCAGTCCTCGTCTCGAATGCGGGCATGCACTTGCGCTTTCCTCCAGAGCGGTAGCAGCAGTGTCACGCAGTCCGCCGCGTGGATCAAAGGATCTATGGTTTTCCCTCGAGTCTTTCCCACGAGGCTTTCCCACGAGGCTTTCCCACAGGGCTGTCCCACGTGCACACGTGGTGGGAGTCGATCCTCGGCTTGAACGTCAAGGCAGTGCAGGGAAAACACGTTCCTCTGGAATGGACTGACACATCTGGGGGACTCTTGGAATGGTGGCACGACCCTGGAGTTCCTCTCGTCTTTCCTGTGTAGAGCGCCTCCTCTTGAGATGCGACGGGAACGCCGGGAATTCTTTCCCTACGAAACAGGGAAAGGATCCCTCATCTCGAGCTAGGAGGCGGAAACGGGGCTCCCCTGGATGTGTGCGGGACCACACGTGCTTCCTCTCGAGCGGAGACGGGTATGTCGGGGAACTTCTTGAGTTGCAGCAAGGGTGTGAAGGACCCTTTGGAAGTTCCAGTGGTTAGATGTGATTGGACTCGAGAAGCCTCAGCGGAAATGGGCCTCATCTCGCCTGGAGGGCAAAACCTCCTGGATTTTCTCGAGTTGCGGCAGGTGCTCTCGACTTACGACCGGGACCTCAGGGACCCGATCTGGTGGCCTCAGGAAAGGCCAGTCCCCATGCGAGTTCCTCGGGGGCGTCTCGGGATTCCTCTCCCGTCGATTCCGGGGCCAAGACCTTGTGTGGAGTCGGGGCCGGAACCTGAGGATTCCTCTCCAGTGCTGACATGGATCTTGGGGTACTTCTGGAGTCTCCCCAGGGGAGTCAGTCCTCGTCTCGAATGCGGGCATGCATTTGCGCTTTCCTCCAGAGCGGTAGCAGCAGTGTCACGCAGTCCGCCGCGTGGATCAAAGGATCTATGGTTTTCCCTCGAGTCTTTCCCACGAGGCTTTCCCACGAGGCTTTCCCACAGGGCTGTCCCACGTGCACACGTGGTGGGAGTCGATCCTCGGCTTGAACGTCAAGGCAGTGCAGGGAAAACAGGTTCCTCTGGAATGGACTGACACATCTGGGGGACTCTTGGAATGGTGGCAAGACCCTGGAGTTCCTCTCGCCTTTCCTGTGGAGAGCGCCTCCTCTTGAGATGCGACGGGAACGCCGGGAATTCTTTCCCTACGAAACAGATAAAGGATCCCTCATCTCGAGCTAGGAGGCGGAAACGGGGCTCCCCTGGATGTGTTCGGGACCCCACGTGCTTCCCCTCGAGTGGAGACGGGTATGTCGGGGAACTTCTTGAGTTGCAGCAAGGGTGTGAAGGACCCTTGGGAAGTTCCAGTGGTTAGATGTGATTGGCCTCGAGAAGCCTCAGCAGAAATGGGCCTCATCTCGCCTGGAGGGCAAAACCTCCTGGATTTTCTCGAGTTGCGGCAGGTGCTCTCGACTTACGACGGGGACCTCAGGGACCCGCTCTGGTGGCCTCAGAAAAGGCCAGTCCCCATGCGAGTTCCTCGGGGGCCTCTCGGGATTCCTCTCCCGTCGATGCCGGGGCCTAAGACCTTGTGTGGAGTCGGGGCCGGAACCTGAGGATTCCTCTCCAGTGCTGACATGGATCTTGGGGTACTTCTGGAGTCTCCCCAGGGGAGTCAGTCCTCGTCTCGAATGCGGGCATGCACTTGCGCTTTCCCCAGAGCGGTAGCAGCAGTGTCACGCAGTCCGCCGCGTGGATCAAAGGATCTATGGTTTTCCCTCGAGTCTTTCCCACGAGGCTTTCCCACGAGGCTTTCCCACAGGGCTGTCCCACGTGCACACGTGGTGGGAGTCGATCCTCGGCTTGAACGTCAAGGCAGTGCAGGGAAAACAGGTTCCTCTGAAATGGACTGGAACATCTGGGGGACTCTTGGAATGGTGTCACGACCCTGGAGTTCCTCTCGCCTTTCCTGTGGAGAGCGCCTCCTCTTGAGATGCGACGGGAACGCCGGGAATTCTTTCCCTACGAAACAGGGAAAGGATCCCTCATCTCGAGCTAGGAGGCGGAAACGGGGCTCCCCTGGATGTGTGCGGGACCCCACGTGCTTCCTCTCGAGTGGAGACGGGTATGTCGGGGAACTTCTTGAGTTGCAGCAATGGTGTGAAGGACCCTTTGGAAGTTCCAGTGGATAGATGTGATTGGCCTCGAGAAGCTTCAGCGGAAATGGGCCTCATCTCGCCTGGAGGGCAAAACCTCCTGGATTTTCTCGACTTGCGACAGGTGCTCTCGACTTACGACGGGGACCTCAGGGACCCGCTCTAGTGGCCTCAGGAAAGGCCAGTCCCCATGCGAGTTCCTCGGGGGCCTCTCGGGATTCCTCTCCCGTCGATGCCGGGGCCTAAGACCTTGTGTGGAGTCGGGGCCGGAACCTGAGGATTCCTCTCCAGTGCTGACATGGATCTTGGGGTACTTCTGGAGTCTCCCCAGGGGAGTCAGTCCTCGTCTCGAATGCGGGCATGCACTTGCGCTTTCCTCCAGAGGGGTAGCAGCAGTGTCACGCAGTCCGCCTCGTGGATCAAATGATCTATGGTTTTCCTTCGAGTCTTTCCCACGAGGCTTTCCCACGAGGCTTTCCCACAGGGCTGTCCCACGTGCACACGTGGTGGGAGTCGATCCTCGGCTTGAACGTCAAGGCAGTGCAGGGAAAACAGGTTCCTCTGGAATGGACTGACACATCTGGGGGACTCTTGGAATGGTGGCATGACCCTGGAGTTCCTCTCGCCTTTCCTGTGGAGAGCGCCTCCTCTTGAGATGCGACGGGAACGCCGGGAATTCTTTCCCTACGAAACAGGGAAAGGATCCCTCATCTCGAGCTAGGAGGCGGAAACGGGTCTCCCCTGGATGTGTGCGGGACACCACGTGCTTCCTCTCGGGTGCAGACGGGTATGTCGGGGAACTTCTTGAGTTGCAGCAAGGGTGTGAAGGACCCTTTGGAAGTTCCAGTGGTTAGATGTGATTGGCCTCGAGAAGCCTCAGCGGAAATGGGCCTCATCTCGCCTGGAGGGCAAAACCTCCTGGATTTTCTCGAGTTGCGGCAGGTGCTCTCGACTTACGACGGGGACCTCAGGGACCCGCTCTGGTGGCCTCAGAACAGGCCAGTCCCCATGCGAGTTCCTCGGGGGCCTCTTGGGATTCCTCTCCCGTCGATGCCGGGGCCTAAGACCTTGTGTGGACTCGGGGCCGGAACCTGAGGATTCCTCTCCAGTGCTGACATGGATCTTGGGGTACTTCTGGAGTCTCCCCAGGGGAGTCAGTCCTCGTCTCGAATGCGGGCATGCACTTGCGCTTTCCTCCAGAGCGGTAGCAGCAGTGTCACGCAGTCCGCCGTGTGGATCAAAGGATCTATGGTTTTCCCTCGAGTCTTTCCCACGAGGCTTTCCCACGAGGCTTTCCCACAGGGCTGTCCCACGTGCACACGTGGTGGGAGTCGATCCTCGGCTTGAACGTCAACGCAGTGCAGGGAAAACAGGTTCCTCTGGAATGGACTGACACCTCTGGGGGACTCTTGGAATGGTGGCACGACCCTGGAGTTCCTCTCGCCTTTCCTGTGGAGAGCGCCTCCTCTTGAGATGCGACGGGAACGCCGGGAATTCTTTCCCTACGAAACAGGGAAAGGATCCCTCATCTCGAGCTAGGAGGCGGAAACGGGGCTCCCCTGGATGTGTGCGGGACCCCACGTGCTTCCTCTCGAGTGGAGACGGGTATGTCGGGGAACTTCTTGAGTTGCAGCAATGGTGTGAAGGACCCTTTGGAAGTTCCAGTGGTTAGATGTGATTGGCCTCGAGAAGCCTCAGCGGAAATGGGCCTCATCTCGCCTGGAGGGCAAAACCTCCTGTATTTTCTCGAGTTGCGGCAGGTGCTCTCGACTTACGACGGGGACCTCAGGGACGCGCTCTGGTGGCCTCAGGAAAGGCCAGTCCCCATGCGAGTTCCTCGGGGGCGTCTCGGGATTCCTCTCCCGTCGATGCCGGGGCCAAGACCTTGTGTGGAGTCGGGGCCGGAACCTGAGGATTCCTCTCCAGTGCTGACATGGATCTTGGGGTACTTCTGGAGTCTCCCCTGGGGCGTCAGTCCTCGTCTCGAATGCGGGCATGCACTTGCGCTTTCCTCCAGAGCGGTAGCAGCAGTGTCACGCAGTCCTCCGCGTGGATCAAAGGATCTATGGTTTTCCCTCGAGTCTTTCCCACGAGGCTTTCCCACGAGGCTTTCCCACAGGGCTGTCCCACGTGCACACGTGGTGGGAGTCGATCCTCGGCTTGAACGTCAAGGCAGTGCAGGGAAAACAGGTTCCTCTGGAATGAACTGACACATCTGGGGGACTCTTGGAATGGTGGCATGACCCTGGAGTTCCTCTCGCCTTTCCTGTGGGGAGCGCCTCCTCTTGAGATGCGACGGGAACGCCGGGAATTCTTTCCCTACGAAACAGGGAAAGGATCCCTCATCTCGAGCTAGGAGGTGGAAACGGGGCTCCCCTCGATGTGTGGGGGACCCTCGTGCTTCCCCTCGAGTGGAGACGGTATGTCGGGGAACTTCTTGAGTTGCAGCAATGGTGTGAAGGACCCTTTGGAAGTTCCAGTGGTTAGATGTGATTGGCCTCGAGAAGCCTCAGCGGAAATGGGCCTCATCTCGCCTGGAGGGCAAACCCTCCTGGATTTTCTCGAGTTGCGGCAGGTGCTCTCGACTTACGACGGGGACCTCAGGGACCCGCTCTGGTGGCCTCAGAACAGGCCAGTCCCCATGCGAGTTCCTCGGGGGCCTCTCGGGATTCCTCTCCCGTCGATGCCGGGGCCTAAGACCTTGTGTGGAGTCGGGGCCGGAACCTGAGGATTCCTCTCCAGTGCTGACATGGATCTTGGGGTACTTCTGGAGTCTCCCCAGGGGAGTCAGTCCTCGTCTCGAATGCGGGCATGCACTTGCGCTTTCCTCCAGAGCGGTAGCAGCAGTGTCACGCAGTCCGCCGCGTGGATCAAAGGATCTATGGTTTTCCCTCGAGTCTTTCCCACGAGGCTTTCCCACGAGGCTTTCCCACAGGGCTGTCCCACGTGCACACGTGGTGGGAGTCGATCCTCGGCTTGAACGTCAAGGCAGTGCAGGGAAAACAGGTTCCTCTGGAATGGACTGACACATCTGGGGGACTCTTGGAATGGTGGCACGACCCTGGAGTTCCTCTCGCCTTTCCTGTGGAGAGCGCCTCCTCTTGAGATGCGACGGGAACGCCGGGAATTCTTTCCCTACGAAACAGGGAAAGGATCCCTCATCTCGAGCTAGGAGGCGGAAACGGGGCTCCCCTGGATGTGTGCGGGACCCCACGTGCTTCCTCTCGACTGCAGACGGGTATGTCGGGGAACTTCTTGAGTTGCAGCAAGGGTGTGAAGGACCCTTTGGAAGTTCCAGTGGTTAGACGTGATTGGCCTCGAGAAGCCTCAGCGGAAATGGGCCTCATCTCGCCTGGAGGGCAAAACCTCCTGGATTTTCTCGAGTTGCGGCAGGTGCTCTCGACTTACGACGGGGACCTCAGGGAACCGCTCTGGTGGCCTCAGGAAAGGCCAGTCCCCATGCGAGTTCCTCGGGGGCGTCTCGGGATTCCTCTCCCGTCGATTCCGGGGCCAAGACCTTGTGTGGAGTCGGGGCCGGAACCTGAGGATTCCTCTCCAGTGCTGACATGGATCTTGGGGTACTTCTGGAGTCTCCCCAGGGGAGTCAGTCCTCGTCTCGAATGCGGGCATGCACTTGCGCTTTCCTCCAGAGCGGTAGCAGCAGTGTCACGGAGTCCGCCGCGTGGATCAAAGGATCTATGGTTTTCCCTCGAGTCTTTCCCACGAGGCTTTCCCACGAGGCTTTCCCACAGGGCTGTCCCACGTGCACACGTGGTGGGAGTCGATCCTCGGCTTGAACGTCAAGGCAGTGCAGGGAAAACAGGTTCCTCTGGAATGGAATGACACATCTGGGGGACTCTTGGAATGGTGGCAGGACCCTGGAGTTCCTTTCGCCTTTCCTGTGGAGAGCGCCTTCTCTTGAGATGCGACGGGAACGCCGGGAATTCTTTCCCTACGAAACAGATAAAGGATCCCTCATCTCGAGCTAGGAGGCGGAAACGGGGCTCCCCTGGATGTGTGCGGGACCCCACGTGCTTCCTCTCGAGCGGAGACGGGTATGTCGGGGAACTTCTTGAGTTGCAGCAAGGGTGTGAAGGACCCTTTGGAAGTTCCAGTGGTTAGATGTGATTGGACTCGAGAAGCCTCAGCGGAAATGGGCCTCATCTCGCCTGGAGGGCAAAACCTCCTGGATTTTCTCGAGTTGCGGCAGGTGCTCTCGACTTACGACGGGGACCTCAGGGACCCGATCTGGTGGCCTCAGGAAAGGCCAGTCCCCATGCGAGTTCCTCGGGGGCGTCTCGGGATTCCTCTCCCGTCGATTCCGGGGCCTAAGACCTTGTGTGGAGTCGGGGCCGGAACCTGAGGATTCCTCTCCAGTGCTGACATGGATCTTGGGGTACTTCTGGAGTCTCCCCAGGGGAGTCAGTCCTCGTCTCGAATGCGGGCATGCACTTGCGCTTTCCTCCAGAGCGGTAGCAGCAGTGTCACGCAGTCCGCCGCGTGTATCAAAGGATCTATGGTTTTCCCTCGAGTCTTTCCCACGAGGCTTTCCCACGAGGCTTTCCCACAGGGCTGTCCCACGTGCACACGTGGTGGGAGTCGATCCTCGGCTTGAACGTCAAGGCAGTGCAGGGAAAACAGGTTCCTCTGGAATGGACTGACACATCTGGGGGACTCTTGGAATGGTGGCAAGACCCTGGAGTTCCTCTCGCCTTTCCTGTGGAGAGCGCCTCCTCTTGAGATGCGACGGGAACGCCGGGAATTCTTTCCCTACGAAACAGATAAAGGATCCCTCATCTCGAGCTAGGAGGCGGAAACGGGGCTCCCCTGGATGTGTTCGGGACCCCACGTGCTTCCCCTCGAGTGGAGACGGGTATGTCGGGGAACTTCTTGAGTTGCAGCAATGGTGTGAAGGACCCTTTGGAAGTTCCAGTGGTTAGATGTGATTGGCCTCGAGAAGCCTCAGCAGAAATGGGCCTCATCTCGCCTGGAGGGCAAAACCTCCTGGATTTTCTCGAGTTGCGGCAGGTGCTCTCGACTTACGACGGGGACCTCAGGGACCCGCTCTGGTGGCCTCAGGAAAGGCCAGTCCCCATGCGAGTTCCTCGGGGGCCTCTCGGGATTCCTCTCCCGTCGATGCCGGGGCCTAAGACCTTGTGTGGAGTCGGGGCCGGAACCTGAGGATTCCTCTCCAGTGCTGACATGGATCTTGGGGTACTTCTGGAGTCTCCCCAGGGGAGTCAGTCCTCGTCTGGAATGCGGGCATGCACTTGCGCTTTCCCCAGAGCGGTAGCAGCAGTGTCACGCAGTCCGCCGCGTGGATCAAAGGATCTATGGTTTTCCCTCGAGTCTTTCCCACGAGGCTTTCCCACGAGGCTTTCCCACAGGGCTGTCCCACGTGCACACGTGGTGGGAGTCGATCCTCGGCTTGAACGTCAAGGCAGTGCAGGGAAAACAGGTTCCTCTGGAATGGACTGGCATATCTGGGGGACTCTTGGAATGGTGTCACGACCCTGGAGTTCCTCTCGCCTTTCCTGTGGAGAGCGCCTCCTCTTGAGATGCGACGGGAACGCCGGGAATTCTTTCCCTACGAAACAGGGAAAGGATCCCTCATCTCGAGCTAGGAGGCGGAAACGGGGCTCCCCTGGATGTGTGCGGGACCCCACGTGCTTCCTCTCGAGTGGAGACGGGTATGTCGGGGAACTTCTTGAGTTGCAGCAATGGTGTGAAGGACCCTTTGGAAGTTCCAGTGGATAGATGTGATTGGCCTCGAGAAGCCTCAGCGGAAATGGGCCTCATCTCGCCTGGAGGGCAAAACCTCCTGGATTTTCTCGAGTTGCGGCAGGTGTTCTCGACTTACGACGGGGACCTCAGGGACCCGCTCTGGGGGCCTCAGGAAAGGCCAGTCCCCATGCGAGTTCCTCGGGGGCCTCTCGGGATTCCTCTCCCGTCGATGCCGGGTCCTAAGACCTTGTGTGGAGTCGGGGCCGGAACCTGAGGATTCCTCTCCAGTGCTGACATGGATCTTGGGGTACTTCTGGAGTCTCCCCAGGGGAGTCAGTCCTCGTCTCGAATGCGGGCATGCACTTGCGCTTTACTCCAGAGGGGTAGCAGCAGTGTCACGCAGTCCGCCTCGTGGATCAAATGATCTATGGTTTTCCTTCGAGTCTTTCCCACGAGGCTTTCCCACGAGGCTTTCCCACAGGGCTGTCCCACGTGCACACGTGGTGGGAGTCGATCCTCGGCTTGAACGTCAAGGCAGTGCAGGGAAAACAGGTTCCTCTGGAATGGACTGACACATCTGGGGGACTCTTGGAATGGTGGCATGACCCTGGAGTTCCTCTCGCCTTTCCTGTGGAGAGCGCCTCCTCTTGAGATGCGACGGGAACGCCGGGAATTCTTTCCCTACGAAACAGGGAAAGGATCCCTCATCTCGAGCTAGGAGGCGGAAACGGGGCTCCCCTGGATGTGTGCGGGACACCACGTGCTTCCTCTCGAGTGCAGACGGGTATGTCGGGGAACTTCTTGAGTTGCAGCAAGGGTGTGAAGGACCCTTTGGAAGTTCCAGTGGTTAGATGTGATTGGCCTCGAGAAGCCTCAGCGGAAATGGGCCTCATCTCGCCTGGAGGGCAAAACCTCCTGGATTTTCTCGAGTTGCGGCAGGTGCTCTCGACTTACGACGGGGAACTCAGGGACCCGCTCTGGTGGCCTCAGAACAGGCCAGTCCCCATGCGAGTTCCTCGGGGGCCTCTCGGGATTCCTCTCCCGTCGATGCCGGGGCCTAAGACCTTGTGTGGACTCGGGGCCGGAACCTGAGGATTCCTCTCCAGTGCTGACATGGATCTTGGGGTACTTCTGGAGTCTCCCCAGGGGAGTCAGTCCTCGTCTCGAATGCGGGCATGCACTTGCGCTTTCCTCCAGAGCGGTAGCAGCAGTGTCACGCAGTCCGCCGTGTGGATCAAAGGATCTATGTTTTTCCCTCGAGTCTTTCCCACGAGGCTTTCCCACGAGGCTTTCCCACAGGGCTGTCCCACGTGCACACGTGGTGGGAGTCGATCCTCGGCTTGAACGTCAACGCAGTACAGGGAAAACAGGTTCCTCTGGAATGGACTGGCACATCTGGGGGACTCTTGGAATGGTGGCACGACCCTGGAGTTCCTCTCGCCTTTCCTGTGGAGAGCGCCTCCTCTTGAGATGCGACGGGAACGCCGGGAATTCTTTCCCTACGAAACAGGGAAAGGATCCCTCATCTCGAGCTAGGAGGCGGAAACGGGGCTCCCCTGGATGTGTGCGGGACCCCACGTGCTTCCTCTCGAGTGGAGACGGGTATGTCGGGGAACTTCTTGAGTTGCAGCAATGGTGTGAAGGACCCTTTGGAAGTTCCAGTGGATAGATGTGATTGGCCTCGAGAAGCCTCAGCGGAAATGGGCCTCATCTCGCCTGGAGGGCAAAACCTCCTGGATTTTCTCGAGTTGCGGCAGGTGCTCTCGACTTACGACGGGGACCTCAGGGACCCGCTCTGGTGGCCTCAGAACAGGCCAGTCCCCATGCGAGTTCCTCGGGGGCCTCTCGGGATTCCTCTCCCGTCGATGCCGGGGCCTAAGACCTTGTGTGGACTCGGGGCCGGAACCTGAGGATTCCTCTCCAGTGCTGACAGGGATCTTGGGGTACTACTGGAGTCTCCCGAGGGGAGTCATTCCTCGTCTCGAATGCGGGCATGCACTTGCGCTTTCCTCCAGAGCGGTAGCAGCAGTGTCACGCAGTCCGCCGTGTGGATCAAAGGATCTATGGTTTTCCCTCGAGTCTTTCCCACGAGGCTTTCCCACGAGGCTTTCCCACAGGGCTGTCCCACGTGCACACATGGTGGGAGTCGATCCTCGGCTTGAACGTCAACGCAGTGCAGGGAAAACAGGTTCCTCTGGAATGGACTGACACCTCTGGGGGACTCTTGGAATGGTGGCACGACCCTGGAGTTCCTCTCGCCTTTCCTGTGGAGAGCGCCTCCTCTTGAGATGCGACGGGAACGCCGGGAATTCTTTCCCTACGAAACAGGGAAAGGATCCCTCATCTCGAGCTAGGAGGCGGAAACGGGGCTCCCCTGGATGTGTGCGGGACCCCACGTGTTTCCTCTCGAGTGCAGACGGGTATGTCGGGGAACTTCTTGAGTTGCAGCAAGGGTGTGAAGGACCCTTGGAAGTTCCAGTGGTTAGACGTGATTGGCCTCGAGAAGCCTCAGCGGAAATGGGCCTCATCTCGCCTGGAGGGCAAAACCTCCTGGATTTTCTCGAGTTGCGGCAGGTGCTCTCGACTTACGACGGGGACCTCAGGGACCCGCTCTGGTGGCCTCAGGAAAGGCCAGTCCCCATGCGAGTTCCTCGGGGGCCTCTCGGGATTCCTCTCCCGTCGATGCCGGGGCCTAAGACCTTGTGTGGAGTCGGGGCCGGAACCTGAGGATTCCTCTCCAGTGCTGACATGGATCTAGGGGGAACTTCTGGAGTCTCCCCAGGGGAGTCAGTCCTCGTCTCGAATGCGGGCATGCACTTGCGCTTTCCTCCAGAGCGGTAGCAGCAGTGTCACGCAGTCCGCCGCGTGGATCAAAGGATCTATGGTTTTCCCTCGAGCCTTTCCCAAGAGGCTTTTCCACGAGGCTTTCCCACAGGGCTGTCCCACGTGCACAGGTGGTGGGAGTCGATCCTCGGCTTGAACGTCAAGGCAGTGCAGGGAAAACAGGTTCCTCTGGAATGGTTTGACACATCTGGGGGACTCTTGGAATGGTGGCACGACCCTGGAGTTCCTCTCGCCTTTCCTGTGGAGAGCGCCTCCTCTTGAGATGCGACGGGAACGCCGGGAATTCTTTCCCTACGAAACAGGGAAAGGATCCCTCATCTCGAGCTAGGAGGCGGAAACGGGGCTGCCCTGGATGTGTGCGGGACCCCACGTGCATCCTCTCGAGTGGAGACGGGTATGTCGGGGAACTTCTTGAGTTGCAGCAATGGTGTGAAGGACCCTTTGGAAGTTCCAGTGGTTAGATGTGATTGGCCTCGAGAAGCCTCAGCGGAAATGGGCCTCATCTCGCCTGGAGGGCAAAACCTCCTGGATTCTCTCGAGTTGCGGCAGGTGCTCTCGACTTACGACGGGGACCTCAGGGACCCGCTCTGGTGGCCTCACGAAAGGCCAGTCCCCATGCGATTTCCTCGGGGGCCTCTCGGGATTCCTCTCCCGTCGATGCCGGGGCCTAAGACCTTGTGTGGAGTCGGGGCCGGAACCTGAGGATTCCTCTCCAGTGCTGACATGGATCTTGGGGTACTTCTGGAGTCTCCCCAGGGGAGTCAGTCCTCGTCTCGAATGCGGGCATGCACTTGCGCTTTCCTCCAGAGCGGTAGCAGCAGTGTCACGCAGTCCGCCGCGTGGATCAAAGGATCTATGGTTTTCCCTCGAGTCTTTCCCCCGAGGCTTTCCCACGAGGCTTTCCCACAGGGCTGTCCCACGTGCACACGTGGTGGGAGTCGATCCTCGGCTTGAACGTCAAGGCAGTGCAGGGAAAACAGGTTCCTCTGGAATGGACTGACATATCTGGGGGACTCTTGGAATGGTGGCACGACCCTGGAGTTCCTCTCGCCTTTCCTGTGGAGAGCGCCTCCTCTTGAGATGCGACGGGAACGCCGGGAATTCTTTCCCTACGAAACAGGGAAAGGATCCCTCATCTCGAGCTAGGAGGCGGAAACGGGGCTCCCCTGGATGTGTGCGGGACCCCACGTGCTTCCTCTCGTGTGGAGACGGGTATGTCGGGGAACTTCTTGAGTTGCAGCAAGGGTGTGAAGGACCCTTTGGAAGTTCCAGTGGTTAGACGTGATTGGCCTCGAGAGGCCTCAGCGGAAATGGGCCTCATCTCGCCTGGAGGGCAAAACCTCCTGGATTTTCTCGAGTTCCGGCAGGTGCTCTCGACTTACGACGGGGACCTCAGGGACCCGCTCTGGTGGCCTCAGGAAAGGCCAGTCCCCATGCGAGTTCCTCGGGGGCCTCTCGGGATTCCTCTCCCGTCGATGGCGGGGCCTAAGACCTTGTGTGGAGTCGGGGCCGGAACCTTAGGATTCCTCTCCAGTGCTGACATGGATCTTGGGGTACTTCTGGAGTCTCCCCAGGGGAGTCAGTCCTCGTCTCGAATGCGGGCATGCACTTGCGCTTTCCTCCAGAGCGGTAGCAGCAGTGTCACGCAGTCCGCCGCGTGGATCAAAGGATCTATGGTTTTCCCTCGAGTCTTTCCCACGAGGCTTTCCCACGAGGCTTTCCCACAGGGCTGTCCCACGTGCACACGTGGTGGGAGTCGATCCTCGGCTTGAACGTCAAGGCAGTGCAGGGAAAACAGGTTCCTCTGGAATGGACTGACACATCTGGGGGACTCTTGGAATGGTGGCACGACCCTGGAGTTCCTCTCGCCTTTCCTGTGGAGAGCGCCTCCTCTTGAGATGCGACGGGAACGCCGGGAATTCTTTCCCTACGAAACAGGGAAAGGATCCCTCATCTCGAGCTAGGAGGCGGAAACGGGGCTCCCCTGAATGTGTGCGGGACCCACGTGCTTCCTCTCGAGTGGAGACGGGTATGTCGGGGAACTTCTTGAGTTGCAGCAAGGGTGTGAAGGACCCTTTGGAAATTCCAGTGGTTAGACGTGATGGGCCTCGAGAAGCCTCAGCGGAAATGGGCCTCATCTCGCCTGGAGGGCAAAACCTCCTGGATATTCTCGAGTTGCGGCAGGTGCTCTCGACTTACGACGGGGACCTCAGGGACCCGCTCTGGTGGCCTCAGGAAAGGCCAGTCCCCATGCGAATTCCTCGGGGGCCTCTCGGGATTCCTCTCCCGTCGATGCCGGGGCCTAAGACCTTGTGTGTAGTCGGGGCCGGAACCTGAGGATTCCTCTCCAGTGCTGACATGGATCTTGGGGTACTTCTGGAGTCTCCCCAGGGGAGTCAGTCCTCGTCTCGAATGCGGGCATGCACTTGCACTTTCCTACAGAGTGGTAGGAGCAGTGTCACCCAGTCCGCCGCGTGGATCAAAGGATCTATGGTTTTCCCTCGAGTCTTTTCCACGAAGCTTTCCCACGAGGCTTTCCCACAGGGCTGTCCCACGTGCACACGTGGTGGGAGTCGATCCTCGGCTTGAACGTCAAGGCAGTGCAGGGAAAACAGGTTCCTCTGGAATGGACTGACATATCTGGGGGTCTCTTGGAATGGTATCTCGACCCTGGAGTTCCTATCGCCTTTCCTGTGGAGAGCGCCTCCTCTTGAGATGCGACGGGAACGCCGGGAATTCTTTCCCTACGAAACAGGGAAAGGATCCCTCATCTCGAGCTAGGAGGCGGAAACGGGGCTCCCCTGGATGTGTGTGGGACACCACGTGCTTCCTCTCGAGTGGAGACGGGTATGTCGGGGAACTTCTTGAGTTGCAGCAAGGGTGTGAAGGACCCTTTGGAAGTTCCAGTGGTTACATGTGATTGGCCTCGAGAAGCCTCAGCGGAAATGGTCCTCATCTCGCCTGCAGGGCAAAACCTCCTGGATTTTCTCGAGTTGCGGCAGGTGCTCTCGACTTACGACGGGGACCTCAGGGACCCGCTCTGGTGGCCTCAGGAAAGGCCAGTCCCCATGCGAGTTCCTCGGGGGCCTCTCGGGATTCCTCTCCCGTCGATGCCGGGGCCTAAGACCTTGTGTGGAGTCGGGGCCGGAACCTGAGGATTCCTCTCCAGTGCTGACATGGATCTTGGGGTACTTCTGGAGTCTCCCCAGGGGAGTCAGTCCTCGTCTCGAATGCGGTCATGCACTTGCGCTTTCCTCCAGAGCGGTAGCAGCAGTGTCACGCAGTCGGCCGCGTGGATCAAAGGATCTATGTTTTTCCCTCGAGTCTTTCCCACGAGGCTTTTCCACGAGGCTTTCCCACAGGGCTGTCCCACGTGCACACGTGGTGGGAGTCGATCCTCGGCTTGAACGTCAAGGCAGTGCAGGGAAAACAGGTTCCTCTGGAATGGACTGGCACATCTGGGGGACTCTTGGAATGGTGGCACGACCCTGGAGTTCCTCTCGCCTTTCCTGTGGAGAGCTCCTCCTCTTGAGATGCGACGGGAACGCCGGGAATTCTTTCCCTACGAAACAGGGAAAGGATCCCTCATCTCGAGCTAGGAGGCGGAAACGGGGCTCCCCTGGATGTGTGCGGGACCCACGTGCTTCCTCTCGAGTGGAGATGGGTATGTCCGGGAACTTCTTGAGTTGCAGCAAGGGTGTGAAGGACCCTTTGGAAGTTCCAGTGGTTAGACGTGATTGGCCTCGAGAAGCCTCAGCGGAAATGGGCCTCATCTCGCCTGGAGGGCAAAACCTCCTGGATATTCTCGAGTTGCGGCAGGTGCTCTCGACTTACGACGGGGACCTCAGGGACCCGCTCTGGTGGCCTCAGGAAAGGCCAGTCCCCATGCGAATTCCTCGGGGGCCTCTCGGGATTCCTCTCCCGTCGATGCCGGGGCCTAAGACCTTGTGTGTAGTCTGGGCCGGAACCTGAGGATTCCTCTCCAGTGCTGACATGGATCTTGGGGTACTTCTGGAGTCTCCCCAGGGGAGTCAGTCCTCGTCTCGAATGCGGGCATGCACTTGCGCTTTCCTCCAGAGCGGTAGCAGCAGTGTCACGCAGTCCGCCGCGTGGATCAAAGGATCTATGGTTTTCCCTCGAGTCTTTCCCACGAGGCTTTCCCACGAGGCTTTCCCACAGGGCTGTCCCACGTGCACACGTGGTGGGAGTCGATCCTCGGCTTGAACTTCAACGCAGTGCAGGGAAAACAGGTTCCTCTGGAATGGACTGACACATCTGGGGGACTCTTGGAATGGTGGAACGACCCTGGAGTTCCTCTCGCCTTTCCTGTGGAGAGCGCCTCCTCTTGAGATGCGACGGGAACGCCGGGAATTCTTTCCCTACGAAACAGGGAAAGGATCCCTCATCTCGAGCTAGGAGGCGGAAACGGGGCTCCCCTGGATGTGTGCGGGACCCCACGTGCTTCCTCTCGAGTGGAGACGGGTATGTCGGGGAACTTCTTGAGTTTCAGCAATGGTGTGAAGGACCCTTTGGAAGTTCCAGTGGTTAGATGTGATTGGCCTCGAGAAGCCTCAGCGGAAATGGGCCTCATCTCGCCTGGAGGGCAAAACCTCCTGGATTTTCTCGAGTTGCGGCAGGTGCTCTCGACTTACGACGGGGACCTCAGGGAAACGCTCTGGTGGCCTCAGGAAAGGCCAGTCCCCATGCGAGTTCCTCGGGGGCGTCTCGGGATTCCTCTCCCGTCGATGCCGGGGCCAAGACCTTGTGTGGAGTCGGGGCCGGAACCTGAGGATTCCTCTCCAGTGCTGACATGGATCTTGGGGTACTTCTGGAGTCTCCCCAGAGGAGTCAGTCCTCGTCTCGAATGCGGGCATGCACTTGCGCTTCCCTCCAGAGCGGTAGCAGCAGTGTCACGCAGTCCGCCGCGTGGATCAAAGGATCTATGGTTTTCCCTCGAGTCTTTCCCACGAGGCTTTCCCACGAGGCTTTAACACAGGGCTGTCCCACGTGCACATGTGGTGGGAGTCGATCCTCGGCTTGAACGTCAAGGCAGTGCAGGGAAAACAGGTTCCTCTGGAATGGACTGACACATCTGGGGGACTCTTGGAATGGTGGCACGACCCTGGAGTTCCTCTCGCCTTTCCTGTGGAGAGAGCCTCCTCTTGAGATGCGACGGGAACGCCGGGAATTCTTTCCCTACGAAACAGGGAAAGGATCCCTCATCTCGAGCTAGGAGGCGGAAACGGGGCTCCCCTGGATGTGTGCGGGACCCCACGTGCTTCCTCTCGAGTGGAGACGGGTATGTCGGGGAACTTCTTGAGTTGCAGCAAGGGTGTGAAGGACCCTTTGGAAGTTCCAGTGGTTAGACGTGATTAGCCTCGAGAAGCCTCAGCGGAAATGGGCCTCATCTCGCCTGTAGGGCAAAACCTCCTGGATTTTCTCGAGTTGCGGCAGGTGCTCTCGACTTATGACGGGGACCTCAGGGACCCGCTCTGGTGGCCTCAGGAAAGGCCAGTCCCCATGCGAGTTCCTCGGGGGCCTCTGGGCATTCCTCTCCCGTCGATGCCGGGGCCTAAGACCTTGTGTGGAGTCGGGGCCGGAACCTGAGGATTCCTCTCCAGAGCTGACATGGATCTTGGGGTACTTCTGGAGTCTCCCCAGGGGAGTCAGTCCTCGTCTCGAATGCGGGCATGCACTTGCGCTTTCCTCCAGAGCGGTAGCAGCAGTGTCACGCAGTCCGCCGCGTGGATCAAAGGATCTATGGTTTTCCCTCGAGTCTTTCCCACGAGGCTTTCCCACGAGGCTTTCCCACAGGGCTGTCCCACGTGCACACGTGGTGGGAGTCGATCCTCGGCTTGAACGTCAAGGCAGTGCAGGGAAAACAGGTTCCTCTGGAATGGACTGACACATCTGGGGGACTCTTGGAATGGTGGCACGACCCTGGAGTTCCTCTCCCCTTTCCTGTGGAGAGCGCCACCTCTTGAGATGCGACGCGAACGCCGGGAATTCTTTCCCTACGAAACAGGGAAAGGATCCCTCATCTCGAGCTAGGAGGCGGAAACGGGGCTCCCCTGGATGTGTGCGGGACCCCACGTGCTTCCTCTCGAGTGGAGACGGGTATGTCGGGGAACTGCTTCCGTTGCAGCAAGGGTGTGAAGGACCCTTTGGAAGTTCCAGTGGTTAGATGTGATTAGCCTCGAGAAGCCTCAGCGGAAATGGGCCTCATCTCGCCTGGAGGGCAAAACCTCCTGGATTTTCTCGAGTTGCGGCAGGTGCTCTCGACTTACGACGGGGACCTCAGGGACCCGCTCTGGTGGCCTCAGGAAAGGCCAGTCCCCATGCGAGTTCCTCGGGGGCCTCTCGGCATTCCTTCCCGTCGATGCCGGGGACTAAGACCTTGTGTGGAGTCGGGGCCGGAACCTGAGGATTCCTCTCCAGAGCTGACATGGATCTTGGGGTACTTCTGGAGTCTCCCCAGGGGAGTCAGTCCTCGTCTCGAATGCGGGCATGCACTTGCGCTTTCCTCCAGAGCGGTAGAAGCAGTGTCACGCAGTCCGCCGCGTGGATCAAAGGATCTATGGTTTTCCCTCGAGTCTTTCCCACGAGGCTTTCCCACGAGGCTTTCCCACAGGGCTGTCCCACGTGCACACGTGGTGGGAGTCGATCCTCGGGTTGAACGTCAAGGCAGTGCAGGGAAAACAGGTTCCTCTGGAATGGACTGACACATCTGGGGGACTCTTGGAATGGTGGCACGACCCTGGAGTTCCTCTCGCCTTTCCTGTGGAGAGCGCCACCTCTTGAGATGCGACGGGAAAGCCGGGAATTCTTTCCCTACGAAACAGGGAAAGGATCCCTCATCTCGAGCTAGGAGGCGGAAACGGGGCTCCCCTGGATGTGTGCGGGACCCCACGTGCTTCCTCTCAAGTGGAGACGGGTATCTCGGGGAACTTCTTGAGTTGCAGCAAGGGTGTGAAGGACACTTTGGAAGTTCCAGTGGTTAGACGTGATTAGCCTCGAGAAGCCTCAGCGGAAATGGGCCTCATCTCGCCTGGAGGGCAAAACCTCCTGGATTTTCTCGAGTTGCGGCAGGTGCTCTCGACTTACGACGGGGACCTCAGGGACCCGCTCTGGTGGCCTCAGGAAAGGCCAGTCCCCATGCGAGTTCCTCGGGGGCCTCTCGGCATTCCTCTCCCGTCGATGCCTTGGCCTAAGACCTTGTGTGGAGTCGGGGCCGGAACCTGAGGATTCCTCTCCAGTGCTGACATGGATCTTGGGGTACTTCTGGAGTCTCCCCAGGGGAGTCAGTCCTCGTCTCGAATGCGGGCATGCACTTGCGCTTTCCTCCAGAGCGGTAGCAGCAGTGTCACACAGTCCGCCGCGTGGATCAAAGGATCTATGGTTTTCCCTCGAGTCTTTCCCACGAGGCTTTCCCACGAGGCTTTAACACAGGGCTGTACCACGTGCACACGTGTTGGGAGTCGATCCTCGGCTTGAACGTCAAGGCAGTGCAGAGAATACAGGTTCCTCTGGAATGGACTGACACATCTGGGGGTCTCTTGGAATCGTGGCACGTCCCTGGAGTTCCTCTCGCCTTTCCTGTGGAGAGCGCCACCTCTTGAGATGCGACGGGAACGCCGGGAATTCTTTCCCTACGAAAAAGGGAAAGGATCCCTCATCTCGAGCTAGGAGGCGGAAACGGGGCTCCCCTGGATGTGTGCGGGACCCCACGTGCTTCCTCTCGAGTGGAGACGGGTATGTCGGGGAACTTCTTGAGTTGCAGCAAGGGTGTGAAGGACCCTTTGGAAGTTCCAGTGGTTAGACGTGATTAGCCTCGGAAGCCTCAGCGGAAATGGGCCTCATCTCGCATGGAGGGCAAAACCTCCTGGATTTTCTCGAGTTGCGGCAGGTGCTCTCGACTTATGAAGCGGACCTCAGGGACCCGCTCTGGTGGCCTCAGGAAAGGCCAGTCCCCATGCGAGTTCCTTGGGGGCCTCTCGGGATTCCTCTCCCGTCGATGCCGGGGCCTAAGACCTTGTGTGGAGTCGGGGCCGGAACCTGAGGATTCCTCTCCAGTGCTGACATGGATCTTGGGGTACTTCTGGAGTCTCCCCAGGGGAGTCAGTCCTCGTCTCGAATGCGGGCATGCACTTGCGCTTTCCTCCAGAGCGGTAGCAGCAGTGTCACGCAGTCCGCCGCGTGGATCAAAGGATCTATGGTTTTCCCTCGAGTCTTTTCCACGAGGCTTTCCCACGAGGCTTTCCCACAGGGCTGTCCCACGTGCACACGTGGTGGGAGTCGATCCTCGGGTTGAACGTCAAGGCAGTGCAGGGAAAATAGGTTCCTCTGGAATGGACTGACACATCTGGGGGTCTCTTGGAATGGTGGCACGACCCTGGAGTTCCTCTCGCCTTTCCTGTGGAAAGCGCCTCCTCTTGAGATGCGACGGGAACGCCGGGAATTCTTTCCCTACGAAACAGGGAAAGGATCCTTCATCTCGAGCTAGGAGGCGGAAACGGGGCTGCCCTGGATGTGTGCGGGACCCCACGTGCTTCCTCTCGAGTGGAGACGGGTATGTCGCGGAACTGCTTCAGTTGCAGCAAGGGTGTGAAGGACCCTTTGGAAGTTCCAGTGTTTAGACGTGATTAGCCTCGAGAAGCCTCAGCGGAAATGGGCCTCATCTCGCCTGGAGGGCAAAACCTCCTGGATTTTCTCGAGTTGCGGCAGGTGCTCTCGACTTACGACGGGGACCTCAGGGACCCGCTCTGGTGGCCTACGGAAAGGCCAGTCCCCATGCGAGTTCCTCGGGGGCCTCTCGGGATTCCTCTCCCGTCGATGCCGGGGCCTAAGACCTTGTGTGGAGTCGGGGCCGGAACCTGAGGATTCCTCTCCAGAGCTGACATGGATCTTGGGGTACTTCTGGAGTCTCCCCAGGAGAGTCAGTCCTCGTCTCGAATGCGGGCATGCACTTGCGCTTTCCTCCAGAGCGGTAGCAGCAGTGTCACGCAGTCCGCCGCGTGGATCAAAGGATCTATGGTTTTCCCTCGAGTCTTTCCCACGAGGCTTTCCCACGAGGCTTTCCCACAGGGCTGTCCCACGTGCACACGTGGTGGGAGTCGATCCTCGGCTTGAACGTCAAGGCAGTGCAGGGAAAACAGGTTCCTCTGGAATGGACTGACACATCTGGGGGACTCTTGGAATGGTGGCACGACCCTGGAGTTCCTCTCGCCTTTCCTGTGGAGAGCGCCTCCTCTTGAGATGCGACGGGAACGCCGGGAATTCTTTCCCTACGAAACAGGGAAAGGATCCCTCATCTCGAGCTAGGAGGCGGAAACGGGGCTCCCCTGGATGTGTGCGGGACCCCACGTGCTTCCTCTCGAGTGGAGACGGGTATGTCGCGGAACTGCTTCCGTTGCAGCAAGGGTGTGAAGGACCCTTTGGAAGTTCCAGTGGTTAGATGTGATTAGCCTCGAGAAGCATCAGCGGAAATGGGCCTCATCTCGCCTGGAGGGCAAAACCTCCTGGATTTTCTCGAGTTGCGGCAGGTGCTCTCGACTTACGACGGGGACCTCAGGGACCCGCTCTTGTGGCCTCAGGAAAGGCCAGTCCCCATGCGAGTTCCTCGGGGGCCTCTCGGCATTCCTCTCCCGTCGATGCCGGGGCCTAAGACCTTGTGTGGAGTCGGGGCCGGAACCTGAGGATTCCTCTCCAGTGCTGACATGGATCTTGGGGTACTTCTGGAGTCTCCCCAGGGGAGTCAGTCCTCGTCTCGAATGCGGGCATGCACTTGCGCTTTCCTCCAGAGCGGTAGCAGCAGTGTCACGCAGTCCGCCGCGTGGATCAAAGGATCTATGGTTTTCCCTCGAGTCTTTCCCACGAGGCTTTCCCACGAGGCTTTCCCACAGGGCTGTCCCACGTGCACACGTGGTGGGAGTCGATCCTCGGCTTGAACGTCAAGGCAGTGCAGGGAATACAGATTCCTCTGGAATGGACTGACACATCTGGGGGACTCTTGGAATGGTGGCACGACCCTGGAGTTCCTCTCGCCTTTCCTGTGGAGAGCGCCTCCTCTTGAGATGCGACGGGAACGCCGGGAATTCTTTCCCTACGAAACAGGGAAAGGATCCCTCATCTCGAGCTAGGAGTCGGAAACGGGGCTCCCCTGGATGTGTGCGGGACCCCACGTGCTTCCTCTCGAGTGGAGACGGGTATGTCGGGGAACTTCTTGAGTTGCAGCAAGGGTGTGAAGGACCCTTTGGAAGTTCCAGTGGTTAGACGTGATTAGCCTCGAGAAGCCTCAGCGGAAATGGGCCTCATCTCGCCTGGAGGGCAAAATCTCCTGGAATTTCTCGAGTTGCGGCAGGTGCTCTCGACTTACGACGGGGACCTCAGGGACCCGCTCTGGTGGCCTCAGGAAAGGCCAGTCCCCATGCGAGTTCCTCAGGGGCCTCTCGGGATTCCTCTCCCTTCGATGCCGGGGCCTAAGACCTTGTGTGGAGTCGGGGCCGGAACCTGAGGATTCCTCTCCAGTGCTGACATGGATCTTGGGGTACTTCTGGAGTCTCCCCAGGGGAGTCAGTCTTCGTCTCGAATGCGGGCATGCACTTGCGCTTTCCTCCAGAGCGGTAGCAGCAGTGTCACGCAGTCCGCCGCATGGATCAAAGGATCTATGTTTTTCCCTCGAGTCTTTCCCACGAGGCTTTCCCACGAGGCTTTCCCACAGGGCTGTCCCACGTGCACACGTGGTGGGAGTCGATCCTCGGCTTGAACGTCAAGGCAGTGCAGGGAAAACAGGTTCCTCTGGAATGGACTGACACATCTGGGGGACTCTTGGAATGGTGGCACAACCCTCTAGTTCCTCTCGCCTTTCCTGTGGAGAGCGCCACCTCTTGAGATGCGACGGGAACGCCGGAATTCTTTCCCTACGAAACAGGGAAAGGATCCCTCATCTCGAGCTAGGAGGCGGAAACGGGGCTCCCCTGGATGTGTGCGGGACCCCACGTGCTTCCTCTCGAGTGGAGAAGGGTATGTCGCGGAACTGCTTCCGTTGCAGCAAGGGTGTGAAGGACCCTTTGGAAGTTCCAGTGGTTAGATGTGATTAGCCTCGAGAAGCCTCAGCGGAAATGGGCCTCATCTCGCCTGGAGGGCAAAACCTCCTGGAATTTCTCGAGTTGCGGCAGGTGCTCTCGACTTACGACGGGGACCTCAGGGACCCGCTGTGGTGGCCTCAGGAAAGGCCAGTCCCCATGCGAGTTCCTCGGGGGCCTCTCGGGATTCCTCTCCCTTCGATGCCGGGGCCTAAGACCTTGTGTGGAGTCGGGGCCGGAACCTGAGGATTCCTCTCCAGTGCTGACATGGATCTTGGGGTACTTCTGGAGTCTCCCCAGGGGAGTCAGTCTTCGTCTCGAATGCGGGCATGCACTTGCGCTTTCCTCCAGAGCGGTAGCAGCAGTGTCACGCAGTCCGCCGCGTGGATCAAAGGATCTATGGTTTTCCCTCGAGTCTTTCCCACGAGGCTTTCCCACGAGGCTTTCCCACAGGGCTGTCCCACGTGCACACGTGGTGGGAGTCGATCCTCGGCTTGAACGTCAAGGCAGTGCAGGGAAAACAGGTTCCTCTGGAATGGACTGACACATCTGAGGGTCTCTTGAAATGGTGCCACGACCCTGGAGTTCCTCTCGCCTTTCCTGTGGAGAGCGCCACCTCTTGAGATGCGACGGGAACGCCGGGAATTCTTTCCCTACGAAACAGGGAAAGGATCCCTCATCTCGAGCTAGTAGGCGGAAACGGGGCTCCCCTGGATGTGTGTGGAACCCCACGTGCTTCCTCTCGAGTGGAGACGGGTATGTCGCGGAATTGCTTCAGTTGCAGCAAGGGTGTGAAGGACCATTTGGAAGTTCCAGTGGTTAGACGTGATTAGCCTCGAGAAGCCTCAGCGGAAATGGGCCTCATCTCGCCTGGAGGGCAAAACCTCCTGGATTTTCTCGAGTTGCGGCAGGTGCTCTCGACTTACGACGGGGACCTCAGGGACCCGCTCTGGTGGCCTCAGGAAAGGCCAGTCCCCATGCGAGTTCCACGGGGGCCTCTCGGGATTCCTCTCCCGTCGATGCCGGGGCCTAAGACCTTGTGTGGAGTCGGGGCCGGAACCTGAGGATTCCTCTCCAGTGCTGACCTGGATCTTGGGGTACTTCTGGAGTCTCCCCAGGGGAGTCAGTCCTCGTCTCGAATGCGGGCATGCACTTGCGCTTTCCTCCAGAGCGGTAGCAGCAGTGTCACGCAGTCCGCCGCGTGGATCAAAGGATCTATGGTTTTCCCTCGAGTCTTTCCCACGAGGCTTTCCCACGAGGCTTTCCCACAGGGCTGTCCCACGTGCACACGTGGTGGGAGTCGATCCTCGGCTTGAACGTCAAGGCAGTGCAGGGAAAACAGGTTCCTCTGGAATGGACTGACACATCTGGGGGTCTTTTGGAATGGTGCCACGACCCTGGAGTTCCTCTCGCCTTTCCTGTGGAGAGTGCCACCTCTTGAGATGCGACGGGAACGCCGGGAATTCTTTCCCTACGAAACAGGGAAAGGATCCCTCATCTCGAGCTAGGAGGCGGAAACGGGGCTCCCCTGGATGTGTGCGGGACCCCATGTGCTTCCTCTCGAGTGGAGACGGGTATGTCGGGGAACTTCTTGAGTTGCAGCAAGGGTGTGAAGGACCCTTTGGAAGTTCCAGTGGTTAAACGTGATTAGCCTCGAGAAGCCTCAGCGGAAATGGGCCTCATCTCGCCTGGAGGGCAAAACCTCCTGGATTTTCTCGAGTTGCGGCAGGTGCTCTCGACTTACGACGGGGACCTCAGGGACCCGCTCTGGTGGCCTACGGAAAGGCCAGTCCCCATGCGAGTTCCTAGTGGGCCCTTAGGGATTCCTCTGCCGTCGATGCCGGGGCCTAAGACCTTGTGTGGAGTCGGGACCGGAACCTGAGGATTCCTCTCCAGTGCTGACATGGATCTTGGGGTACTTCTGGAGTCTCCCCAGGGGAGTCAGTCCTCGTCTCGAATGCGGGCATGCACTTGCGCTTTCCTCCAGAGCGGTAGCAGCAGTGTCACGCAGTCCGCCGCGTGGGTCAAAGGATCTATGGTTTTCCCTCCAGTCTTTCCCACGAGGCTTTCCCACGAGGCTTTCCCACAGGGCTGTCCCACGTGCACACGTGTTGGAAGTCGATCCTCGGCTTGAACGTCAAGGCAGTGCAGAGAAAACAGGTTCCTCTGGAATGGACTGACACATCTGGGGGACTCTTGGAATGGTGGCACGACCCTGGAGTTCCTCTCGCCTTTCCTGTGGAGAGCGCCTCCTCTTGAGATGCGACGGGAACGCCGGGAATTCTTTCCCTACGAAACAGGGAAAGGATCCCTCATCTCGAGCTAGGAGGCGGAAACGGGGCTCCCCTGGATGTGTGCGGGACCCCACGTGCTTCCTCTCGAGTGGAGACGGGTATGTCGGGGAACTGCTTGAGTTGCAGCAAGGGTGTGAAGGACCCTTTGGAAGTTCCAGTGGTTAGATGTGATTAGCCTCGAGAGCCTCAGCGGAAATGGGCCTCATCTCGCCTGGAGGGCAAATCCTCCTGGATTTTATCGAGTTGCGGCAGGTGCTCTCGACTTACGACGGGGACCTCAGGGACCCGCTCTGGTGGCCTCAGGAAAGGCCAGTCCCCATGCGAGTTCCTCGGGGGCCTCTCGGGATTCCTCTCCCGTCGATGCCGGGGCCTAAGACCTTGTGTGGAGTCGGGGCCGGGACCTGAGGATTCCTCTCCAGTGCTGACATGGATCTTGGGGTACTTCTGGAGTCTCCCCAGGGGAGTCAGTCCTCGTCTCGAATGCGGGCATGCACTTGCGCTTTCCTCCAGAGCGGTAGCAGCAGTGTCACGCAGTCCGCCGCGTGGATCAAAGGATCTATGGTTTTCCCTCGAGTCTTTCCCACGAGGCTTTCCCACGAGGCTTTCCCACAGGGCTGTCCCACGTGCACACGTGGTGGGAGTCGATCCTCGGCTTGAACGTCAAGGCAGTGCAGGGAAAACAGGTTCCTCTGGAATGGACTGACACATCTGGGGGACTCTTGGAATGGTGGCACGACCCTGGAGTTCCTCTCGCCTTTCCTGTGGAGAGCGCCTCCTCTTGAGATGCGACGGGAACGCCGGGAATTCTTTCCCTACGAAACAGGGAAAGGATCCCTCATCTCGAGCTAGGAGGCGGAAACGGGGCTCCCCTGGATGTGTGCGGGACCCCACGTGCTTCCTCTCAAGTGGAGACGGGTATGTCGGGGAACTTCTTGAGTTGCAGCAAGGGTGTGAAGGACCCATGGAAGTTCCAGTGGTTAGACGTGATTAGCCTCGAGAAGCCTCAGCGGAAATGGGCCTCATCTCGCCTGGAGGGCAAAACCTCCTGGATTTTCTCGAGTTGCGGCAGGTGCTCTCGACTTACGGCGGGGACCTCAGGGACCCGCTCTGGTGGCCTCAGGAAAGGCCAGTCCCCATGCGAGTTCCTCGGGGGCCTCTCGGGATTCCTCTCCCGTCCATGCCGGGGCCTAAGACCTTGTGTGGAGTCGGGGCCGGAACCTGAGGATTCCTCTCCAGTGCTGACATGGATCTTGGGGTACTTCTGGAGTCTCCCCAGGGGAGTCAGTCCTCGTCTCGAATGCGGGCATGCACTTGCACTTTCCTCCAGAGCGGTAGCAGCAGTGTCACGCAGTCCGCCGCATGGATCAAAGGATCTATGGTTTTCCCTCGAGTCTTTCCCACGAGGCTTTCCCACGAGGCTTTCCCACAGGGCTGTCCCACGTGCACACGTGGTGGGAGTCGATCCTCGGCTTGAACGTCAAGGCAGTGTAGGGAAAACAGGTTCCTCTGGAATGGACTGACACATCTGGGGGACTCTTGGAATGGTGGCACGACCCTGGAGTTCCTCTCGCCTTTCCTGTGGAGAGCGCCTCCTCTTGAGATGCGACGGGAACGCCGGGAATTCTTTCCCTACGAAACAGGGAAAGGATCCCTCATCTCGAGCTAGGAGGCGGAAACGGGGCTCCCCTGGATGTGTGCGGGACCCCACGTGCTTCCTCTCGAGTGGAGACGGGTATGTCGGGGAACTTCTTGAGTTTCAGCAATGGTGTGAAGGACCCTTTGGAAGTTCCAGTGGTTAGATGTGATTGGCCTCGAGAAGCCTAAGCGGAAATGGGCCTCATCTCGCCTGGAGGGCAAAACCTCCTGGATTTTCTCGAGTTGCGGCAGGTGCTCTCGACTTACGACGGGGACCTCAGGGACCCGCTCTGGTGGCCTCAGGAAAGGCCAGTCCCCATGCGAGTTCCTCGGGGGCGTCTCGGGATTCCTCTCCCGTCGATGCCGGGGCCTAAGACCTTGTGTGGAATCGGGGCCGGAACCTGAGGATTCCTCTCCAGTGCTGACATGGATCTTGGGGTACTTCTGGAGTCTCCCCAGGGGAGTCAGTCCTCGTCTCGAATGCGGGCATGCACTTTCGCTTTCCTCCAGAGCGGTAGCAGCAGTGTCACGCAGTCCGCCCAATGGATCAAAGGATCTATGGTTTTCCCTCGAGTCTTTCCCACGAGGCTTTCCCACGAGGCTTTCCCACAGGGCTGTCCCACGTGCACACGTGGTGGGAGTCGATCCTCGGCTTGAACGTCAAGCAGTGCAGGGAAAACAGGTTCCTCTGGAATGGACTGACACATCTGGGGGACTCTTGGAATGGTGGCACGACCCTGGAGTTCCTCTCGCCTTTCCTGTGGAGAGTGCCTCCTCTTGAGATGCGACGGGAACGCCGGGAATTCTTTCCCTACGAAACAGGGAAAGGATCCCTCATCTCGAGCTAGGAGGCGGAAACGGGGCTCCCCTGGATGTGTGCGGGACCCCACGTGCTTCCTCTCGAGTGGAGACGGGTATGTCGGGGAACTTCTTGAGTTGCAGCAATGGTGTGAAGGACCCTTTGGAAGTTCCAGTGGTCAGATGTGATTGGCCTCGAGAAGCTTCAGCGGAAATGGGCCTCATCTCGCCTGGAGGGCAAAACCTCCTGGATTTTCTCGAGTTGCGGCAGGTGCTCTCGACTTACGACGGGGACCTCAGGGACCCGCTCTGGTGGCCTCAGGAAAGGCCAATCCCCATGCGAGTTCCTCGGGGGCCTCTGGGGATTCCTCTCCCGTCGATGCCGGGGCCTAAGTCCTTGTGTGGAGTCGGGACCGGGACCTGAGGATTCCTCTCCAGTGCTGACATGGATCTTGGGGTACTTCTGGAGTCTCCACAGGGGAGTCAGTCTTCGTCTCGAATGCGGGCATGCACTTGCGCTTTCCTCCAGGGCGGTAGCAGCAGTGTCACGCAGTCCGCCTCGTGGATCAAAGGATCTATGGTTTTCCCTCGAGTCTTTTCCACGAGGCTTTCCCACGAGGCTTTCCCACAGGGCTGTCCCACGTGCACACGTGGTGGGAGTCGATCCTTGGCTTGAACGTCAAGGCAGTGCAGGGAAAACAGGTTCCTCTGGAATGGACTGACACATCTGGGGGACTCTTGGAATGGTGGCACGACCCTGGAGTTCCTCTCGCCTTTCCTGTGGAGAGCGCCTCCTCTTGAGATGCGACGGGAACGTCGGGAATTCTTTCCCTACGAAACAGGGAAAGGATCCCTCATCTCGAGCTAGGAGGCGGAAACGGGGCTCCCCTGGATGTGTGCGGGACCCCACGTGCTTCCTCTCGAGTGGAGACGGGTATGTCGGGGAACTGCTTGAGTTGCAGCAAGGGTGTGAAGGACCCTTTGGAAGTTCCAGTGGTTAGATGTGATTAGCCTCGAGAGCCTCAGCGGAAATGGGCCTCATCTCGCCTGGAGGGCAAATCCTCCTGGATTTTATCGAGTTGCGGCAGGTGCTCTCGACTTACGACGGGGACCTCAGGGACCCGCTCTGGTGGCCTAAGGAAAGGCCAGTCCCCATGCGAGTTCCTAGTGGGCCCTTAGGGATTCCTCTGCCGTCGATGCCGGGGCCTAAGACCTTGTGTGGAGTCGGGGCCGGAACCTGAGGATTCCTCTCCAGTGCTGACATGGATCTTGGGGTACTTCTGGAGTCTCCCCAGGGGAGTCAGTCCTCGTCTCGAATGCGGGCATGCACTTGCGCTTTCCTCCAGAGCGGTAGCAGCAGTGTCACGCAGTCCGCCGCGTGGGTCAAAGGATCTATGGTTTTCCCTCCAGTCTTTCCCACGAGGCTTTCCCACGAGGCTTTCCCACAGGGCTGTCCCACGTGCACACGTGTTGGAAGTCGATCCTCGGCTTGAACGTCAAGGCAGTGCAGGGAAAACAGGTTCCTCTGGAATGGACTGACACATCTGCGGGACTCTTGGAATGGTGGCACGACCCTGGAGTTCCTCTCGCCTTTCCTGTGGAGAGCGCCTCCTCTTGAGATGCGACGGGAACGCCGGGAATTCTTTCCCTACGAAACAGGGAAAGGATCCCTCATCTCGAGCTAGGAGGCGGAAACGGGGCTCCCCTGGATGTGTGCGGGACCCCACGTGCTTCCTCTCGAGTGGAGACGGGTATGTCGGGGAACTGCTTGAGTTGCAGCAAGGGTGTGAAGGACCCTTTGGAAGTTCCAGTGGTTAGATGTGATTAGCCTCGAGAGCCTCAGCGGAAATGGGCCTCATCTCGCCTGGAGGGCAAATCCTCCTGGATTTTATCGAGTTGCGGCAGGTGCTCTCGACTTACGATGGGGACCTCAGGGACCCGCTCTGGTGGCCTAAGGAAAGGCCAGTCCCCATGCGAGTTCCTAGTGGGCCCTTAGGGATTCCTCTGCCGTCGATGCCGGGGCCTAAGACCTTGTGTGGAGTCGGGGCCGGAACCTGAGGATTCCTCTCCAGTGCTGACATGGATCTTGGGGTACTTCTGGAGTCTCCCCAGGGGAGTCAGTCCTCGTCTCGAATGCGGGCATGCACTTGCGCTTTCCTCCAGAGCGGTAGCAGCAGTGTCACGCAGTCCGCCGCGTGGGTCAAAGGATCTATGGTTTTCCCTCCAGTCTTTCCCACGAGGCTTTCCGACGAGGCTTTCCCACAGGGCTGTCCCACGTGCCCACGTGTTGGAATTCGATCCTCGGCTTGAACGTCAAGGCAGTGCAGGGAAAACAGGTTCCTCTGGAATGGACTGACACATCTGCGGGACTCTTGGAATGGTGGCACGACCCTGGAGTTCCTCTCGCCTTTCCTGTGGAGAGCGCCTCCTCTTGAGATGCGACGGGAACGCCGGGAATTCTTTCCCTACGAAACAGGGAAAGGATCCCTCATCTCGAACTAGGAGGCGGAAACGGGGCTCCCCTGGATGTGTGCGGGACCCCACGTGCTTCCTCTCGAGTGGAGACGGGTATGTCGGGGAACTTCTTGAGTTGCAGCAAGGGTGTGAAGGACCCTTTGGAAGTTCCAGTGGTTAGACGTGATTAGGCTCGAGAAGCCTCAGCGGAAATGGGCCTCATCTCGCCTGGACGGCAAAACCTCCTGGATTTTCTCGAGTTGCGGCAGGTGCTCTCGACTTACGACGGGGACCACAGGGACCCGCTCTTGTGGCCTCAGGAAAGGCCAGTCCCCATGCGAGTTCCTCGGGGGCCTCTCGGGATTCCTCTCCCGTCGATGCCGGGGCCTAAGACCTTGTGTGGAGTCGGGGCCGGGACCTGAGGATTCCTCTCCAGTGCTGACATGGATCTTGGGGTACTTCTGGAGTCTCCCCAGGGGAGTCAGTCCTCGTCTCGAATGCGGGCATGCACTTGCGCTTTCCTCCAGAGCGGTAGCAGCAGTGTCACGCAGTCCGCCGCGTGGATCAAAGGATCTATGGTTTTCCCTCGAGTCTTTCCCACGAGAATTTCCCACGAGGCTTTCCCACAGGGCTGTCCCACGTGCACACGTGGTGGGAGTCGATCCTCGGCTTGAACGTCAAGGCAGTGCAGGGAAAACAGGTTCCTCTGGAATGGACTGACACATCTGGGGGACTCTTGGAATGGTGGCACGACCCTGGAGTTCCTCTCGCCTTTCCTGTGGAGAGCGCCTCCTCTTGAGATGCGACGGGAACGCCGGGAATTCTTTCCCTACGAAACAGGGAAAGGATCCCTCATCTCGAGCTAGGAGGCGGAAACGGGGCTCCCCTGGATGTGTGCGGGACCCCACGTGCTTCCTCTCAAGTGGAGACGGGTATGTCGGGGAACTTCTTGAGTTGCAGCAAGGGTGTGAAGGACCCATGGAAGTTCCAGTGGTTAGACGTGATTAGCCTCGAGAAGCCTCAGCGGAAATGGGCCTCATCTCGCCTGGAGGGCAAAACCTCCTGGATTTTCTCGAGTTGCGGCAGGTGCTCTCAACTTACGACGGTGACCTCAGGGACCCGCTCTGGTGGCCTCAGGAAAGGCCAGTCCCCATGCGAGTTCCTCGGGGGCCTCTCGGGATTCCTCTCCCGTTGATGCCGGGGCCTAAGACCTTGTGTGGAGTCGGGGCCGGAACCTGAGGATTCCTCTCCAGTGCTGACATGGATCTTGGGGTACTTCTGGAGTCTCCCCAGGGGAGTCAGTCCTCGTCTCGAATGCGGGCATGCACTTGCGCTTTCCTCCAGAGCGGTAGCAGCAGTGTCACGCAGTCCGCCGCGTGGATCAAAGGATCTATGGTTTTCCCTCGAGTCTTTCCCACGAGGCTTTCCCACGAGGCTTTCCCACAGGGCTGTCCCACGTGCACACGTGGTGGGAGTCGATCCTCGGCTTGAACGTCAAGGCAGTGCAGGGAAAACAGGTTCCTCTGGAATGGACTGACACATCTGGGGACTCTTGGAATGGTGGCACGACCCTGGAGTTCCTCTCCCCTTTCCTGTGGAGAGCGGCTCCTCTTGAGATGCGACGGGAACGCCGGGAATTCTTTCCCTACGAAACAGGGAAAGGATCCCTCATCTCGAGCTAGGAGGCGGAAACGGGGCTCCCCTGGATGTGTGCGGGACCCCACGTGCTTCCTCTCGAGTGGAGACGGGTATGTCGGGGAACTTCTTGAGTTGCAGCAAGGGTGTGAAGGACCCTTTGGAAGTTCCAGTGGTTAGACGTGATTAGCCTCGAGAAGCCTCAGCGGAAATGGGCCTCATCTCGCCTGGAGGGCAAAACCTCCTGGATTTTCTCGAGTTGCGGCAGGTGCTCTCGACTTACGACGGGGACCTCAGGGAACCGCTCTGGTGGCCTCAGGAAAGGCCAGTCCCCATGCGAGTTCCTCGGGGGCCTCTCGGGATTCCTCTCCCGTCGATGCCGGGGCCTAAGACCTTGTGTGGAGTCGGGGCCGGAAACTGAGGATTCCTATCCAGTGCTGACATGGATCTTGGGGTACTTCTGGAGTCTCCCCAGGGGAGTCAGTCCTCGTCTCGAATGCGGGCATGCACTTGCGCTTTCCTCCAGAGCGGTAGCAGCAGTGTCACGCAGTCCGCCGCGTGGATCAAAGGATCTATGGTTTTCCCTCGAGTCTTTCCCACGAGGCTTTCCCACGAGGCTTTCCCACAGGGCTGTCCCACGTGCACACGTGGTGGGAGTCGATCCTCGGCTTGAACGTCAAGGCAGTGCAGGGAAAACAGGTTCCTCTGGAATGGACTGACACATCTGGGGGACTCTTGGAATGGTGGCACGACCCTGGAGTTCCTCTCGCCTTTCCTGTGGAGAAAGCCTCCTCTTGAGATGTGACGGGAATGCCGGGAATTCTTTCCCTACGAAACAGGGAAAGGATCCCTCATCTCGAGCTAGGATTCGGAAATGGGGCTCTACTGGATGTGTGCGGGACCCCACGTGCTTCCTCTCGAGTGGAGACGGGTATGTCGGGGAACTTCTTGAGTTGCAGCAAGGGTGTGAAGGACCCATGGAAGTTCCAGTGGTTAGACGTGATTAGCCTCGAGAAGCCTCAGCGGAAATGGGCCTCATCTCGCCTGGAGGGCAAAACCTCCTGGATTTTCTCGAGTTGCGGCAGGTGCTCTCGACTTACGACGGTGACCTCAGGGACCCGCTCTGGTGGCCTCAGGAAAGGCCAGTCCCCATGCGAGTTCCTCGGGGGCCTCTCGGGATTCCTCTCCCGTCGATGCCGGGGCCTAAGACCTTGTGTGGAGTCGGGGCCGGAACCTGAGGATTCCTCTCCAGTGCTGACATGGATCTTGGGGTACTTCTGGAGTCTCCCCAGGGGAGTCAGTCCTCGTCTCGAATGCGGGCATGCACTTGCGCTTTCCTCCAGAGCGGTAGCAGCAGTGTCACGCAGTCCGCCGCGTGGATCAAAGGATCTATGGTTTTCCCTCGAGTCTTTCCCACGAGGCTTTCCCACGAGGCTTTCCCACAGGGCTGTCCCACGTGCACACGTGGTGGGAGTCGATCCTCGGCTTGAACGTCAAGGCAGTGCAGGGAAAACAGGTTCCTCTGGAATGGACTGACACATCTGGGGGACTCTTGGAATGGTGGCGTGACCCTGGAGTTCCTCTCCCCTTTCCTGTGGAGAGCTCCTCCTCTTGAGATGCGACGGGAACGCCGGGAATTCTTTCCCTACGAAACAGGGAAAGGATCCCTCATCTCGAGCTAGGAGGCGGAAACGGGGCTCCCCTGGATGTGTGCGGGACCCCACGTGCTTCCTCTCGAGTGGAGACGGGTATGTCGGGGAACTTCTTGAGTTGCAGCAAGGGTGTGAAGGACCCTTTGGAAGTTCCAGTGGTTAGACGTGATTAGCCTCGAGAAGCCTCAGCGGAAATGGGCCTCATCTCGCCTGGACGGCAAAACCTCCTGGATTTTCTCGAGTTGCGGCAGGTGCTCTCGACTTACGGCGGGGACCTCAGGGACCCGCTCTGTTAGCCTCAGGAAAGGCCAGTCCCCATGCGAGTTCCTCGGGGGCCTCTCGGGATTCCTCTCCCGTCCATGCCGGGGCCTAAGACCTTGTGTGGAGTCGGGGCCGGAACCTGAGGATTCCTCTCCAGTGCTGACATGGATCTTGGGGTACTTCTGGAGTCTCCCCAGGGGAGTCAGTCCTCGTCTCGAATGCGGGCATGCACTTGCGCTTTCCTCCAGAGCGGTAGCAGCAGTGTCACGCAGTCCGCCGCGTGGATCAAAGGATCTATGGTTTTCCCTCGAGTCTTTCCCACGAGGCTTTCCCACGAGGCTTTCCCACAGGGCTGTCCCACGTGCACACGTGGTGGGAGTCGATCCTCGGCTTGAACGTCAAGGCAGTGCAGGGAAAACAGGTTCCTCTGGAATGGACTGACACATCTGGGGGACTCTTGGAATGGTGGCACGACCCTGGAGTTCCTCTCGCCTTTCCTGTGGAGAGCGCCTCCTCTTGAGATGCGACGGGAACGCCGGGAATTCTTTCCCTACGAAACAGGGAAAGGATCCCTCATCTCGAGCTAGGAGGCGGAAACGGGGCTCCCCTGGATGTGTGCGGGACCCCACGTGTTTCCTCTCAAGTGGAGACGGGTATGTCGGGGAACTTCTTGAGTTGCAGCAAGGGTGTGAAGGACCCTTTGGAAGTTCCAGTGGTTAGACGTGATTAGCCTCGAGAAGCCTCAGCGGAAATGGGCCTCATCTCGCCTGGAGGGCAAAACCTCCTGGATTTTCTCGAGTTGCGGCAGGTGCTCTCGACTTACGACGGGGACTTCAGGGACCCGCTCTGGTGGCCTCAGGAAAGGCCAGTCCCCATGCGAGTTCCTCGGGGGCCTCTCGGGATTCCTCTCCCGTCGATGCCGGGGCCTAAGACCTTGTGTGGAGTCGGGGCCAGAACCTGAGGATTCCTCTCCAGTGCTGACATGGATCTTGGGGTACTTCTGGAGTCTCCCCAGGGGAGTCAGTCCTCGTCTCGAATGCGGGCATGCACTTGCGCTTTCCTCCAGAGCGGTAGCAGCAGTGTCACGCAGTCCGCCGTGTGGATCAAAGGATCTATGTTTTTCCCTCGAGTCTTTCCCACGAGGCTTTCCCACGAGGCTTTCCCACAGGGCTGTCCCACGTGCACACGTGGTGGGAGTCGATCCTCGGCTTGAACGTCAAGGCAGTGCAGGGAAAACAGGTTCTTCTGGAATGGACTGACACATCTGGGGGTGTCTTGGAATGGTGGCACGACCCTGGAGTTCCTCTCGCCTTTCCTGTGGAGAGCGCCACCTCTTGAGATGCGACGGGAACGCCGGGAATTCTTTCCCTACGAAACAGGGAAAGGATTCCTCATCTCGAGCTAGGAGGCGGAAACGGGGCTCACCTGGATGTGTGCGGGACCCCACGTGCTTCCTCTCGAGTGGAGACGGGTATGTCGCGGAACTGCTTCAGTTGCAGCAAGGGTGTAGGACCCTTTGGAAGTTCCAGTGGTTAGACGTGATTAGCCTCGAGAAGCCTCAGCGGAAATGGTCCTCATCTCGCCTGGAGGGCAAAACCTCCTGGATTTTCTCGAGTTGCGGCAGGTGCTCTCGACTTACGACGGGGATCTCAGGGACCCGCTCTGTTGGCCTCAGGAAAGGCCAGTCCCCATGCGAGTTCCTCGGGGGCCTCTCGGGATTCCTCTCCCGTCGATGCCGGGGCCTAAGACCTTGTGTGGAGTCGGGGCCGGAACCTGAGGATTCCTCTCCAGTGCTGACCTGGATCTTGGGGTACTTCTGGAGTCTCCCCAGGGGAGTCAGTCCTCGTCTCCAATGCGGGCATGCACTTGCGCTTTCCTCCAGAGCGGTAGCAGCAGTGTCACGCAGTCCGCCGCGTGGATCAAAGGATCTATGGTTTTCCCTCGAGTCTTTCCCACGAGGCTTTCCCACGAGGCTTTCCCACAGGGCTGTCCCACGTGCACACGTGGTGGGAGTCGATCCTCGGCTTGAACGTCAAGGCAGTGCAGGGAAAACAGGTTCCTCTGGAATGGACTGACACATCTGGGGGACTCTTGGAATGGTGGCACGACCCTGGAGTTCCTCTCGCCTTTCCTGTGGAGAGCGCCTCCTCTTGAGATGCGACGGGAACGCCGGGAATTCTTTCCCTACGAAACAGGGAAAGGATCCCTCATCTCGAGGTAGGAGGCGGAAACGGGGCTCCGCTGGATGTGTGCGGGACCCCACGTGCTTCCTCTCGAGTGGAGACGGGTATGTCGGGGAACTTCTTGAGTTGCAGCAAGGGTGTGAAGGACCCTTTGGAAGTTCCAGTGGTTAGACGTGATTAGCCTCGAGAAGCCTCAGCGGAAATGGGCCTCATCTCGCCTGGAGGGCAAAACCTCCTGGATTTTCTCGAGTTGCGGCAGGTGTTCTCGACTTATGACGGGGACATCAGGGACCCGCTCTGGTGGCCTCAGGAAAGGCCAGTCCCCATGCGAGTTCCTCGGGGGCCTCTCGGGATTCTTCTCCCGTCGATGCCGGGGCCTAAGACCTTGTGGAGAGTCGGGGCCGGAACCTGAGGATTCCTCTCCAGTGCTGACATGGATCTTGGGGTACTTCTGGAGTCTCCCCAGGGGAGTCAGTCCTCGTCTCGAATGCGGGCATGCACTTGCGCTTTCCTCCAGAGCGGTAGCAGCAGTGTCACGCAGTCCGCCGTGTGGATCAAAGGATCTATGGTTTTCCCTCGAGTCTTTCCCACGAGTCTTTCCCACGAGGCTTTCCCACAGGGCTGTCCCACGTGCACACGTGGTGGGAGTCGATCCTCGGCTTGAACGTCAAGGCAGTGCAGGGAAAACAGGTTCCTCTGGAATGGACTGACACATCTGGGGGTCTCTTGGAATGGTGGCACGACCCTGGAGTTCCTCTCGCCTTTCCTGTGGAGAGCGCCTCCTCTTGAGATGCGACGGGAACGCCGGGAATTCTTTCCCTACGAAACAGGGAAAGGATCCCTCATCTCGAGCTTGGAGGCGGAAACGGGGCTCCGCTGGATGTGTGCGGGACCCCACGTGCTTCCTCTCGAGTGGAGACGGGTATGTCGGGGAACTTCTTGAGTTGCAGCAAGGGTGTGAAGGACCCTTTGGAAGTTCCAGTGGTTAGACGTGATTAGCCTCGAGAAGCCTCAGCGGAAATGGGCCTCATCTCGCCTGGAGGGCAAAACCTCCTGGATTTTCTCGAGTTGCGGCAGGTGTTCTCGACTTATGACGGGGACATCAGGGACCCGCTCTGGTGGCGTCAGGAAAGGCCAGTCCCCATGCGAGTTCCTCGGGGGCCTCTCGGGATTCTTCTCCCGTCGATGCCGGGGCCTAAGACCGTGTGTGGAGTCGGGGCCGGAACCTGAGGATTCCTCTCCAGTGCTGACATGGATCTTGGGGTACTTCTGGAGTCTCCCCAGGGGAGTCAGTCCTCGTCTCGAATGCGGGCATGCACTTGCGCTTTCCTCCAGAGCGGTAGCAGCAGTGTCACGCAGTCCGCCGCGTGGATCAAAGGATCTATGGTTTTCCCTCGAGTCTTTCCCACGAGGCTTTCCCACGAGGCTTTCCCACAGGGCTGTCCCACGTGCACACGAGGTGGGAGTCGATCCTCGGCTTGAACGTCAAGGCAGTGCAGGGAAAACAGGTTCCTCTGGAATGGACTGACACATCTGGGGGTCTCTTGGAATGGTGGCACGACCCTGGAGTTCCTCTCGCCTTTCCTGTGGAGAGCGCCACCTCTTGAGATGCGACGGGAACGCCGGGAATTCTTTCCCTACGAAACAGGGAAAGGATCCCTCATCTCGAGCTAGGAGGCGGAAACGGGGCTCCCCTGGATGTGTGCGGGACCCCACGTGCTTCCTCTCGAGTGGAGACGGGTATGTCGCGGAACTGCTTCAGTTGCAGCAAGGGTGTGAAGGACCCTTTGGAAGTTCCAGTGGTTAGACGTGATTAGCCTCGAGAAGCCTCAGCGGAAATGGGCCTCATCTCGCCTGGAGGGCAAAACCTCCTGGATTTTCTCGAGTTGCGGCAGGTGCTCTCGACTTACGACGGGGACCTCAGGGAACCGCTCTGGTGGCCTCAGGAAAGGCCAGTCCCCATGCGAGTTCCTCGGGGGCCTCTCGGCATTCCTCTCCCGTCGATGCCTGGGCCTAAGACCTTGTGTGGAGTCGGGGCCGGAACCTGAGGATTCCTCTCCAGTGCTGACATGGATCTTGGGGTACTTCTGCAGTCTCCCCAGGGGAGTCAGCCCTCGTCTCGAATGCGGGCATGCACTTGCGCTTTCCTCCAGAGTGGTAGCAGCAGTGTCACGCAGTCCGCCGCGTGGATCAAAGGATCTATGGTTTTCCCTCGAGTCTTTCCCACGAGGCTTTCCCACGAGGCTTTCCCACAGGGCTGTCCCACGTGCACACGTGGTGGGAGTCGATCCTCGGCTTGAACGTCAAGGCAGTGCAGGGAATACAGGTTCCTCTGGAATGGACTGACACATCTGGGGGACTCTTGGAATGGTGGCACGACCCTGGAGTTCCTCTCGCCTTTCCTGTGGAGAGCGCCTCCTCTTGAGATGCGACGGGAACGCCGGGAATTCTTTCCCTACGAAACAGGGAAAGGATCCCTCATCTCGAGCTAGGAGGCGGAAACGGGGCTCCCCTGGATGTGTGCGGGACCCCACGTGCTTCCTCTCGAGTGGAGACGGGTATGTCGGGGAACTTCTTGAGTTGCAGCAAGGGTGTGAAGGACCCTTTGGAAGTTCCAGTGGTTAGACGTGATTAGCCTCGAGAAGCCTCAGCGGAAATGGGCCTCATCTCGCCTGCAGGGCAAAACCTCCTGGATTTTCTCGAGTTGCGGCAGGTGCTCTCGACTTACGACGGGGACCTCAGGGACCCGCTCTGGTGGCCTCAGGAAAGGCCAGTCCCCATGCGAGTTCCTCGGGGGCCTCTCGGGATTCATCTCCCGTCGATGCCGGGGCCTAAGACCTTGTGTGGAGTCGGGGCCGGAACCTGAGGATTCCTCTCCAGTGCTGACATGGATCTTGGGGTATTGCTGGAGTCTCCCCAGGGGAGTCAGTCCTCGTCTTGAATGCGGTCATGCACTTGCGCTTTCCTCCAGAGCGGTAGCAGCAGTGTCATGCAGTCCGCCGCGTGGATCAAAGGATCTATGGTTTTCCCTCGAGTCTTTCCCACGAGGCTTTCCCACGAGGCTTTCCCACAGGGCTGTCCCACGTGCACACGTGGTGGGAGTGGATCCTCGGCTTGAACGTCAAGGCAGTGCAGGGAAAACAGGTTCCTCTGGAATGGACTGACACATCTGGGGGTCTCTTGGAATGGTGGCACGACCCTGGAGTTCCTCTCGCCTTTCCTGTGGAGAGCGCCACCTCTTGAGATGCGACGGGAACGCCGGGAATTCTTTCCCTACGAAACAGGGAAAGGATCCCTCATCTCGAGCTAGGAGGCGGAAACGGGGCTCCCCTGGATGTGTGCGGGACCCCACGTGCTTCCTCTCGAGTGGAGACGGGTATGTCGCGGAACTGCTTCAGTTGCAGCAAGGGTGTGAAGGACCCTTTGGAAGTTCCAGTGGTTAGACGTGATTAGCCTCGAGAAGCCTCAGCGGAAATGGGCCTCATCTCGCCTGGAGGGCAAAACCTCCTGGATTTTCTCGAGTTGCGGCAGGTGCTCTCGACTTACGACGGGGACCTCAGGGACCCGCTCTGGTGGCCTCAGGAAAGGCCAGTCCCCATGCGAGTTCCTCGGGGGCCTCTCGGGATTCCTCTCCCGTCGATGCCGGGGCCTAAGACCTTCTGTGGAGTCGGGGTCGGAACCTGAGGATTCCTCTCCAGTGCTGACATGGATCTTGGGGTACTTCTGGAGTCTCCCCAGGGGAGTCAGTCCTCGTCTCGAATGCGGTCATGCACTTGCGCTTTCCTCCAGAGCGGTAGCAGCAGTGTCATGCAGTCCGCCGCGTGGATCAAAGGATCTATGGTTTTCCCTCGAGTCTTTCCCACGAGGCTTTCCCACGAGGCTTTCCCACAGGGCTGTCCCACGTGCACACGTGGTGGGAGTGGATCCTCGGCTTGAACGTCAAGGCAGTGCAGGGAAAACAGGTTCCTCTGGAATGGACTGACACATCTGGGGGTCTCTTGGAATGGTGGTACGACCCTGGAGTTCCTCTCGCCTTTCCTGTGGAGAGCGCCACCTCTTGAGATGCGACGGGAACGCCGGGAATTCTTTCCCTACGAAACAGGGAAAGGATCCCTCATCTCGAGCTAGGAGGCGGAAACGGGGCTCCCCTGGATGTGTGCGGGACCCCACGTGCTTCCTCTCGAGTGGAGACGGGTATGTCGGGGAACTTCTTGAGTTGCAGCAAGGGTGTGAAGGACCCTTTGGAAGTTCCAGTAGTTAGACGTGATTAGCCTCGAGAAGCCTCAGCGGAAATGGGCCTCATCTCGCCTGGAGGGCAAAACCTCCTGGATTTTCTCGAGTTGCGGCAGGTGCTCTCGACTTACGACGGGGACCTCAGGGACCCGCTCTGGTGGCCTCAGGAAAGGCCAGTCCCCATGCGAGTTCCTCGGGGGCCTCTCGGGATTCCTCTCCCGTCGATGCCGGGGCCTAAGACCTTGTGTGGAGTCGGGGCCGGAACCTGAGGATTCCTCTCCAGTGCTGACATGTATCTTGGGGCACTTCTGGAGTCTCCCCAGGGGAGTCAGTCCTCGTCTCGAATGCGGGCATGCACTTGCGCTTTCCTCCAGAGCGGTAGCAGCAGTGTCACGCAGTCCGCCGCGTTGATCAAAGGATCTATGATTTTCCCTCGAGTCTTTCCCACGAGGCTTTCCCACGAGGCTTTCCCACAGGGCTGTCCCACGTGCACACGTGGTGGGAGTCGATCCTCGGCTTGAACGTCAAGGCAGTGCAGGGAAAACAGGTTCCTCTGGAATGGACTGACACATCTGGGGGACTCTTGGAATGGTGGCACGACCCTGGAGTTACTCTGGCCTTTCCTGTGGAGAGCGCCTCCTCTTGAGATGCGACGGGAACGCCGGGAATTCTTTCCCTACGAAACAGGGAAAGGATCCCTCATCTCGAGCTAGGAGGCGGATACGGGGCTCCCCTGGATGTGTGCGGGACCCCACGTGCTTCCTCTCGAGTGGAGACGGGTATGTCGGGGAACTTCTTGAGTTGCAGCAAGGGTGTGAAGGACCCTTTGGAAGTTCCAGTGGTTAGACGTGATTAGCCTCGAGAAGCCTCAGCGGAAATGGGCCTCATCTCGCCTGGAGGGCAAAACCTCCTGGATTTTCTCGAGTTGCGGCAGGTGCTCTCGACTTACGACGGGGACCTCAGGGACCCGCTCTGGTGGCCTCAGGAAAGGCCAGTCCCCATGCGAGTTCCTCGGGGGCCTCTCGGGATTCCTCTCCCTTCGATGCCGGGGCCTAAGACCTTGTGTGGAGTCGGGGCCGGAACCTGAGGATTCCTCTCCAGTGCTGACATGGATCTTGGGGTACTTCTGGCGTCTCCCCAGGGGAGTCAGTCTTCGTCTCGAATGCGGGCATGCACGTGCGCTTTCCTCCAGAGCGGTAGCAGCAGTGTCACGCAGTCCGCCGCGTGGATCAAAGGATCTATGGTTTTCCCTCGAGTCTTTCCCACGAGGCTTTCCCACGAGGCTTTCCCACAGGGCTGTCCCACGTGCACACGTGGTGGGAGTCGATCCTCGGCTTGAACGTCAAGGCAGTGCAGGGAAAACAGGTTCCTCTGGAATGGACTGACACATCTGGGGGTCTCTTGGAATGGTGCCACGACCCTGGAGTTCCTCTCGCCTTTCCTGTGGAGAGCGCCACCTCTTGAGATGCGACGGGAACGCCGGGAATTCTTTCCCTACGAAACAGGGAAAGGATCCCTCATCTCGAGCTAGTAGGCGGAAACGGGGCTCCGCTGGATGTGTGCGGGACCCCACGTGCTTCCTCTCGAGTGGAGACGGGTATGTCGCGGAATTGCTTCAGTTGCAGCAAGGGTGTGAAGGACCCTTTGGAAGTTCCAGTGGTTAGACGTGATTAGCCTTGAGAAGCCTCAGCGGAAATGGGCCTCATCTCGCCTGGAGGGCAAAACCTCCTGGATTTTCTCGAGTTGCGGCAGGTGCTCTCGACTTACGACGCGGACCTCAGGGACCCGCTCTGGTGGCCTCAGGAAAGGCCAGTCCCCATGCGAGTTCCTCGGGGGCCTCTCGGGATTCCTCTCCCGTCGATGCCGGAGCCTAAGACCTTGTGTGGAGTCGGGGCCGGAACCTGAGGATTCCTCTCCAGTGCTGACATGGATCTTGGGGTACTTCTGGAGTCTCCCCAGGGGAGTCAGTCCTCGTCTCGAATGCGGGCATGCACTTGCGCTTTCCTCCAGAGCGGTAGCAGCAGTGTCACGCAGTCCGCCGCGTGGATCAAAGGATCTATGGTTTTCCCTCGAGTCTTTCCCACGAGGCTTTCCCACGAGGCTTTCCCACAGGGCTGTCCCACGTGCACACGTGGTGGGAGTCGATCCTCGGCTTGAACGTCAAGGCAGTGCAGGGAAAACAGGTTCCTCTGGAATGGACTGACACATCTGGGGGACTCTTGGAATGGTGGCACGACCCTGGAGTTCCTCTCGCCTTTCCTGTGGAGAGCGCCTCCTCTTGAGATGCGACGGGAACGCCGGGAATTCTTTCCCTACGAAACAGGGAAAGGATCCCTCATCTCGAGCTAGGAGGCGGAAACGGGGCTCCCCTGGATGTGTGCGGGACCCCACGTGCTTCCTCTCGAGTGGAGACGGGTATGTCGCAGAACTGCTTCAGTTGCAGCAAGGGTGTGAAGGACCCTTTGGAAGTTCCAGTGGTTAGACGTGATTAGCCTCGAGAAGCCTCAGCGGAAATGGGCCTCATCTCGCCTGGAGGGCAAAACCTCCTGGATTTTCTCGAGTTGCGGCAGGTGCTCTCGACTTACGACGCGGACCTCAGGGACCCGCTCTGGTGGGCTCAGGAAAGGCCAGTCCCCATGCGAGTTCCTCCGGGGCCTCTCGGGATTCCTCTCCCGTCGATGCCGGGGCCTAAGACCTTGTGTGGAGTCGGGGCCGGAACCTGAGGATTCCTCTCCAGTGCTGACATGGATCTTGGGGTACTTCTGGAGTCTCCCCAGGGGAGTCAGTCCTCGTCTCGAATGCGGGCATGCACTTGCGCTTTCCTCCAGAGCGGTAGCAGCAGTGTCACGCAGTCCGCCGCGTGGATCAAAGGATCTATGGTTTTCCCTCGAGTCTTTCCCACGAGGCTTTCCCACGAGGCTTTCCCACAGGGCTGTCCCACGTGCACACGTGGTGGGAGTCGAACCTCGGCTTGAACATCAAGGCAGTGCAGGGAAAACAGGTTCCTCTGGAATGGACTGACACATCTGGGGGACTCTTGGAATGGTGGCATGACCCTGGAGTTCCTCTCGCCTTTCCTGTGGAGAGCGCCTCCTCTTGAGATGCGACGGGAACGCCGGGAATTCTTTCCCTACGAAACAGGGAAAGGATCCCTCATCTCGAGCTAGGAGGCGGAAACGGGGCTCCCCTGGATGTGTGCGGGACCCCACGTGCTTCCTCTCGAGTGGAGACGGGTATGTCGGGGAACTTCTTGAGTTGCAGCAAGGGTGTGAAGGACCCTTTGGAAGTTCCAGTGGTTAGATGTGATTGGCCTCGAGAAGCCTCAGCGGAAATGGGCCTCATCTCGCCTGGAGGGCAAAACCTCCTGGATTTTCTCAAGTTGCGGCAGGTGCTCTCGACTTACGACGGGGACCTCAGGGACCCGCTCTGGTGGCCTCAGGAAAGGCCAGTCCCCATGCGAGTTCCTCGGGGGCCTCTCGGGATTCCTCTCCCGTCGATGCCGGGGCCTAAGACCTTGTGTGGAGTCGGGGCCGGAACCTGAGGATTCCTCTCCAGTGCTGACATGGATCTTGGGGTACTTCTGGAGTCTCCCCAGGGGAGTCAGTCCTCGTCTCGAATGCGGGCATGCACTTGCGCTTTCCTCCAGAGCGGTAGCAGCAGTGTCACGCAGTCCGCCGCGTGGATCAAAGGATCTATGGTTTTCCCTCTAGTCTTTCCCACGAGGCTTTCCCACGAGGCTTTCCCACAGGGCTGTCCCACGTGCACACGTGGTGGGAGTCGATCCTCAGCTTGAACGTCAAGGCAGTGCAGGGAAAACAGGTTCCTCTGGAATGGACTGACACATCTGGGGGACTCTTGGAATGGTGGCACGACCCTGGAGTTCCTCTCGCCTTTCCTGTTTACAGCGCCTCCTCTTGAGATGCGACGGGAACGCCGGGAATTCTTTCCCTACGAAACAGGGAAAGGATCCCTCATCTCGAGCTAGGAGGCGGAAACGGGGCTCCCCTGGATGTGTGCGGGACCCCACGTGCTTCCTCTCGAGTGGAGACGGGTATGTCGGGGAACTTCTTGAGTTGCAGCAAGGGTGTGAAGGACCCTTTGGAAGTTCCAGTGGTTAGACGTGATTAGCCTCGAGAAGCCTCAGCGGAAATGGGCCTCATCTCGCCTGGAGGGCAAAACCTCCTGGATTTTCTCGAGTTGCGGCAGGTGCTCTCGACTTACGACGGGGACCTCAGGGACCCGCTCTGGTGGCCTCAGGAAAGGCCAGTCCCCATGCGAGTTCCTCGGGGGCCTCTCGGGATTCCTCTTCCGTCGATGCCGGGGCCTAAGACCTTGTGTGGAGTCGGGGCCGGAACCTGAGGATTCCTCTCCAGTGCTGACATGGATCTTGGGGTACTTCTGGAGTCTCCCCAGGGGAGTCAGTCCTCGTCTCGAATGCGGGCATGCACTTGCGCTTTCCTCCAGAGCGGTAGCAGCGGTGTCACGCAGTCCGCCGCGTGGATCAAAGGATCTATGGTTTGCCCTCGAGTCTTTCCCACGAGGCTTTCCCACGAGGCTTTCCCACAGGGCTGTCCCACGTGCACACGTGGTGGGAATCGATCCTCAGCTTGAACGTCAAGGCAGTGCAGGGAAAACAGGTTCCTCTGGAATGGACTGACACATCTGGGGGACTCTTGGAATGGTGGCACGACCCTGGAGTTCCTCTCGCCTTTCCTGTTTACAGCGCCTCCTCTTGAGATGCGACGGGAACGCCGGGAATTCTTTCCCTACGAAACAGGGAAAGGATCCCTCATCTCGAGGTAGGAGGCGGAAACGGGGCTCCCCTGGATGTGTGCGGCACCCTCGTGCTTCCTCTCGAGTGGAGACGGGTATGTCGGGGAACTTCTTGAGTTGCAGCAAGGGTGAGAAGGACCCTTTGGATGTTCCAGTGGTTAGATGTGATTAGCCTCGAGAAGCATCAGCGGAAATGGGCCTCATCTCGCCTGCAGGGCAAAACCTCCTGGATTTTCTCGAGTTGCGGCAGGTGCTCTCGACTTACGACGGGGACCTCAGGGACCCGCTCTGATGACCTCAGGAAAGGCCAGTCCCCATGCGAGTTCCTCGGGGGCCTCTCGGGATTCCTCTCCCGTCAATGCCGGGGCCTAAGACCTTGTGTGGAGTCGGGGCCGGAACCTGAGGATTGCTCTCCAGTGCTGACATGGATCTTGGGGTACTTCTGGAGTCTCCCCAGGGGAGTCAGTCCTCGTCTCGAATGCGGGCATGCACTTGCGTTTTCCTCCAGAGCGGTAGCAGCAGTGTCACGCAGTCCGCCGCGTGGATCAAAGGATCTATGGTTTTCCCTCTAGTCTTTCCCACGAGGCTTTCCCACGAGGCTTTCCCACAGGGCTGTCCCACGTGCACACGTGGTGGGAGTCGATCGTCAGCTTGAACGTCAAGGAAGTGCAGGGAAAACAGGTTCCTCTGGAATGGACTGACACATCTGGGGGACTCTTGGAATGGTGGCACGACCCTGGAGTTACTCTGGCCTTTCCTGTGGAGAGCGCCTCCTCTTGAGATGCGACGGGAACGCCGGGAATTCTTTCCCTACGAAACAGGGAAAGGATCCCTCATCTCGAGCTAGGAGGCGGATACGGGGCTCCCCTGGATGTGTGCGGGACCCCACGTGCTTCCTCTCGAGTGGAGACGGGTATGTCGGGGAACTTCTTGAGTTGCAGCAAGGGTGTGAAGGACCCTTTGGAAGTTCCAGTGGTTAGACGTGATTAGCCTCGAGAAGCCTCAGCGGAAATGGGCCTCATCTCGCCTGGAGGGCAAAACCTCCTGGATTTTCTCGAGTTGCGGCAGGTGCTCTCGACTTACGACGGGGACCTCAGGGACCCGCTCTGGTGGCCTCAGGAAAGGCCAGTCCCCATGCGAGTTCCTCGGGGGCCTCTCGGGATTCCTCTCCCTTCGATGCCGGGGCCTAAGACCTTGTGTGGAGTCGGGGCCGGAACCTGAGGATTCCTCTCCAGTGCTGACATGGATCTTGGGGTACTTCTGGCGTCTCCCCAGGGGAGTCAGTCTTCGTCTCGAATGCGGGCATGCACGTGCGCTTTCCTCCAGAGCGGTAGCAGCAGTGTCACGCAGTCCGCCGCGTGGATCAAAGGATCTATGGTTTTCCCTCGAGTCTTTCCCACGAGGCTTTCCCACGAGGCTTTCCCACAGGGCTGTCCCACGTGCACACGTGGTGGGAGTCGATCCTCGGCTTGAACGTCAAGGCAGTGCAGGGAAAACAGGTTCCTCTGGAATGGACTGACACATCTGGGGGTCTCTTGGAATGGTGCCACGACCCTGGAGTTCCTCTCGCCTTTCCTGTGGAGAGCGCCACCTCTTGAGATGCGACGGGAACGCCGGGAATTCTTTCCCTACGAAACAGGGAAAGGATCCCTCATCTCGAGCTAGTAGGCGGAAACGGGGCTCCGCTGGATGTGTGCGGGACCCCACGTGCTTCCTCTCGAGTGGAGACGGGTATGTCGCGGAATTGCTTCAGTTGCAGCAAGGGTGTGAAGGACCCTTTGGAAGTTCCAGTGGTTAGACGTGATTAGCCTTGAGAAGCCTCAGCGGAAATGGGCCTCATCTCGCCTGGAGGGCAAAACCTCCTGGATTTTCTCGAGTTGCGGCAGGTGCTCTCGACTTACGACGCGGACCTCAGGGACCCGCTCTGGTGGCCTCAGGAAAGGCCAGTCCCCATGCGAGTTCCTCGGGGGCCTCTCGGGATTCCTCTCCCGTCGATGCCGGAGCCTAAGACCTTGTGTGGAGTCGGGGCCGGAACCTGAGGATTCCTCTCCAGTGCTGACATGGATCTTGGGGTACTTCTGGAGTCTCCCCAGGGGAGTCAGTCCTTGTCTCGAATGCGGGCATGCACTTGCGCTTTCCTCCAGAGCGGTAGCAGCAGTGTCACGCAGTCCGCCGCGTGGATCAAAGGATCTATGGTTTTCCCTCGAGTCTTTCCCACGAGGCTTTCCCACGAGGCTTTCCCACAGGGCTGTCCCACGTGCACACGTGGTGGGAGTCGATCCTCGGCTTGAACGTCAAGGCAGTGCAGGGAAAACAGGTTCCTCTGGAATGGACTGACACATCTGGGGGACTCTTGGAATGGTGGCACGACCCTGGAGTTCCTCTCGCCTTTCCTGTGGAGAGCGCCTCCTCTTGAGATGCGACGGGAACGCCGGGAATTCTTTCCCTACGAAACAGGGAAAGGATCCCTCATCTCGAGCTAGGAGGCGGAAACGGGGCTCCCCTGGATGTGTGCGGGACCCCACGTGCTTCCTCTCGAGTGGAGACGGGTATGTCGCAGAACTGCTTCAGTTGCAGCAAGGGTGTGAAGGACCCTTTGGAAGTTCCAGTGGTTAGACGTGATTAGCCTCGAGAAGCCTCAGCGGAAATGGGCCTCATCTCGCCTGGAGGGCAAAACCTCCTGGATTTTCTCGAGTTGCGGCAGGTGCTCTCGACTTACGACGCGGACCTCAGGGACCCGCTCTGGTGGCCTCAGGAAAGGCCAGTCCCCATGCGAGTTCCTCCGGGTCCTCTCGGGATTCCTCTCCCGTCGATGCCGGGGCCTAAGACCTTGTGTGGAGTCGGGGCCGGAACCTGAGGATTCCTCTCCAGTGCTGACATGGATCTTGGGGTACTTCTGGAGTCTCCCCAGGGGAGTCAGTCCTCGTCTCGAATGCGGGCATGCACTTGCGCTTTCCTCCAGAGCGGTAGCAGCAGTGTCACGCAGTCCGCCGCGTGGATCAAAGGATCTATGGTTTTCCCTCGAGTCTTTCCCACGAGGCTTTCCCACGAGGCTTTCCCACAGGGCTGTCCCACGTGCACACGTGGTGGGAGTCGAACCTCGGCTTGAATGTCAAGGCAGTGCAGGGAAAACAGGTTCCTCTGGAATGGACTGACACATCTGGGGGACTCTTGGAATGGTGGCATGACCCTGGAGTTCCTCTCGCCTTTCCTGTGGAGAGCGCCTCCTCTTGAGATGCGACGGGAACGCCGGGAATTCTTTCCCTACGAAACAGGGAAAGGATACCTCATCTCGAGCTAGGAGGCGGAAACGGGCCTCCCCTGGATGTGTGCGGGACACCACGTGCTTCCTCTCGAGTGGAGATGGGTATGTCGGGGAACTTCTTGAGTTGCAGCAAGGGTGTGAAGGACCCTTTGGAAGTTCCAGTGGTTAGATGTGATTGGCCTCGAGAAGCCTCAGCGGAAATGGGCCTCATCTCGCCTGGAGGGCAAAACCTCCTGGATTTTCTCAAGTTGCGGCAGGTGCTCTCGACTTACGACGGGGACCTCAGGGACCCGCTCTGGTGGCCTCAGGAAAGGCCAGTCCCCATGCGAGTTCCTCGGGGGCCTCTCGGGATTCCTCTCCCGTCGATGCCGGGGCCTAAGACCTTGTGTGGAGTCGGGGCCGGAACCTGAGGATTCCTCTCCAGTGCTGACATGGATCTTGGGGTACTTCTGGAGTCTCCCCAGGGGAGTCAGTCCTCGTCTCGAATGCGGGCATGCACTTGCGCTTTCCTCCAGAGCGGTAGCAGCAGTGTCACGCAGTCCGCCGCGTGGATCAAAGGATCTATGGTTTTCCCTCTAGTCTTTCCCACGAGGCTTTCCCACGAGGCTTTCCCACAGGGCTGTCCCACGTGCACACGTGGTGGGAGTCGATCCTCAGCTTGAACGTCAAGGCAGTGCAGGGAAAACAGGTTCCTCTGGAATGGACTGACACATCTGGGGGACTCTTGGAATGGTGGCACGACCCTGGAGTTCCTCTCGCCTTTCCTGTTTACAGCGCCTCCTCTTGAGATGCGACGGGAACGCCGGGAATTCTTTCCCTACGAAACAGGGAAAGGATCCCTCATCTCGAGCTAGGAGGCGGAAACGGGGCTCCCCTGGATGTGTGCGGGACCCCACGTGCTTCCTCTCGAGTGGAGACGGGTATGTCGGGGAACTTCTTGAGTTGCAGCAAGGGTGTGAAGGACCCTTTGGAAGTTCCAGTGGTTAGACGTGATTAGCCTCGAGAAGCCTCAGCGGAAATGGGCCTCATCTCGCCTGGAGGGCAAAACCTCCTGGATTTTCTCGAGTTGCGGCAGGTGCTCTCGACTTACGACGGGGACCTCAGGGACCCGCTCTGGTGGCCTCAGGAAAGGCCAGTCCCCATGCGAGTTCCTCGGGGGCCTCTCGGGATTCCTCTTCCGTCGATGCCGGGGCCTAAGACCTTGTGTGGAGTCGGGGCCGGAACCTGAGGATTCCTCTCCAGTGCTGACATGGATCTTGGGGTACTTCTGGAGTCTCCCCAGGGGAGTCAGTCCTCGTCTCGAATGCGGGCATGCACTTGCGCTTTCCTCCAGAGCGGTAGCAGCGGTGTCACGCAGTCCGCCGCGTGGATCAAAGGATCTATGGTTTTCCCTCGAGTCTTTCCCACGAGGCTTTCCCACGAGGCTTTCCCACAGGGCTGTCCCACGTGCACACGTGGTGGGAATCGATCCTCAGCTTGAACGTCAAGGCAGTGCAGGGAAAACAGGTTCCTCTGGAATGGATTGACACATCTGGGGGACTCTTGGAATGGTGGCATGACCCTGGAGTTCCTCTCGCCTTTCCTGTGGAGAGCGCCTCCTCTTGAGATGCGACGGGAACGCCGGGAATTCTTTCCCTACGAAACAGGGAAAGGATCCCTCATCTCGAGCTAGGAGGCGGAAACGGGGCTCATCTGGATGTGTGCTGGACCCACGTGCTTCCTCTCGAGTGGAGACGGGTATGTCGGGGAACTTCTTGAGTTGCAGCAAGGGTGTGAAGGACCCTTTGGAAGTTCCAGTGGTTAGACGTGATTAGCCTCGAGAAGCCTCAGCGGAAATGGGCCTCATCTCGCCTGGAGGGCAAAACCTCCTGGATTTCCTCGAGTTGCGGCAGGTGCTCTCGACTTACGACGGGGACCTCAGGGACCCGCTTTGGTGGCCTCAGGAAAGGCCAGTCCCCATGCGAGTTCCTCGGGGGCCTCTCGGGATTCCTCTCCCGTCGATGCCGGGGCCTAAGACCTTGTGTGGAGTCGGGGCCGGAACCTGAGGATTCCTCTCCAGTGCTGACATGGTTCTTGGGGTACTTCTGGAGTCTCCCCAGGGGAGTCAGTCCTCGTCTCGAATGCGGTCATGCACTTGCCCTTTCCTCCAGAGCGGTAGCAGCAGTGTCACGCAGTTCGCCGCGTGGATCAAAGGATCTATGGTTTTCCCTCGAGTCTTTCCCACGAGGCTTTCCACGAGGCTTTCCCACAGGGCTGTCCCACGTGCACACGTGGTGGGAGTCGATCCTCGGCTTGAACGTCAAGGCAGTGCAGGGAAAACAGGTTCCTCTGGAATGGACTGACACATCTGGGGGACTCTTGGAATGGTGGCACGACCCTGGAGTTCATCTCGCCTTTCCTGTGGAGAGCGCCTCCTCTTGAGATGCGACGGGAACGCCGGGAATTCTTTCCCTACGAAACAGGGAAAGGATCCCTCATCTCGAGCTAGGAGGCGGAAACGGGGCTCCCCTGGATGTGTGCGGGACCCACGTGCTTCCTCTCGAGTGGAGACGGGTATGTCGGGGAACTTCTTGAGTTGCAGCAAGGTTGTGAACGACCCTTTGGAATTTCCAGTCGTTAGACGTGATTAGCCTCGAGAAGCCTCAGCGGAAATGGGCCTCATCTCGCCTGGAGGGCAAAACCTCCTTGATTTCCTCGAGTTGCTGCAGGTGCTCTCGACTTACGACGGGGACCTCAGGGACCCGCTCTGGTGGCCTCAGGAAAGGCCAGTCCCCATGCGAGTTCCTCGGGGGCCTCTCGGGATTCCTCTCCCGGCGATGCCGGGGCCTAAGACCTTGTGTGGTGTCGGGGCCGGAACCTGAGGATTCCTCTCCAGTGCTGACATGGATCTTGGGGTACTTCTGGAGTCTCCCCAGGGGAGTCAGTCCTCGTCTCCAATGCGGGCATGCACTTGCGCTTTCCTCCAGAGCGGTAGCAGCAGTGTCACGCAGTCCGCCGCGTGGATCAAAGGATCTATGGTTTTCCCTCGAGTCTTTCCCACGAGGCTTTCCCACGAGGCTTTCCCACAGGGCTGTCCCACGTGCACACGTGGTGGGAGTCGATCCTCGGCTTGAACGTCAAGGCAGTGCAGGGAAAACAAGTTCCTCTGGAATGGATTGACACATCTGGGGGACTCTTGGAATGGTGGCATGACCCTGGAGTTCCTCTCGCCTTTCCTGTGGAGAGCGCCTCCTCTTGAGATGCGACGGGAACGCCGGGAATTCTTTCCCTACGAAACAGGGAAAGGATCCCTCATCTCGAGCTAGGAGGCGGAAACGGGGCTCCCCTGGATGTGTGCTGGACCCACGTGCTTCCTCTCGAGTGGAGACGGGTATGTCGGGGAACTTCTTGAGTTGCAGCAAGGGTGTGAAGGACCCTTTGGAAGTTCCAGTGGTTAGACGTGATTAGCCTCGAGAAGCCTCAGCGGAAATGGGCCTCATCTCGCCTGGAGGGCAAAACCTCCTTGATTTCCTCGAGTTGCTGCAGGTGCTCTCGACTTATGACGGGGACCTCAGGGACCCGCTCTGGTGGCCTCAGGAAAGGCCAGTCCCCATGCGAGTTCCTCGGGGGCCTCTCGGGATTCCTCTCCTGTCGATGCCGGGGCCTAAGACCTTGTGTGGAGTCGGGGCCGGAACCTGAGGATTCCTCTCCAGTGCTCACATGGATCTTGGGGTACTTCTGGAGTCTCCCCAGGGGAGTCAGTCCTCGTCTCGAATGCGGGCATGCATTGCGCTTTCCTCCAGAGCGGTAGCAGCAGTGTCACGCAGTCCGCCGCGTGGATCAAAGGATCTATGGTTTTCCCTCGAGTCTTTCCCACGAGGCTTTCCCACGAGGCTTTCCCACAGGGCTTTCCCACGTGCACACGTGGTAGGAGTCGATCCTCGGCTTGAACGTCAAGGCAGTGCAGGGAAAACAGGTTCCTCTGGAATGGACTGACACATCTGGGGGACTCTTGGAATGGTGGCACGACCCTGGAGTTCCTCTCGCCTTTCCTGTGGAGAGCGCCTCCTCTTGAGATGCGACTGGAACGCCGGGAATTCTTTTCCTACGAAACAGGGAAAGGATCCCTCATCTCGAGCTAGGAGGCGGAAACGGGGCTCCCCTGGATGTGTGCGGGACACCACGTGCTTCCTCTCGAGTGGAGACAGGTATGTCGGGGAACTTCTTGAGTTGCAGCAATGGTGTGAAGGACCCTTTGGAAGTTCCAGTGGTTAGATGTGATTGGCCTCGAGAAGCCTCAGCGGAAATGGGCCTCATCTCGCATGGAGGGCAAAACCTCCTGGATTTTCTCGAGTTGCGGCAGGTGCTCTCGACTTACGACGGGGACCTCAGGGAACCGCTCTGGTGGCCTCAGGAAGGGCCAGTCCCCATGCGAGTTCTTCGGGGGCCTCTCGGGATTCCTCTCCCGTTGATGCCGGGGCCTAAGACCTTGTGTGGAGTCGGGGCCGGAACCTGAGGATTCCTCTCCAGTGCTGACATGGATCTTGGGGTACTTCTGGAGTCTCCCCAGGGGAGTCAGTCCTCGTCTCGAATGCGGGCATGCATTGCGCTTTCCTCCAGAGTGGTAGCAACAGTGTCACGCAGTCCGCCGCGTGGATCAAAGGATCTATGGTTTTCCCTCGAGTCTTTCCCACGAGGCTTTCCCACGAGGCTTTCCCACAGGGCTGTCCCACGTGCACACGTGGTGGGAGTCGATCCTCGGCTTTAACGTCAAGGCAGTGCAGGGAAAATAGGTTCCTCTGGAATGGACTGACACATCTGGGGGACTCTTGGAATGGTGGCACGACACTGGAGTTCCTCTCGCCTTTCCTGTGGAGAGCGCCTCCTCTTGAGATGCGACGGGAACGCCGGGAATTCTTTCCCTACGAAACAGGGAAAGGATCCCTCATCTCGAGCTAGGAGGCGGAAACGGGGCTCCCCTGGATGTGTGCGGGACCCCACGTGCTTCCTCTCTAGTGGAGACGGGTATGTCGGGGAACTTCTTGAGTTGCAGCAATGGTGTGAAGGACCCTTTGGAAGTTCCAGTGGTTAGATATGATTGGCCTCGAGAAGCCTCAGCGGAAATGGGCCTCATCTCGCCTGGAGGGCAAAACATCCTGGATTTTCTCGAGTTGTGGCAGGTGCTCTCGACTTACGACGGGGACCTCAGGGACCCGCTCTGGTGGTCTCAGGAAAGGCCAGTCCCGATGCGAGTTCCTCGGGAGCCTCTCGGGATTCCTCTCCTGTAGATGCCGGGGCCTAAGACCTTGTGTGGAGTCGGGGCCGGAACCTGAGGATTCCTCTCCAGTGCTGACATGGATCTTGGGGTACTTCTGGAGTGTCCCCAAGGGCGTCAGTCCTCGTCTCGAATGCGGGCATGCACTTGCGCTTTCCTCCAGAGCGGTAGCAGCAGTGTCACGCAGTCCGCCGCGTGGATCAAAGGATCTATGTTTTTCCCTCGAGTCTTTCCCACGAGGCTTTCCCTCGAGGCTTTCCCACAGGGCTGTCCCACGTGCACACGTGGTGGGAGTCGATCCTCGGCTTGAACGTCAAGGCAGTGCAGGGAAAACAGGTTCCTCTGGAATGGACTGACACATCTGGGGGACTCTTGGAATGGTGGCACGACCCTGGAGTTCCTCTCGCCTTTCCTGTGGAGAGCGCCTCCTCTTGAGATGCGACGGGAACGCCGGGAATTCTTTCCCTACGAAACAGGGAAAGGATCCCTCATCTCGAGCTAGGAGGCGGAAACGGGGCTCCCCTGGATGTGTGCGGGACCCCACGTGCTTCCTCTCGAGTGCAGACGGGTATGTCGGGGAACTTCTTGAGTTGCAGCAAGGGTGTGAAGGACCCTTTGGAAGTTCCAGTGGTTAGACGTGATTGGCCTCGAGAAGCCTCAGCGGAAATGGGCCTCATCTCGCCTGGAGGGCAAAACCTCCTGGATTTTCTCGAGTTGCGGCAGGTGCTCTCGACCTACGACGGGGACCTCAGGGACCCGCTCTGGTGGCCTCAGGAAAGGCCAGTCCCCATGCGAGTTCCTCGGGGGCCTATGGGGATTCATCTCCCGTCGATGCCGGGTCCTAAGTCCTTGTGTGGAGTCGGGGCCGGAACCTGAGGATTCCTCTCCAGTGCTGACATGGATCCTGGGGTACTTCTGGAGTCTCCCCAGGGGAGTCAGTCTTCGTCTCGAATGCCGGCATGCACTTGCGCTTTCCTCCAGAGCGGTAGCAGCAGTGTCACGCAGTCCGCCGCGTGGATCAAAGGATCTATGGTTTTCCCTCGAGGCTTTTCCACGAGGCTTTCCCACGAGGCTTTCCCACAGGGCTGTCCCACGTGCACACGTGATGGGAGTCGATCCTTGGCTTGAACGTCAAGGCAGTGCAGGGAAAACAGGTTCCTCTGGAATGGACTGACACATCTGGGGGACTCTTGGAATGGTGGCACGACCCTGGAGTTCCTCTCGCCTTTCCTGTGGAGAGCGCCTCCTCTTGAGATGCGACGGGAACGCCGGGAATTCATTCCCTACGAAACAGGGAAAGGATCCCTCATCTCGAGCTAGGAGGCGGAAACGGAGCTCCCCTGGATGTGGGCGGGACACCACGTGCTTCCATTCGAGTGGAGACGGGTATGTCGGGGAACTTCTTGAGTTGCAGCAATGGTGTGAAGGACCCTTTGGAAGTTCCAGTGGTTAGATGTGATTGGCCTCGAGAAGCCTCAGCGGAAATGGGCCTCATCTCGCCTGGAGGGCAAAACCTCCTGGATTTTCTCAAGTTGCGGCAGGTGCTCTCGACTTACGACGGGGACCTCAGGGACCCGCTCTGGTGGCCTCAGGAAAGGCCAGTCCCCATGCGAGTTCCTCGGGGGCCTCTCGGGATTCCTCTCCTGTCGATGCCGGGGCCTAAGACCTTGTGTGGAGTCGGGGCCGGAACCTGAGGATTCCTCTCCAGTGCTGACATGGATCTTGGGGTACTTCTGGATTCTCCCCAGGGGAGTCAGTCCTCGTCTCGAATGCGGGCATGCACTTGCGCTTTCCTCCAGAGCGGTAGCAGCAGTGCCACGCAGTCCGCCGCGTGGATCAAAGGATCTATGGTTTTCCCTCGAGTCTTTCCCACGAGGCTTTCCCACGAGGCTTTCCCACAGGGCTGTCCCACGTGCACACGTGGTGGGAGTCGATCCTCGGCTTGAACGTCAAGGCAGTGCAGGGAAAACAGGTTCCTCTGGAATGGACTGACACATCTGGGGGACTCTTGGAATGGTGGCACGACCCTGGAGTTCCTCTCGCCTTTCCTGTGGAGAGCGCCTCCTCTTGAGATGCGACGGGAACGCCGGGAATTCTTTCCCTACGAAACAGGGAAAGGATCCCTCATCTCGAGCTAGGAGGCGGAAACGGGGCTCCCCTGGATGTGTGCGGGACCCCACGTGCTTCCTCTCGAGTGGAGACGGGTATGTCGGGGAACTTCTTGAGTTGCAGCAAGGGTGTGAAGGACCCTTTGGAAGTTCCAGTGGTTAGACGTGATTAGCCTCGAGAAGCCTCAGCGGAAATGGGCCTCATCTCGCCTGGAGGGCAAAACCTCCTGGATTTTCTCGAGTTGCGGCAGGTGCTCTCGACTTACGACGGGGACCTCAGGGACCCGCTCTGGTGGCCTCAGGAAAGGCCAGTCCCCATGCGAGTTCCTCGGGGGCCTCTGGGGATTCCTCTCCCGTCGATGCCGGAGCACACGTCCTTGTGTGGAGTCGGGGCCGGAACCTGAGGATTCCTCTCCAGTGCTGACATGGATCTTGGGGTACTTCTGGAGTCTCCCCAGGGGAGTCAGTCCTCGTCTCTAATGCAGGAATGCACTTGCGCTTTCCTCCAGAGCGGTAGCAGCAGTGTCACGCAGTCCGCCGCATGGATCATAGGATCTATGGTTTTCCCTCGAATCTTTCCCACGAGGCTTTCCCACGAGGCTTTCCCACAGGGCTATCCCACGTGCACACGTGGTGGGAGTCGATCCTCGGCTTGAACGTCAAGGCAGTGCAGGGAAAACAGGTTCCTCTGGAATGGACTGACACATCTGGGGGACTCTTGGAATGGTGGCACGACCCTGGAGTTCCTCTCGCCTTTCCTGTGGAGAGCGCCTCCTCTTGAGATGCGACGGGAACGCCGGGAATTCTTTCCCTACGAAACAGGGAAAGGATCCCTCATCTCGAGCTAGGAGGCGGAAACGGGGCTCCCCTGGATGTGTGCGGGACCCCACGTGCTTCCTCTCGAGTGGAGACGGGTATGTCGGGGAACTTCTTGAGTTGCAGCAAGGGTGTGAAGGACCCTTTGGAAGTTCCAGTGGTTAGATGTGATTGGCCTCGAGAAGCCTCAGCGGAAATGGGCCTCATCTCGCCTGGAGGGCAAAACCTCCTGGATTTTCTCGAGTTGCGGCAGGTGCTCTCGACTTACGACGGGGACCTCAGGGACCCGCTCTGGTGGCCTCAGGAAAGGCCAGTCCCCATGCGAGTTCCTCGGGGGCCTCTCGGGATTCCTCTCCCGTCGATGCCGGGGCCTAAGACCTTGTGTGGAGTCGGGGCCGGAACCTGAGGATTCCTCTCCAGTGCTGACATGGATCTTGGGGTACTTCTGGAGTCTCACCAGGGGAGTCAGTCCTCGTCTCGAATGCGGGCATGCACTTGCGCTTTCCTCCAGAGCGGTAGCAGCAGTGTCACGCAGTCCGCCGCGTGGATCAAAGGATCTATGGTTTTCCCTCGAGTCTTTCACACGAGGCGTTCCCACGAGGCTTTCCCACAGGGCTGTCCCAAGTGCACACGTGGTGGGAGTCGATCCTCGGCTTGAACGTCAAGGCAGTGCAGGGAAAACAGGTTCCTCTGGAATGGACTGGCACATCTGGGGGACTCTTGGAATGGTGTCACGACCCTGGAGTTCCTCTCGCCTTTCCTGTGGAGCGCGCCACCTCTTGAGATGCGACGGGAACGCCGGGAATTCTTTCCCTACGAAACAGGGAAAGGATCACTCATCTCGAGCTAGGAGGCGGAAACGGGGCTCCCCTGGATGTGTGCGGGACCCCACGTGCTTCCTCTCGAGTGGAGACGGGTATGTCGGGGAACTTCTTGAGTTGCAGCAAGGGTGTGAAGGAACCTTTGGAAGTTTCAGTGGTTAGACGTGATTGGCCTCGAGAAGCCTCAGCGGAAATGGGCCTCATCTCGCCTGGAGGGCAAAACCTCCTGGATTTTCTCGAGTTGCGGCAGGTGCTCTCGACTTCCGACGGGGACCTCAGGGACCCGCTCTGGTGGCCTCAGGAAAGGCCAGTCCCCAAACGAGTTCCTCGGGGGCCTCTGGGGATTCCTCTCCCGTCGATGCCAGGGCCTAAGTCCTTGTGTGGAGTCGGGGCCGGACCCTGAGGATTCCTCTCCAGTGCTGACATGGATCTTGGGGTACTTCTGGAGTCTCCCCAGGGGAGTCAGTCCTCGTCTCTAATGCAGGAATGCACTTGCGCTTTCCTCCAGAGCGGTAGCAGCAGTGTCACGCAGTCCGCCGCGTGGATCAAAGGATCTATGGTTTTCCCTCGAGTCTTTAACACGAGGCTTTCCCACGAGGCTTTCCCACAGGGCTGTCCCACGTGCACACGTGGTGGGAGTCGATCCTCGGCTTGAACGTCAAGGCAGTGCAGGGAAAACAGGTTCCTCTGGAATGGACTGACACATCTGGGGGACTCTTGGAATGGTGGCACGACCCTGGGGTTCCTCTCCCCTTTCCTGTGGAGAGCGCCTCCTCTTGAGATGCGACGGGAACGCCGGGAATTCTTTCCCTACGAAACAGGGAAAGGATCCCTCATCTCGAGCTAGGAGGCGGAAACGGGTCTCCCCTGGATGTGTGCGGGACCCCACGTGCTTCCTCTCGAGTGGAGACGGGTATGTCGGGGAAGTTCTTGAGTTGCAGCAAGGGTGTGAAGGACCCTTTGGAAGTTCCAGTGGTTAGACGTGATTAGCCTCGAGAAGCCTCAGCGGAAATGGGCCTCATCTCGCCTGGAGGGCAAAACCTCCTGGATTTTTTCGAGTTGCGGCAGGTGCTCTCGATTTATGACGGGGACCTCAGGGACCCGCTCTGGTGGCCTCAGGAAAGGCCAGTCCCCATGCGAGTTCCTCGGGGGCCTCTGGGGATTCCTCTCCCGTCGATGCCGGAGCACACGTCCTTGTGTGGAGTCGGGGCCGGAACCTGAGGATTCCTCTCCAGTGCTGACATGGATCTTGGGGTACTTCTGGAGTCTCCCCAGGGGAGTCAGTCCTCGTCTCGTTTGCGGGCATGCACTTGAGCTTTCCTCCAGAGCGGTAGCAGCAGTGTCACGCAGTCCGCCGCATGGATCAAAGGATCTATGTTTTTCCCTCGAATCTTTCCCACGAGGCTTTCCCACGAGGCTTTCCCACAAGGCTGTCCCACGTGCACACGTGGTGGGAGTCGATCCTCGGCTTGAACGTCAAGGCAGTGCAGGGAAAACAGTTTCCTCTGGAATGGACTGACACATCTGGGGGACTCTTGGAATGGTGGCACGACCCTGGAGTTCCTCTCGCCTTTCCTGTGGAGAGCGCCTCCTCTTGAAATGCGACGGGAACGCCGGGAATTCTTTCCCTACGAAACAGGGAAAGGATCCCTCATCTCGAGCTAGGAGGCGGAAACGGGTCTCCCCTGGATGTGTGCGGGACACCACGTGATTCCTCTCGAGTGGAGACGGGTATGTCGGGGAACTTCTTGAGTTGCAGCAAGGGTGTGAAGGACCCTTTGGAAGTTCCAGTGGTTAGATGTGATTGGCCTCGAGAAGCCTCAGCGGAAATGGGCCTCATCTCGCCTGGAGGGCAAAACCTCCTGGATTTTCTCGAGTTGCGGCAGGTGCTCTCGACTTACGACGGGGACCTCAGGGACCCGCTCTGGTAGCCTCAGGAAAGGCCAGTCCCCATGCGAGTTCCTCGGGGGCCTCTCGGGATTCCTCTCCCGTCGATGCCGTGGCATAAGACCTTGTGTGGAGTCGGGCCCGGAACCTGAGGATTCCTCTCCAGTGCTGACATGGATCTTGGGGTACTTCTGGAGTCTCCCCAGGGGAGTCAGTCCTCGTCTCGAATGCGGGCATGCACTTGCGCTTTCCTCCAGAGCGGTAGCAGCAGTGTCACGCAGTCCGCCGCGTGGATCAAAGGATCTATGTTTTTCCCTCGAGTATTTCCCACGAGGCTTTCCCACGAGGCTTTCCCACAGGGCTGTCCCACGTGCACACGTGGTGGGAGTCGATCCTCGGCTTAAACGTCAAGGCAGTGCAGGGAAAACAGGTTCCTCTGGAATGGACTGACACATCTGGGGGACTCTTGGAATGGTGTCACGACCCTGGAGTTCCTCTCGCCTTTCCTGTGGAGAGCGCCTCTTCTTGAGATGCGACGGGAACGCCGGGAATTCTTTCCCTACGAAACAGGGAAAGGATCCCTCATCTCGAGCTAGGAGGCGGAAACGGGGCTCCCCTGGATGTGTGCGGGACCCACGTGCTTCCTCTCGAGTGGAGACGGGTATGTCGGGGAACTTCTTGAGTTGCAGCAAGGGTGTGAAGGACCCTTTGGAAGTTCCGGTGGTTAGACGTGATTACCTCGAGAAGCCTCAGCGGAAATGGGCCTCATCTCGCCTGGAGGGCAAAACCTCCTGGATTTTCTCGAGTTGCGGCAGGTGCTCTCGACTTACGACGGGGACCTCAGGGACCCGCTCTGGTGGCCTCAGGAAAGGCCAGTCCCCATGCGAGTTCCTCGGGGGCCTCTCGGGATTCCTCTCCCGTCGATGCCGGGGCCTAAGACCTTGTGTGGAGTCGGGGCCGGAACCTGAGGATTCCTCTCCAGTGCTGACATGGATCTTGGGGTACTTCTGGAGTCTCCCCAGGGGAGTCAGTCCTCATCTCGAATGCGGACATGCACTTGCGCTTTCCTCCAGAGCGGTAGCAGCAGTGTCACGCAGTCCGCCGCGTGGATCAAAGGATCTATGGTTTTCCCTCGAGTCTTTCCCACGAGGCTTTCCCACGAGGCTTTCCCACAGGGCTGTCCCACGTGCACACGTGGTGGGAGTCGATCCTCGGCTTGAACGTCAAGGCAGTGCAGGGAAAACAGGTTCCTCTGGAATGGACTGACACATCTGGGGGACTCTTGGAATGGTGTCTCGACCCTGGAGTTCCTATCGCCTTTCCTGTGGAGAGCGCCTCCTCTTGAGATGCGACGGGAACGCCGGGAATTCTTTCCCTACGAAACAGGGAAAGGATCCCTCATCTCGAGCTAGGAGGCGGAAACGGGGCTCCCCTGGATGTGTGCGGGACCCACGTGCTTCCTCTCGCGTGGAGACGGGTATGTCGGGGAACTTCTTGAGTTGCAGCAAGGGTGTGAAGGACCCTTTGGAAGTTCCAGTGGTTAGATGTGATTGGCCTCGAGAAGCCTCAGCGGAAATGGGCCTCATCTCGCCTGGAGGGCAAAACCTCCTGGATTTTCTCGAGTTGCGGCAGGTGCTCTCGACTTACGACGGGGACCTCAGGGACCCGCTCTGGTGGCCTCAGGAAAGGCCAGTCCCCATGCGAGTTCCTCGGGGGCCTCTCGGGATTCCTCTCCCGTCGATGCCGGGGCCTAAGACCTTGTGTGGAGTCGGGGCCGGAACCTGAGGATTCCTCTCCAGTGCTGACATGGATCTTGGGGTACTTCTGGAGTCTCCCCAGGGGAGTCAGTCCTCGTCTCGAATGCGGGCATGCACTTGCGCTTTCCTCCAGAGCGGTAGCAGCAGTGTCACGCAGCCCGCCGCGTGGATCAAAGGATCTATGGTTTTCCCTCGAGTCTTTCGCACGAGGCTTTCCCACGAGGCTTTCCCACAGGGCTGTCCCAAGTGCACACGTGGTGGGAGTCGATCCTCGGCTTGAACGTCAAGGCAGTGCAGGGAAAACAGGTTCCTCTGGAATGGACTGGCACATCTGGGGGACTCTTGGAATGGTGTCACGACCCTGGAGTTCCTCTCGCCTTTCCTGTGGAGCGCGCCACCTCTTGAGATGCGACGGGAACGCCGGGAATTCTTTCCCTACGAAACAGGGAAAGGATCACTCATCTCGAGCTAGGAGGCGGAAACGGGGCTCCCCTGGATGTGTGCGGGACCCCACGTGCTTCCTCTCGAGTGGAGACGGGTATGTCGGGGAACTTCTTGAGTTGCAGCAAGGGTGTGAAGGACCCTTTGGAAGTTTCAGTGGTTAGACGTGATTGGCCTCGAGAAGCCTCAGCGGAAATGGGCCTCATCTCGCCTGGAGGGCAAAACCTCCTGGATTTTCTCGAGTTGCGGCAGGTGCTCTCGACTTACAACGGGGACCTCAGGGACCCGCTCTGGTGGCCTCAGGAAAGGCCAGTCCCCAAGCGAGTTCCTCGGGGGCCTCTGGGGATTCCTCTCCCGTCGATGCCAGGGCCTAAGTCCTTGTGTGGAGTCGGGGCCGGACCCTGAGGATTCCTCTCCAGTGCTGACATGGATCTTGGGGTACTTCTGGAGTCTCCCCAGGGGAGTCAGTCCTCGTCTCTAATGCAGGAATGCACTTGCGCTTTCCTCCAGAGCGGTAGCAGCAGTGTCACGCAGTCCGCCGCGTGGATCAAAGGATCTATGGTTTTCCCTCGAGTCTTTAACACGAGGCTTTCCCACGAGGCTTTCCCACAGGGCTGTCCCACGTGCACACGTGGTGGGAGTCGATCCTCGGCTTGAACGTCAAGGCAGTGCAGGGAAAACAGGTTCCTCTGGAATGGACTGACACATCTGGGGGACTCTTGGAATGGTGGCACGACCCTGGGGTTCCTCTCCCCTTTCCTGTGGAGAGCGCCTCCTCTTGAGATGCGACGGGAACGCCGGGAATTCTTTCCCTACGAAACAGGGAAAGGATCCCTCATCTCGAGCTAGGAGGCGGAAACGGGTCTCCCCTGGATGTGTGCGGGACCCCACGTGCTTCCTCTCGAGTGGAGACGGGTATGTCGGGGAAGTTCTTGAGTTGCAGCAAGGGTGTGAAGGACCCTTTGGAAGTTCCAGTGGTTAGACGTGATTAGCCTCGAGAAGCCTCAGCGGAAATGGGCCTCATCTCGCCTGGAGGGCAAAACCTCCTGGATTTTTTCGAGTTGCGGCAGGTGCTCTCAACTTACGAAGGGGACCTCAGGGACCCGCTCTGGTGGCCTCAGGAAAGGCCAGTCCCCATGCGAGTTCCTCGGGGGCCTCTGGGGATTCCTCTCCCGTCGTTGCCGGAGCACACGTCCTTGTGTGGAGTCGGGGCCGGAACCTGAGGATTCCTCTCCAGTGCTGACATGGATCTTGGGGTACTTCTGGAGTCTCCCCAGGGGAGTCAGTCCTCGTCTCGAATGCGGGCATGCACTTGCGCTTTCCTCCAGAGCGGTAGCAGCAGTGTCACGCAGTCCGCCGCGTGGATCAAAGGATCTATGGTTTTCCCTCGAGTATTTCCCACGAGGCTTTCCCACGAGGCTTTCCCACAGGGCTGTCCCACGTGCACACGTGGTGGGAGTCGATCCTCGGCTTAAACGTCAAGGCAGTGCAGGGAAAACAGGTTCCTCTGGAATGGACTGACACATCTGGGGGACTCTTGGAATGGTGTCTCGAAACTGGAGTTCCTCTCGCCTTTCCTGTGGAGAGCGCCTCCTCTTGAGATGCGACGGGAACGCCGGGAATTCTTTCCCTACGAAACAGGGAAAGGATCCCTCATCTCGAGCTAGGAGGCGGAAACGGGGCTCCCCTGGATGTGTGAGGGACCCACGTGCTTCCTCTCGAGTGGAGACGGGTATGTCGGGGAACTTCTTGAGTTGCAGCAAGGGTGTGAAGGACCCTTTGGAAGTTCCAGTGGTTAGACGTGATTAGCCTCGAGAAGCTTCAGCGGAAATGGGCCTCATCTCGCCTGGAGGGCAAAACCTCCTGGATTTTCTCGAGTTGCGGCAGGTGCTCTCGACTTACGATGGGGACCTCAGGGACCCGCTCTGGTGGCCTCAGGAAAGGCCAGTCCCCATGCGAGTTCCTCGGGGGCCTCTCGGGATTCCTCTCCCTTGGATGCCGGGGCCTAAGACCTTGTGTGGAGTCGGGGCCGGAACCTGAGGATTCCTCTCCAGTGCTGACATGGATCTTGGGGTACTTCTGGAGTCTCCCGAGGGGAGTCAGTCCTCATCTCGAATGCGGACATGCACTTGCGCTTTCCTCCAGAGCGGTAGCAGCAGTGTCACGCAGTCCGCCGCGTGGATCAAAGGATCTATGGTTTTCCCTCGAGTCTTTCCCACGAGGCTTTCCCACGAGGCTTTCCCACAGGGCTGTCCCACGTGCACACGTGGTGGGAGTGGATCCTCGGCTTGAACGTCAAGGCAGTGCAGGGAAAACAGGTTCCTCTGGAATGGACTGACACATCTGGGGGACTCTTGGAATGGTGTCTCGACCCTGGAGTTCCTATCGCCTTTCCTGTGGAGAGCGCCTCCTCTTGAGATGCGACGGGAACGCCGGGAATTCTTTCCCTACGAAACAGGGAAAGGATCCCTCATCTCGAGCTAGGAGGCGGAAACGGGGCTCCCCTGGATGTGTGCGGGACACCACGTGATTCCTCTCGAGTGGAGACGGGTATGTCGGGGAAGTTCTTGAGTTGCAGCAAGGGTGTGAAGGACCCTTTGGAAGTTCCAGTGGTTAGACGTGATTAGCCTCGAGAAGCCTCAGCGGAAATGGGCCTCATCTCGCCTGGAGGGCAAAACCTCCTGGATTTTTTCGAGTTGCGGCAGGTGCTCTCGATTTATGACGGGGACCTCAGGGACCCGCTCTGGTGGCCTCAGGAAAGGCCAGTCCCCATGCGAGTTCCTCGGGGGCCTCTGGGGATTCCTCTCCCGTCGATGCCGGAGCACACGTCCTTGTGTGGAGTCGGGGCCGGAACCTGAGGATTCCTCTCCAGTGCTGACATGGATCTTGGGGTACTTCTGGAGTCTCCCCAGGGGAGTCAGTCCTCGTCTCGTTTGCGGGCATGCACTTGAGCTTTCCTCCAGAGCGGTAGCAGCAGTGTCACGCAGTCCGCCGCATGGATCAAAGGATCTATGTTTTTCCCTCGAATCTTTCCCACGAGGCTTTCCCACGAGGCTTTCCCACAGGGCTGTCCCACGTGCACACGTGGTGGGAGTCGATCCTCGGCTTGAACGTCAAGGCAGTGCAGGGAAAACAGTTTCCTCTGGAATGGACTGACACATCTGGGGGACTCTTGGAATGGTGGCACGACCCTGGAGTTCCTCTCGCCTTTCCTGTGGAGAGCGCCTCCTCTTGAAATGCGACGGGAACGCCGGGAATTCTTTCCCTACGAAACAGGGAAAGGATCCCTCATCTCGAGCTAGGAGGCGGAAACGGGGCTCCCCTGGATGTGTGCGGGACCCCACGTGCTTCCTCTCGAGTGGAGACGGGTATGTCGGGGAAGTTCTTGAGTTGCAGCAAGGGTGTGAAGGACCCTTTGGAAGTTCCAGTGGTTAGACGTGATTAGCCTCAAGAAGCCTCAGCGGAAATGGGCCTCATCTCGCCTGGAGGGCAAAACCTCCTGGATTTTCTCGAGTTGCGGCAGGTGCTCTCGACTTACGATGGGGACCTCAGGGACCCGCTCTGGTGGCCTCAGGAAAGGCCAGTCCCCATGCGAGTTCCTCGGGGGCCTCTGGGGATTCCTCTCCCGTCGATGCCGGAGCACACGTCCTTGTGTGGAGTCGGGGCCGGAACCTGAGGATTCCTCTCCAGTGCTGACATGGATCTTGGGGTACTTCTGGAGTCTCCCCAGGGGAGTCAGTCCTCGTCTCGAATGCGGGCATGCACTTGCGCTTTCCTCCAGAGCGGTAGCAGCAGTGTCACGCAGTCCGCCGCGTGGATCAAAGGATCTATGGTTTTCCCTCGAGTATTTCCCACGAGGCTTTCCCACGAGGCTTTCCCACAGGGCTGTCCCACGTGCACACGTGGTGGGAGTCGATCCTCGGCTTAAACGTCAAGGCAGTGCAGGGAAAACAGGTTCCTCTGGAATGGACTGACACATCTGGGGGACTCTTGGAATGGTGTCTCGAAACTGGAGTTCCTATCGCCTTTCCTGTGGAGAGCGCCTCCTCTTGAGATGCGACGGGAACGCCGGGAATTCTTTCCCTACGAAACAGGGAAAGGATCCCTCATCTCGAGCTAGGAGGCGGAAACGGGGCTCCCCTGGATGTGTGCGGGACCCACGTGCTTCCTCTCGAGTGGAGATGGGTATGTCGGGGAACTTCTTGAGTTGCAGCAAGGGTGTGAAGGACCCTTTGGAAGTTCCAGTGGTTAGACGTGATTAGCCTCGAGAAGCTTCAGCGGAAATGGGCCTCATCTCGCCTGGAGGGCAAAACCTCCTGGATTTTCTCGAGTTGCGGCAGGTGCTCTCGACTTACGACGGGGACCTCAGGGACCCGCTCTGGTGGCCTCAGGAAAGGCCAGTCCCCATGCGAGTTCCTCGGGGGCCTCTCGGGATTCCTCTCCCTTGGATGCCGGGGCCTAAGACCTTGTGTGGAGTCGGGGCCGGAACCTGAGGATTCCTCTCCAGTGCTGACATGGATCTTGGGGTACTTCTGGAGTCTCCCGAGGGGAGTCAGTCCTCATCTCGAATGCGGACATGCACTTGCGCTTTCCTCCAGAGCGGTAGCAGCAGTGTCACGCAGTCCGCCGCGTGGATCAAAGGATCTATGGTTTTCCCTCGAGTCTTTCCCACGAGGCTTTCCCACGAGGCTTTCCCACAGGGCTGTCCCACGTGCACACGTGGTGGGAGTGGATCCTCGGCTTGAACGTCAAGGCAGTGCAGGGAAAACAGGTTCCTCTGGAATGGACTGACACATCTGGGGGACTCTTGGAATGGTGTCTCGACCCTGGAGTTCCTATCGCCTTTCCTGTGGAGAGCGCCTCCTCTTGAGATGCGACGGGAACGCCGGGAATTCTTTCCCTACGAAACAGGGAAAGGATCCCTCATCTCGAGCTAGGAGGCGGAAACGGGGCTCCCCTGGATGTGTGCGGGACACCACGTGATTCCTCTCGAGTGGAGACGGGTATGTCGGGGAAGTTCTTGAGTTGCAGCAAGGGTGTGAAGGACCCTTTGGAAGTTCCAGTGGTTAGACGTGATTAGCCTCGAGAAGCCTCAGCGGAAATGGGCCTCATCTCGCCTGGAGGGCAAAACCTCCTGGATTTTTTCTAGTTGCGGCAGGTGCTCTCGATTTATGACGGGGACCTCAGGGACCCGCTCTGGTGGCCTCAGGAAAGGCCAGTCCCCATGCGAGTTCCTCGGGGGCCTCTGGGGATTCCTCTCCCGTCGATGCCGGAGCACACGTCCTTGTGTGGAGTCGGGGCCGGAACCTGAGGATTCCTCTCCAGTGCTGACATGGATCTTGGGGTACTTCTGGAGTCTCCCCAGGGGAGTCAGTCCTCGTCTCGTTTGCGGGCATGCACTTGAGCTTTCCTCCAGAGCGGTAGCAGCAGTGTCACGCAGTCCGCCGCATGGATCAAAGGATCTATGTTTTTCCCTCGAATCTTTCCCACGAGGCTTTCCCACGAGGCTTTCCCACAGGGCTGTCCCACGTGCACACGTGGTGGGAGTCGATCCTCGGCTTGAACGTCAAGGCAGTGCAGGGAAAACAGTTTCCTCTGGAATGGACTGACACATCTGGGGGACTCTTGGAATGGTGGCACGACCCTGGAGTTCCTCTCGCCTTTCCTGTGGAGAGCGCCTCCTCTTGAAATGCGACGGGAACGCCGGGAATTCTTTCCCTACGAAACAGGGAAAGGATCCCTCATCTCGAGCTAGGAGGCGGAAACGGGGCTCCCCTGGATGTGTGCGGGACACCACGTGATTCCTCTCGAGTGGAGACGGGTATGTCGGGGAACTTCTTGAGTTGCAGCAAGGGTGTGAAGGACCCTTTGGAAGTTCCAGTGGTTAGATGTGATTGGCCTCGAGAAGCCTCAGCGGAAATGGGCCTCATCTCGCCTGGAGGGCAAAACCTCCTGGATTTTCTCGAGTTGCGGCAGGTGCTCTCGACTTACGACGGGGACCTCAGGGACCCGCTCTGGTAGCCTCAGGAAAGGCTAGACCCCATGCGAGTTCCTCGGGGGCCTCTCGGGATTCCTCTCCCGTCGATGCCGTGGCATAAGACCTTGTGTGGAGTCGGGCCCGGAACCTGAGGATTCCTCTCCAGTGCTGACATGGATCTTGGGGTACTTCTGGAGTCTCCCCAGGGGAGTCAGTCCTCGTCTCGAATGCGGGCATGCACTTGCGCTTTCCTCCAGAGCGGTAGCAGCAGTGTCACGCAGTCCGCCGCGTGGATCAAAGGATCTATGTTTTTCCCTCGAGTATTTCCCACGAGGCTTTCCCACGAGGCTTTCCCACAGGGCTGTCCCACGTGCACACGTGGTGGGAGTCGATCCTCGGCTTAAACGTCAAGGCAGTGCAGGGAAAACAGGTTCCTCTGGAATGGACTGACACATCTGGGGGACTCTTGGAATGGTGTCACGACCGTGGAGTTCCTCTCGCCTTTCCTGTGGAGAGCGCCTCTTCTTGAGATGCGACGGGAACGCCGGGAATTCTTTCCCTACGAAACAGGGAAAGGATCCCTCATCTCGAGCTAGGAGGCGGAAACGGGGCTCCCCTGGATGTGTGCGGGACCCACGTGCTTCCTCTCGAGTGGAGACGGGTATGTCGGGGAACTTCTTGAGTTGCAGCAAGGGTGTGAAGGACCCTTTGGAAGTTCCGGTGGTTAGACGTGATTACCTCGAGAAGCCTCAGCGGAAATGGGCCTCATCTCGCCTGGAGGGCAAAACCTCCTGGATTTTCTCGAGTTGCGGCAGGTGCTCTCGACTTACGACGGGGACCTCAGGGACCCGCTCTGGTGGCCTCAGGAAAGGCCAGTCCCCATGCGAGTTCCTCGGGGGCCTCTCGGGATTCCTCTCCCGTCGATGCCGGGGCCTAAGACCTTGTGTGGAGTCGGGGCCGGAACCTGAGGATTCCTCTCCAGTGCTGACATGGATCTTGGGGTACTTCTGGAGTCTCCCCAGGGGAGTCAGTCCTCATCTCGAATGCGGACATGCACTTGCGCTTTCCTCCAGAGCGGTAGCAGCAGTGCCACGCAGTCCGCCGCGTGGATCAAAGGATCTATGGTTTTCCCTCGAGTCTTTCCCACGAGGCTTTCCCACGAGGCTTTCCCACAGGGCTGTCCCACGTGCACACGTGGTGGGAGTCGATCCTCGGCTTGAACGTCAAGGCAGTGCAGGGAAAACAGGTTCCTCTGGAATGGACTGACACATCTGGGGGACTCTTGGAATGGTGTCTCGACCCTGGAGTTCCTATCGCCTTTCCTGTGGAGAGCGCCTCCTCTTGAGATGCGACGGGAACGCCGGGAATTCTTTCCCAACGAAACAGGGAAAGGATCCCTCATCTCGAGCTAGGAGGCGGAAACGGGGCTCCCCTGGATGTGTGCGGGACCCACGTGCTTCCTCTCGCGTGGAGACGGGTATGTCGGGGAACTTCTTGAGTTGCAGCAAGGGTGTGAAGGACCCTTTGGAAGTTCCAGTGGTTAGATGTGATTGGCCTCGAGAAGCCTCAGCGGAAATGGGCCTCATCTCGCCTGGAGGGCAAAACCTCCTGGATTTTCTCGAGTTGCGGCAGGTGCTCTCGACTTACGACGGGGACCTCAGGGACCCGCTCTGGTGGCCTCAGGAAAGGCCAGTCCCCATGCGAGTTCCTCGGGGGCCTCTCGGGATTCCTCTCCCGTCGATGCCGGGGCCTAAGACCTTGTGTGGAGTCGGGGCCGGAACCTGAGGATTCCTCTCCAGTGCTGACATGGATCTTGGGGTACTTCTGGAGTCTCCCCAGGGGAGTCAGTCCTCGTCTCGAATGCGGGCATGCACTTGCGCTTTCCTCCAGAGCGGTAGCAGCAGTGTCACGCAGCCCGCCGCGTGGATCAAAGGATCTATGGTTTTCCCTCGAGTCTTTCCCACGAGGCTTTCCCACGAGGCTTTCCCACAGGGCTGTCCCAAGTGCACACGTGGTGGGAGTCGATCCTCGGCTTGAACGTCAAGGCAGTGCAGGGAAAACAGGTTCCTCTGGAATGGACTGGCACATCTGGGGGACTCTTGGAATGGTGTCACGACCCTGGAGTTCCTCTCGCCTTTCCTGTGGAGCGCGCCACCTCTTGAGATGCGACGGGAACGCCGGGAATCCTTTCCCTACGAAACAGGGAAAGGATCACTCATCTCGAGCTAGGAGGCGGAAACGGGGCTCCCCTGGATGTGTGCGGGACCCCACGTGCTTCCTCTCGAGTGGAGACGGGTATGTCGGGGAACTTCTTGAGTTGCAGCAAGGGTGTGAAGGACCCTTTGGAAGTTTCAGTGGTTAGACGTGATTGGCCTCGAGAAGCCTCAGCGGAAATGGGCCTCATCTCGCCTGGAGGGCAAAACCTCCTGGATTTTCTCGAGTTGCGGCAGGTGCTCTCGACTTCCGACGGGGACCTCAGGGACCCGCTCTGGTGGCCTCAGGAAAGGCCAGTCCCCAAGCGAGTTCCTCGGGGGCCTCTGGGGATTCCTCTCCCGTCGATGCCAGGGCCTAAGTCCTTGTGTGGAGTCGGGGCCGGACCCTGAGGATTCCTCTCCAGTGCTGACATGGATCTTGGGGTACTTCTGGAGTCTCCCCAGGGGAGTCAGTCCTCGTCTCTAATGCAGGAATGCACTTGCGCTTTCCTCCAGAGCGGTAGCAGCAGTGTCACGCAGTCCGCCGCGTGGATCAAAGGATCTATGGTTTTCCCTCGAGTCTTTAACACGAGGCTTTCCCACGAGGCTTTCCCACAGGGCTGTCCCACGTGCACACGTGGTGGGAGTCGATCCTCGGCTTGAACGTCAAGGCAGTGCAGGGAAAACAGGTTCCTCTGGAATGGACTGACACATCTGGGGGACTCTTGGAATGGTGGCACGACCCTGGGGTTCCTCTCCCCTTTCCTGTGGAGAGCGCCTCCTCTTGAGATGCGACGGGAACGCCGGGAATTCTTTCCCTACGAAACAGGGAAAGGATCCCTCATCTCGAGCTAGGAGGCGGAAACGGGTCTCCCCTGGATGTGTGCGGGACCCCACGTGCTTCCTCTCGAGTGGAGACGGGTATGTCGGGGAAGTTCTTGAGTTGCAGCAAGGGTGTGAAGGACCCTTTGGAAGTTCCAGTGGTTAGACGTGATTAGCCTCGAGAAGCCTCAGCGGAAATGGGCCTCATCTCGCCTGGAGGGCAAAACCTCCTGGATTTTTTCGAGTTGCGGCAGGTGCTCTCAACTTACGAAGGGGACCTCAGGGACCCGCTCTGGTGGCCTCAGGAAAGGCCAGTCCCCATGCGAGTTCCTCGGGGGCCTCTGGGGATTCCTCTCCCGTCGTTGCCGGAGCACACGTCCTTGTGTGGAGTCGGGGCCGGAACCTGAGGATTCCTCTCCAGTGCTGACATGGATCTTGGGGTACTTCTGGAGTCTCCCCAGGGGAGTCAGTCCTCGTCTCGTTTGCCGGCATGCACTTGAGCTTTCCTCCAGAGCGGTAGCAGCAGTGTCACGCAGTCCGCCGCATGGATCAAAGGATCTATGTTTTTCCCTCGAATCTTTCCCACGAGGCTTTCCCACGAGGCTTTCCCACAGGGCTGTCCCACGTGCACACGTGGTGGGAGTCGATCCTCGGCTTGAACGTCAAGGCAGTGCAGGGAAAACAGGTTCCTCTGGAATGGACTGACACATCTGGGGGTCTCTTGGAATGGTGGCACGACCCTGGAGTTCCTCTCCCCTTTCCTGTGGAGAGCGCCTCCTCTTGAGATGCGACGGGAACGCCGGGAATTCTTTCCCTACGAAACAGGGAAAGGATCCCTCATCTCGAGCTAGGAGGCGGAAACGGGGCTCCCCTGGATGTGTGCGGGACCCACGTGCTTCCTCTCGAGTGGAGACGGGTATGTCGGGGAACTTCTTGAGTTGCAGCAAGGGTGTGAAGGACCCTTTGGAAGTTCCAGTGGTTAGACGTGATTAGCCTCGAGAAGCTTCAGCGGAAATGGGCCTCATCTCGCCTGGAGGGCAAAACCTCCTGGATTTTCTCGAGTTGCGGCAGGTGCTCTCGACTTACGACGGGGACCTCAGGGACCCGCTCTGGTGGCCTCAGGAAAGGCCAGACCCCATGCGAGTTCCTCGGGGGCCTCTCGGGATTCCTCTCCCTTGGATGCCGGGGCCTAAGACCTTGTGTGGAGTCGGGGCCGGAACCTGAGGATTCCTCTCCAGTGCTGACATGGATCTTGGGGTACTTCTGGAGTCTCCCGAGGGGAGTCAGTCCTCATCTCGAATGCGGACATGCACTTGCGCTTTCCTCCAGAGCGGTAGCAGCAGTGTCACGCAGTCCGCCGCGTGGATCAAAGGATCTATGGTTTTCCCTCGAGTCTTTCCCACGAGGCTTTCCCACGAGGCTTTCCCACAGGGCTGTCCCACGTGCACACGTGGTGGGAGTGGATCCTCGGCTTGAACGTCAAGGCAGTGCAGGGAAAACAGGTTCCTCTGGAATGGACTGACACATCTGGGGGACTCTTGGAATGGTGTCTCGACCCTGGAGTTCCTATCGCCTTTCCTGTGGAGAGCGCCTCCTCTTGAGATGCGACGGGAACGCCGGGAATTCTTTCCCTACGAAACAGGGAAAGGATCCCTCATCTCGAGCTAGGAGGCGGAAACGGGGCTCCCCTGGATGTGTGCGGGACCCACGTGCTTCCTCTCGCGTGGAGACGGATATGTCGGGGAACTTCTTGAGTTGCAGCAAGGGTGTGAAGGACCCTTTGGAAGTTCCAGTGGTTAGATGTGATTGGCCTCGAGAAGCCTCAGCGGAAATGGGCCTCATCTCGCCTGGAGGGCAAAACCTCCTGGATTTTTTTGAGTTGCGGTAGGTGCTCTCGACTTACGACGGGGACCTCAGGGACCCGCTCTGGTGGCCTCAGGAAAGGCCAGTCCCCATGCGAGTTCCTCGGGGGCCTCTGGGGATTCCTCTCCGTCGATGCCGGGGCCTAAGACCTTGTGTGGAGTCGGGGCCGGAACCTGAGGATTCCTCTCCAGTGCTGACATGGATCTTGGGGTACTCTGGAGTCTCCCCAGGGGAGTCAGTCCTCGTCTCGAATGCGGGCATGCACTGGCGCTTTCCTCCAGAGCGGTAGCAGCAGTGTAACGCAGTCCGCCGCGTGGATCAAAGGATCTATGGTTTTCCCTCGAGTCTTTCCCACGAGGCTTTCCCACGAGGCTTTCCCACAGGGCTGTCCCACGTGCACACGTGGTGGGAGTCGATCCTCGGCTTGAACGTCAAGGCAGTGCAGGGAAAACAGGTTCCTCTGGAATGGACTGACACATCTGGGGGTCTCTTGGAATGGTGGCACGACCCTGGAGTTCCTCTCCCCTTTCCTGTGGAGAGCGCCTCCTCTTGAGATGCGACGGGAACGCCGGGAATTCTTTCCCTACGAAACAGGGAAAGGATCCCTCATCTCGAGCTAGGAGGCGGAAACGGGTCTCCCCTGGATGTGTGCGGGACCCCACGTGCTTCCTCTCGAGTGGAGACGGGTATGTCGGGGAAGTTCTTGAGTTGCAGCAAGGGTGTGAAGGACCCTTTGGAAGTTCCAGTGGTTAGACGTGATTAGCCTCGAGAAGCCTCAGCGGAAATGGGCCTCATCTCGCCTGGAGGGCAAAACCTCCTGGATTTTTTCGAGTTGCGGCAGGTGCTCTCGACTTACGACGGGGACCTCAGGGACCCGCTCTGGTGGCCTCAGGAAAGGCCAGTCCCCATGCGAGTTCCTCGGGGGCCTCTGGGGATTCCTCTCCCGTCGATGCCGGAGCACACGTCCTTGTGTGGAGTCGGGGCCGGAACCTGAGGATTCCTCTCCAGTGCTGACATGGATTTTGGGGTACTTCTGGAGTCTCCCCAGGGGAGTCAGTCCTCGTCTCGTTTGCGGGCATGCACTTGCGCTTTCCTCCAGAGCGGTAGCAGCAGTGTCACGCAGTCCGCCGCATGGATCAAAGGATCTATGTTTTTCCCTCGAATCTTTCCCACGAGGCTTTCCCACGAGGCTTCCCACAGGGCTGTCCCACGTGCACACGTGGTGGGAGTCGATCCTCGGCTTGAACGTCAAGGCAGTGCAGGGAAAACAGTTTCCTCTGGAATGGACTGACACATCTGGGGGACTCTTGGAATGGTGGCACGACCCTGGAGTTCCTCTCGCCTTTCCTGTGGAGAGCGCCTCCTCTTGAAATGCGACGGGAACGCCGGGAATTCTTTCCCTACGAAACAGGGAAAGGATCCCTCATCTCGAGCTAGGAGGCGGAAACGGGGCTCCCCTGGATGTGTGCGGGACACCACGTGATTCCTCTCGAGTGGAGACGGGTATGTCGGGGAACTTCTTGAGTTGCAGCAAGGGTGTGGAGGACCCTTTGGAAGTTCCAGTGGTTAGATGTGATTGGCCTCGAGAAGCCTCAGCGGAAATGGGCCTCATCTCGCCTGGAGGGCAAAACCTCCTGGATTTTCTCGAGTTGCGGCAGGTGCTCTCGACTTACGACGGGGACCTCAGGGACCCGCTCTGGTAGCCTCAGGAAAGGCCAGTCCCCATGCGAGTTCCTCGGGGGCCTCTCGGGATTCCTCTCCCGTCGATGCCGTGGCATAAGACCTTGTGTGGAGTCGGGGCCGGAACCTGAGGATTCCTCTCCAGTGCTGACATGGATCTTGGGGTACTTCTGGAGTCTCCCCAGGGGAGTCAGTCCTCGTCTCTAATGCAGGAATGCACTTGCGCTTTCCTCCAGAGCGGTAGCAGCAGTGTCACGCAGTCCGCCGCGTGGATCAAAGGATCTATGGTTTTCCCTCGAGTCTTTCCCACGAGGCTTTCCCACGAGGCTTTCCCACAGGGCTGTCCCACGTGCACACGTGGTGGGAGTCGATCCTCGGCTTGAACGTCAAGGCAGTGCAGGGAAAACAGGTTCCTCTGGAATGGACTGACACATCTGGGGGTCTCTTGGAATGGTGGCACGACCCTGGAGTTCCTCTCCCCTTTCCTGTGGAGAGCGCCTCCTCTTGAGATGCGACGGGAACGCCGGGAATTCTTTCCCTACGAAACAGGGAAAGGATCCCTCATCTCGAGCTAGGAGGCGGAAACGGTGCTCCCCTGGATGTGTGCGGGACCCTACGTGCTTCCTCTCGAGTGGAGACGGGTATGTCGGGGAAGTTCTTGAGTTGCAGCAAGGGTGTGAAGGACCCTTTGGAAGTTCCAGTGGTTAGACGTGATTAGCCTCGAGAAGCCTCAGCGGAAATGGGCCTCATCTCGCCTGGAGGGCAAAACCTCCTGGATTTTTTCGAGTTGCGGCAGGTGCTCTCGACTTACGACGGGGACCTCAGGGACCCGCTCTGGTGGCCTCAGGAAAGGCCAGTCCCCATGCGAGTTCCTCGGGGGCCTCTGGGGATTCCTCTCCCGTCGATGCCGGAGCACACGTCCTTGTGTGGAGTCGGGGCCGGAACCTGAGGATTCCTCTCCAGTGCTGACATGGATTTTGGGGTACTTCTGGAGTCTCCCCAGGGGAGTCAGTCCTCGTCTCGTTTGCGGGCATGCACTTGCGCTTTCCTCCAGAGGGGTAGCAGCAGTGTCACGCAGTCCGCCGCATGGATCAAAGGATCTATGTTTTTCCCTCGAATCTTTCCCACGAGGCTTTCCCACGAGGCTTTCCCACAGGGCTGTCCCACGTGCACACGTGGTGGGAGTCGATCCTCGGCTTGAACGTCAAGGCAGTGCAGGGAAAACAGTTTCCTCTGGAATGGACTGACACATCTGGGGGACTCTTGGAATGGTGGCACGACCCTGGAGTTCCTCTCGCCTTTCCTGTGGAGAGCGCCTCCTCTTGAAATGCGACGGGAACGCCGGGAATTCTTTCCCTACGAAACAGGGAAAGGATCCCTCATCTCGAGCTAGGAGGCGGAAACGGGGCTCCCCTGGATGTGTGCGGGACCCCACGTGCTTCCTCTCGAGTGGAGACGGGTATGTCGGGGAACTTCTTGAGTTGCAGCAAGGGTGTGAAGGACCCTTTGGAAGTTCCAGTGGTTAGATGTGATTGGCCTCGAGAAGCCTCAGCGGAAATGGGCCTCATCTCGCCTGGAGGGCAAAACCTCCTGGATTTTCTCGAGTTGCGGCAGGTGCTCTCGACTTACGACGGGGACCTCAGGGACCCGCTCTGGTGGCCTCAGGAAAGGCCAGTCCCCATGCGAGTTCCTCGGGGGCCTCTGGGGATTCCTCTCCGTCGATGCCGGGGCCTAAGACCTTGTGTGGAGTCGGGGCCGGAACCTGAGGATTCCTCTCCAGTGCTGACATGGACCTTGGGGTACTTCTGGAGTCTCCCCAGGGGAGTCAGTCCTCGTCTCGAATGCGGGCATGCACTTGCGCTTTCCTCCAGAGCGGTAGCAGCAGTGTAACGCAGTCCGCCGCGTGGATCAAAGGATCTATGGTTTTCCCTCGAGTCTTTCCCACGAGGCTTTCCCACGAGGCTTTCCCACAGGGCTGTCCCACGTGCACACGTGGTGGGAGTCGATCCTCGGCTTGAACGTCAAGGCAGTGCAGGGAAAACAGGTTCCTCTGGAATGGACTGACACATCTGGGGGACTCTTGGAATGGTGTCTCGACCCTGGAGTTCCTCTCGCCTTTCCTGTGGAGAGCGCCTCCTCTTGAGATGCGACGGGAACGCCGGGAATTCTTTTCCTACGAAACAGGGAAAGGATCCCTCATCTCGAGCTAGGAGGCGGAAACGGTGCTCCCCTGGATGTGTGCGGGACCCACGTGCTTCCTCTCGAGTGGAGACGGGTATGTCGGGGAACTTCTTGAGTTGCAGCAAGGGTGTGAAGGACCCTTTGGAAGTTCCAGTGGTTAGACGTGATTAGCCTCGAGAAGCCTCAGCGGAAATGGGCCTCATCTCGCCTGGAGGGCAAAACCTCCTGGATTTTCTCGAGTTGCGGCAGGTGCTCTCGACTTACGACGGGGAACTCAGGGACCCGCTCTGGTGGCCTCAGGAAAGGCCAGTCCCCATGCGAGTTCCTCGGGGGCCTCTCGGGATTCCTCTCCCGTCGATGCCGGGGCCTAAGACCTTGTGTGGAGTCGGGGCCGGAACCTGAGGATTCCTCTCCAGTGCTGACATGGATGTTGGGGTACTTCTGGAGTCTCCCCAGGGGAGTCAGTCCTCGTCTCGAATGCGGGCATGCACTTGCGCTTTCCTCCAGAGCGGTAGCAGCAGTGTCACGCAGTCCGCCGCGTGGATCAAAGGATCTATGGTTTTCCCTCGAGTCTTTCCCACGAGGCTTTCCCACGAGGCTTTCCCACAGGGCTGTCCCACGTGCACACGTGGTGGGAGTCGATCCTCGGCTTGAACGTCAAGGCAGTGCAGGGAAAACAGGTTCCTCGGGAATGGACTGACACATCTGGGGGACTCGTGGAATGGTGGCACGACCCTAGAGTTCCTCTCGCCTTTCCTGTGGAGAGCGCCTCCTCTTGAGATGTGACGGGAACGCCGGGAAATCTTTCCCTACGAAACAGGGAAAGGATCCCTCATCTCGAGCTAGGAGGCGGAAACGGGGCTCCCCTGGATGTGTGCGGGACCCACGTGCTTCCTCTCGAGTGGAGACGGGTATGTCGGGGAACTTCTTGAGTTGCAGCAAGGGTGTGAAGGACCCTTTGGAAGTTCCAGTGGTTAGACGTGATTAGCCTCGAGAAGCCTCAGCGGAAATTGGCCTCATCTCGCCTGGAGGGCAAAACCTCCTGGATTTTCTCGAGTTGCGGCAGGTGCTCTCGACTTACGACGGGGACCTCAGGGACCCGCTCTGGTGGCCTCAGGAAAGGCCAGTCCCCATGCGAGTTCCTCGGGGGCGTCTCGGGATTCCTCTCCCGTCGATGCCGGGGCCTAAGACCTTGTGTGGAGTCGGGGCCGGAACCTGAGGATTCCTCTCCAGTGCTGACATGGATCTTGGGGTACTTCTGGAGTCTCCCCAGGGGAGTCAGTCCTCGTCTCGAATGCGGGCATGCACTTGCGCTTTCCTCCAGAGCGGTAGCAGCAGTGTCACGCAGTGCGCCGCGTGGATCAAAGGATCTATGGTTTTCCCTCGAGTCTTTCCCACGAGGCTTTCCCACGAGGCTTTCCCACAGGGCTGTCCCACGTGCACACGTGGTGGGAGTCGATCCTCGGCTTGAACGTCAAGGCAGTGCAGGGAAAACAGTTTCCTCTGGAATGGACTGACACATCTGGGGGACTCTTAGAATGGTGGCACGACCCTGGAGTTCCTCTCGCCTTTCCTGTGGAGAGCGCCTCCTCTTGAAATGCGACGGGAACGCCGGGAATTCTTTCCCTACGAAACAGGGAAAGGATCCCTCATCTCGAGCTAGGAGGCGGAAACGGGGCTCCCCTGGATGTGTGCGGGACACCACGTGATTCCTCTCGAGTGGAGACGGGTATGTCGGGGAACTTCTTGAGTTGCAGCAAGGGTGTGAAGGACCCTTTGGAAGTTCCAGTGGTTAGATGTGATTGGCCTCGAGAAGCCTTAGAGGAAATGGGCCTCATCTCGCCTGGAGGGCAAAACCTCTTGGATTTTCTCGAGTTGCGGCAGGTGCTCTCGACTTACGACGGGGACCTCAGGGACCCGCTCTGGTAGCCTCAGGAAAGGCCAGTCCCCATGCGAGTTCCTCGGGGGCCTCTCGGTATTCCTCTCCCGTCGATGCCGTGGCATAAGACCTTGTGTGGAGTCGGGGCCGGAACCTGAGGATTCCTCTCCAGTGCTGACATGGATCTTGGGGTACTTCTGGAGTCTCCCCAGGGGAGGCAGTCCTCGTCTCGAATGCGGGCATGCACTTGCGCTTTCCTCCAGAGCGGTAGCTGCAGTGTCACGCAGTCCGCCGAGTGGATCAAAGGATCTATGGTTTTCCCTCGAGTCTTTCCCACGAGGCTTTCCCACGAGGCTTTCCCACAGGGCTGTCCCACGTGCACACGTGGTGGGAGTCGATCCTCGGCTTAAACGTCAAGGCAGTGCAGGGAAAACAGGTTCCTCTGGAATGGACTGACACATCTGGGGGACTCTTGGAATGGTGTCTCGACACTGAAGTTCCTATCGCCTTTCCTGTGGAAAGCGCCTCCTCTTGAGATGCGACGGGAACGCCGGGAATTCTTTCCCTACGAAACAGGGAAAGGATCCCTCATCTCGAGCTAGGAGGCGGAAACGGGGCTCCCCTGGATGTGTGCGGGACCCACGTTCTTCCTCTCGAGTGGAGACGTGTATGTCGGGGAACTTCTTGAGTTGCAGCAAGGGTGTGAAGGACCCTTTGGAAGTTCCAGTGGTTAGACGTGATTAGCCTCGAGAAGCCTCAGCGGAAATGGGCCTCATCTCGCCTGGAGGGCAAAACCTCCTGGATTTTCTCGAGTTGCGTCAGGTGCTCTCGACTTACGACGGGGACCTCAGGGACCCGCTCTGGTGGCCTCAGGAAAGGCCAGTCCCCATGCGAGTTCCTCGGGGGCCTCTCGGGATTCCTTTCCCGTCTATGCCGGGGCCTAAGACCTTGTGTGGAGTCGGGGCCGGAACCTGAGGATTCCTCTCCAGTGCTGACATGGATCTTGGGGTACTTCTGGAGTCTCCCCAGGGGAGTCAGTCCTCGTCTCGAATGCGGGCATGCACTTGCGCTTTCCTCCAGAGCGGTAGCAGCAGTGTCACGCAGTCCGCCGCGTGGATCAAAGGATGTTTGGTTTTCCCTCGAGTCTTTCCCACGAGGCTTTCCCACGAGGCTTTCTCACAGGGCTGTCCCACGTGCACACGTGGTGGGAGTCGATCCTCGGCTTGAACGTGAAGGCAGTGCAGGGAAAACAGGTTCCTCTGGAATGGACTGACACATCTGGGGGACTCTTGGAATGGTGGCACGACCCTGGAGTTCCTCTCGCCTTTCCTGTGGAGAGCGCCTCCTCTTGAGATGCGACGGGAACGCCGGGAATTCTTTCCCTACGAAACAGGGAAAGGATCCCTCATCTCGAGCTAGGAGGCGGAAACGGGGCTCCCCTGGATGTGTGCGGGACCCACGTGCTTCCTCTCGCGTGGAGACATGTATGTCGGGGAACTTCTTGAGTTGCAGCAAGGGTGTGAAGGACCCTTTGGAAGTTCCAGTGGTTAGATGTGATTGGCCTCGAGAAGCCTCAGCGGAAATGGGCCTCATCTCGCCTGGAGGGCAAAACCTCCTGGATTTTTTTGAGTTGCGGTAGGTGCTCTCGACTTACGACGGGGACCTCAGGGACCCGCTCTGGTGGCCTCAGGAAAGGCCAGTCCCCATGCGAGTTACTCGGGGGCCTCTGGGGATTCCTCTCCGTCGATGCCGGGGCCTAAGACCTTGTGTGGAGTCGGGGCCGGAACCTGAGGATTCATCTCCAGTGCTGACATGGATCTTGGGGTACTTCTGGAGTCTCCCCAGGGGAGTCAGTCCTCGTCTCGAATGCGGGCATGCACTTGCGCTTTCCTCCAGAGCGGTAGCAGCAGTGTAACGCAGTCCGCCGCGTGGATCAAAGGATCTATGGTTTTCCCTCGAGTCTTTCCCACGAGGCTTTCCCACGAGGCTTTCCCAAAGGGCTGTCCCACGTGCACACGTGGTGGGAGTAGATCCTCGGCTTGAACGTCAAGGCAGTGCAGGGAAAACAGGTTCCTCTGGAATGGACTGACACATCTGGGGGACTCTTGGAATGGTGTCTCGACCCTGGAGTTCCTCTCGCCTTTCCTGTGGAGAGCGCCTCCTCTTGAGATGCGACGGGAACGCCGGGAATTCTTTTCCTACGAAACAGGGAAAGGATCCCTCATCTCGAGCTAGGATGCGGAAACGGGGCTCCCCTGGATGTGTGCGGGACCCACGTGCTTCCTCTCGAGTGGAGACGGGTATGTTGGGGAACTTCTTGAGTTGCAGCAAGGGTGTGAAGGACCCTTTGGAAGTTCCAGTGGTTAGACGTGATTAGCCTCGAGAAGCCTCAGCGGAAATGGGCCTCATCTCGCCTGGAGGGCAAAACCTCCTGGATTTTCTCGAGTTGCGGCAGGTGCTCTCGACTTACGACGGGGACCTCAGGGACCCGCTCTGGTGGCCTCAGGAAAGGCCAGTCCCCATGCGAGTTCCTCGGGGGCCTCTCGGGATTCCTCTCCCGTCGATGCCGGGGCCTAAGACCTTGTGTGGAGTCGGGGCCGGAACCTGAGGATTCCTCTCCAGTGCTGACATGGATCTTGGGGTACTTCTGGAGTCTCCCCAGGGGAGTCAGTCCTCGTCTCGAATGCGGGCATGCACTTGCGCTTTCCTCCAGAGCGGTAGCAGCAGTGTCACGCAGTCCGCCGCGTGGATCAAAGGATCTATGGTTTTTTCTCGAGTCTTTCCCACGAGGCTTTCCCACGAGGCTTTCCCACAGGGCTGTCCCACGTGCACACGTGGTGGGAGTCGATCCTCGGCTTGAACGTCAAGGCAGTGCAGGGAAAACAGGTTCCTCGGGAATGGACTGACACATCTGGGGGACTCGTGGAATGGTGGCACGACCCTAGAGTTCCTCTCGCCTTTCCTGTGGAGAGCGCCTCCTCTTGAGATGCGACGGGAACGCCGGGAAATCTTTCCCTACGAAACAGGGAAAGGATCCCTCATCTCGAGCTAGGAGGCGGAAACGGGGCTCCCTTGGATGTGTGTGGGACCCACGTGCTTCCTCTCGAGTGGAGACGGGTATGTCGGGGAACTTCTTGAGTTGCAGCAAGGGTGTGAAGGACCCTTTGGAAGTTCCAGTGGTTAGACGTGATTAGCCTCGAGAAGCCTCAGCGGAAATTGGCCTCATCTCGCCTGGAGGGCAAAACCTCCTGGATTTTCTCGAGTTGCGGCAGGTGCTCTAGACTTACGACGGGGACCTCAGGGACCCGCTCTGGTGGCCTCAGGAAAGGCCAGTCCCCATGCGAGTTCCTCGGGGGCCTCTCGGGATTCCTCTCCCGTCGATGCCGGGGCCTAAGACCTTGTGTGGAGTCGGGGCCGGAACCTGAGGATTCCTCTCCAGTGCTGACATGGATCTTGGGGTACTTCTGGAGTCTCCCCAGGGGAGTCAGTCCTCGTCTCGAATGCGGGCATGCACTTGCGCTTTCCTCCAGAGCGGTAGCAGCAGTGTCACGCAGTCCGCCGCGTGGATCAAAGGATCTATGGTTTTTTCTCGAGTCTTTCCCACGAGGCTTTCCCACGAGGCTTTCCCACAGGGCTGTCCCACGTGCACACGTGGTGGGAGTCGATCCTCGGCTTGAACGTCAAGGCAGTGCAGGGAAAACAGGTTCCTCGGGAATGGACTGACACATCTGGGGGACTCGTGGAATGGTGGCACGACCCTAGAGTTCCTCTCGCCTTTCCTGTGGAGAGCGCCTCCTCTTGAGATGCGACGGGAACGCCGGGAAATCTTTCCCTACGAAACAGGGAAAGGATCCCTCATCTCGAGCTAGGAGGCGGAAACGGGGCTCCCTTGGATGTGTGTGGGACCCACGTGCTTCCTCTCGAGTGGAGACGGGTATGTCGGGGAACTTCTTGAGTTGCAGCAAGGGTGTGAAGGACCCTTTGGAAGTTCCAGTGGTTAGACGTGATTAGCCTCGAGAAGCCTCAGCGGAAATTGGCCTCATCTCGCCTGGAGGGCAAAACCTCCTGGATTTTCTCGAGTTGCGGCAGGTGCTCTCGACTTACGACGGGGACCTCAGGGACCCGCTCTGGTGGCCTCAGGAAAGGCCAGTCCCCATGCGAGTTCCTCGGGGGCCTCTCGGGATTCCTCTCCCGTCGATGCCGGGGCCTAAGACCTTGTGTGGAGTCGGGGCCGGAACCTGAGGATTCCTCTCCAGTGCTGACATGGATCTTGGGGTACTTCTGGAGTCTCCCCAGGGGAGTCAGTCCTCGTCTCGAATGCGGGCATGCACTTGCGCTTTCCTCCAGAGCGGTAGCAGCAGTGTCACGCAGTCCGCCGCGTGGATCAAAGGATGTTTGGTTTTCCCTCGAGTCTTTCCCACGAGGCTTTCCCACGAGGCTTTCTCACAGGGCTGTCCCACGTGCACACGTGGTGGGAGTCGATCCTCGGCTTGAACGTGAAGGCAGTGCAGGGAAAACAGGTTCCTCTGGAATGGACTGACACATCTGGGGGACTCTTGGAATGGTGGCACGACCCTGGAGTTCCTCTCGCCTTTCCTGTGGAGAGCGCCTCCTCTTGAGATGCGACGGGAACGCCGGGAATTCTTTCCCTACGAAACAGGGAAAGGATCCCTCATCTCGAGCTAGGAGGCGGAAACGGGGCTCCCCTGGATGTGTGCGGGACCCACGTGCTTCCTCTCGCGTGGAGACATGTATGTCGGGGAACTTCTTGAGTTGCAGCAAGGGTGTGAAGGACCCTTTGGAAGTTCCAGTGGTTAGATGTGATTGGCCTCGAGAAGCCTCAGCGGAAATGGGCCTCATCTCGCCTGGAGGGCAAAACCTCCTGGATTTTTTTGAGTTGCGGTAGGTGCTCTCGACTTACGACGGGGACCTCAGGGACCCGCTCTGGTGGCCTCAGGAAAGGCCAGTCCCCATGCGAGTTACTCGGGGGCCTCTGGGGATTCCTCTCCGTCGATGCCGGGGCCTAAGACCTTGTGTGGAGTCGGGGCCGGAACCTGAGGATTCATCTCCAGTGCTGACATGGATCTTGGGGTACTTCTGGAGTCTCCCCAGGGGAGTCAGTCCTCGTCTCGAATGCGGGCATGCACTTGCGCTTTCCTCCAGAGCGGTAGCAGCAGTGTAACGCAGTCCGCCGCGTGGATCAAAGGATCTATGGTTTTCCCTCGAGTCTTTCCCACGAGGCTTTCCCACGAGGCTTTCCCAAAGGGCTGTCCCACGTGCACACGTGGTGGGAGTAGATCCTCGGCTTGAACGTCAAGGCAGTGCAGGGAAAACAGGTTCCTCTGGAATGGACTGACACATCTGGGGGACTCTTGGAATGGTGTCTCGACCCTGGAGTTCCTCTCGCCGTTCCTGTGGAGAGCGCCTCCTCTTGAGATGCGACGGGAACGCCGGGAATTCTTTTCCTACGAAACAGGGAAAGGATCCCTCATCTCGAGCTAGGATGCGGAAACGGGGCTCCCCTGGATGTGTGCGGGACCCACGTGCTTCCTCTCGAGTGGAGACGGGTATGTCGGGGAACTTCTTGAGTTGCAGCAAGGGTGTGAAGGACCCTTTGGAAGTTCCAGTGGTTAGACGTGATTAGCCTCGAGAAGCCTCAGCGGAAATGGGCCTCATCTCGCCTGGAGGGCAAAACCTCCTGGATTTTCTCGAGTTGCGGCAGGTGCTCTCGACTTACGACGGGGACCTCAGGGACCCGCTCTGGTGGCCTCAGGAAAGGCCAGTCCCCATGCGAGTTCCTCGGGGGCCTCTCGGGATTCCTCTCCCGTCGATGCCGGGGCCTAAGACCTTGTGTGGAGTCGGGGCCGGAACCTGAGGATTCCTCTCCAGTGCTGACATGGATCTTGGGGTACTTCTGGAGTCTCCCCAGGGGAGTCAGTCCTCGTCTCGAATGCGGGCATGCACTTGCGCTTTCCTCCAGAGCGGTAGCAGCAGTGTCACGCAGTCCGCCGCGTGGATCAAAGGATCTATGGTTTTTTCTCGAGTCTTTCCCACGAGGCTTTCCCACGAGGCTTTCCCACAGGGCTGTCCCACGTGCACACGTGGTGGGAGTCGATCCTCGGCTTGAACGTCAAGGCAGTGCAGGGAAAACAGGTTCCTCGGGAATGGACTGACACATCTGGGGGACTCGTGGAATGGTGGCACGACCCTAGAGTTCCTCTCGCCTTTCCTGTGGAGAGCGCCTCCTCTTGAGATGCGACGGGAACGCCGGGAAATCTTTCCCTACGAAACAGGGAAAGGATCCCTCATCTCGAGCTAGGAGGCGGAAACGGGGCTCCCTTGGATGTGTGTGGGACCCACGTGCTTCCTCTCGAGTGGAGACGGGTATGTCGGGGAACTTCTTGAGTTGCAGCAAGGGTGTGAAGGACCCTTTGGAAGTTCCAGTGGTTAGACGTGATTAGCCTCGAGAAGCCTCAGCGGAAATTGGCCTCATCTCGCCTGGAGGGCAAAACCTCCTGGATTTTCTCGAGTTGCGGCAGGTGCTCTCGACTTACGACGGGGACCTCAGGGACCCGCTCTGGTGGCCTCAGGAAAGGCCAGTCCCCATGCGAGTTCCTCGGGGGCCTCTCGGGATTCCTCTCCCGTCGATGCCGGGGCCTAAGACCTTGTGTGGAGTCGGGGCCGGAACCTGAGGATTCCTCTCCAGTGCTGACATGGATCTTGGGGTACTTCTGGAGTCTCCCCAGGGGAGTCAGTCCTCGTCTCGAATGCGGGTATGCACTTGCGCTTTCCTCCAGAGCGGTAGCAGCAGTGTCACGCAGTCCGCCGCGTGGATCAAAGGATCTATGGTTTTCCCTCGAGTATTTCCCACGAGGCTTTCCCACGAGGCTTTCCCACAGGGCTGTCCCACGTGCACACGTGGTGGGAGTCGATCCTCGGCTTGAACGTCAAGGCAGTGACGGGAAAACAGGTTCCTCTGGAATGGACTGACACATCTGGGGGACTCTTGGAATGGTGTCTCGACCCTGGAGTTCCTCTCGCCTTTCCTGTGGAGCGGGCCTCCTCTTGAGATGCGACGGGAACGCCGGGAATTCTTTCCCTACGAAACAGGGAAAGGATCCCTCATTTCGAACTAGGAGGCGTAAACGGGGCTCCCCTGGATGTGTGCGGGACCCACGTGCTTCCTCTCGAGTGCAGACGGGTATGTCTGGGAACTTCTTGAGTTGCAGCAAGGGTGTGAAGGACCCTTTGGAAGTTCCAGTGGTTAGATGTGATTGGCCTCGAGAAGCCTCAGCGGAAATGGGCCTCATCTCGCCTGGAGGGCAAAACCTCCTGGATTTTTTTGAGTTGCGGTAGGTGCTCTCCACTTACGACGGGGACCTCAGGGACCCGCTCTGGTGGCCTCAGGAAAGGCCAGTCCCCATGCGAGTTCCTCGGGGGCCTCTGGGGATTCCTCTCCCTTCGATGCCGGGGCCTAAGACCTTGTGTGGAGTCGGGGCCGGAACCTGAGGATTCCTCTCCAGTGCTGACATGGATCTTGGGGTACTTCTGGAGTCTCCCCAGGGGAGTCAGTCCTCGTCTCGAATGCGGGCATGCACTTGCGCTTTCCTCCAGAGCGGTAGCAGCATTGTAACGCAGTCCGCCGCGTGGATCAAAGGATCTATGGTTTTCCCTCGAGTCTTTCCCACGAGGTTTTCCCACGAGGCTTTCCCACAGGGCTGTCCCACGTGCACACGTGGTGGGAGTCGATCCTCGGCTTGAACGTCAAGGCAGTGCAGGGAAAAAAGGTTCCTCGGGAATGGACTGACACATCTGGGGGACTCGTGGAATGGTGGCACGACCCTAGAGTTCCTCTCGCCTTTCCTGTGGAGAGCGCCTCCTCTTGAGATGCGACGGGAACGCCGGGAAATCTTTCCCTACGAAACAGGGAAAGGATCCCTCATCTCGAGCTAGGAGGCGGAAACGGGGCTCCCCTGGATGTGTGCGGGACCCACGTGCTTCCTCTCGAGTGGAGACGGGTATGTCGGGGAACTTCTTGAGTTGCAGCAAGGGTGTGAAGGACCCTTTGGAAGTTCCAGTCGTTAGACGTGATTAGCCTCGAGAAGCCTCAGCGGAAATTGGCCTCATCTCGCCTGGAGGGCAAAACCTCCTGGATTTTCTCGAGTTGCGGCAGGTGCTCTCGACTTACGACGGGGACCTCAGGGACCCGCTCTGGTGGCCTCAGGAAAGGCCAGTCCCCATGCGAGTTCCTCGGGGGCCTCTCGGGATTCCTCTCCCGTCGATGCCGGGGCCTAAGACCTTGTGTGGAGTCGGGGCCGGAACCTGAGGATTCCTCTCCAGTGCTGACATGGATCTTGGGGTACTTCTGGAGTCTCCCCAGGGGAGTCAGTCCTCGTCTCGAATGCGGGCATGCATTTGCGCTTTCCTCCAGAGCGGTAGCAGCAGTGTCACGCAGTCCGCCGCGTGGATCAAAGGATCTATGGTTTTCCCTCGAGTCTTTCCCACGAGGCTTTCCCACGAGGCTTTCCCACAGGGCTGTCCCACGTGCACACGTGGTGGGAGTCGATCCTCGGTTTGAACGTCAAGTGCAGGGAAAACACGTTCCTCTGGAATGGACTGACACATCTGGGGGACTCTTGGAATGGTGGCACGACCCTGGAGTTCCTCTCGCATTTCCTGTGGAGAGCGCCTCCTCTTGAGATGCGACGGGAACGCCGGGAATTCTTTCCCTACGAAACAGGGAAAGGATCCCTCATCTCGAGCTAGGAGGCGGAAACGGGTCTCCCCTGGATGTGTGCGGGACCCCACGTGCTTCCTCTCGAGTGGAGATGGGTATGTCGGGGAACTTCTTGAGTTGCAGCAATGGTGTGAAGGACCCTTTGGAAGTTCCAGTGGTTAGATGTGATTGGCCTCGAGAAGCAACAGCGGAAATGGGCCAAATCTCGCCTGGAGGGCAAAACCTCCTGGATTTTCTCGAGTTGCGGCAGGTGCTCTCGAATTACGACGGGGACCTCAGGGACCCGCTCTGGTGGCCTCAGGAAAGGCCAGTCCCCATGCGAGTTCCTCGGGGGCCTCTCGTGATTCCTCTTCCGTCGATGCCGGGGCCTAAGACCTTGTGTGGAGTCGGGGCCGGAACCTGAGGATTCCTCTCCAGTGCTGACATGGATCTTGGGGTACGTCTGAGTCTCCCCAAGGGCGTCAGTCCTCGTCTCGAATGCGGGCATGCATTGCCCTTTCCTCCAGAGCGTAGCAGCAGTGTCACGCAGTCCGCAGCATGGATCAAAGGATCTATGGTTTTCCCTCGAGTCTTTCCCACGAGGCTTTCCCACGAGGCTTTCCCACAGGGCTTTCCCACGTGCACACGTGGTGGGAGTCGATCCTCGGCTTGAACGTCAAGGCAGTGCAGGGAAAACAGGTTCCTCTGGAATGGACTGACATATCTGGGGGACTCTTGGAATGGTGGCACGACCCTGGAGTTCCTCTCGCCTTTCCTGTGGAGAGCGCCTCCTCTTGAGATGCGACGGGAACGCCGGGAATTCTTTCCCTACGAAACAGGGAAAGGATCCCTCATCTCGAGCTAGGAGGCGGAAACGGGGCTCCCCTGGATGTGTGCGGGACCCCACGTGCTTCCTCTCGAGTGGAGACGGGTATGTCGGGGAACTTCTTGAGTTGCAGCAAGGGTGTGAAGGACCCTTTGGAAGTTCCAGTGGTTAGATGTGATTGGCCTCGAGAAGCCTCAGCAGAAATGGGCATCATCTCGCCTGGAGGGCAAAACCTCCTGGATTTTCTCGAGTTGCGGCAGGTGCTCTCGACTTACGACGGGGACCTCAGGGACCCGCTCTGGTGGCCTCAGGAAAGGCCAGTCCCCATGCGAGTTACTCGCTGGCCTTTCGGGATTCCTCTCCCGTCGATGCCGGGGCCTAAGACCTTGTATAGAGTCGGGGCCGGAACCTGAGGATTCCTCTCCAGTGCTGACATGGAACTTGGGGTACTTCTGGAGTCTCCCCAGGGGAGTCAGTCCTCGTCTCGAATGCGGGCATGCACTTGCGCTTTCCTCCAGGGCGGTAGCAGCAGTGTCACGCAGTCCGCCTCGTGGATCAAAGGATCTATGGTTTTCCCTCGAGTCTTTCCCACGAGGCTTTCCCACGAGGCTTTCCCACAGGGCTGTCCCACGTGCACACGTGGTGGGAGTCGATCCTCGGCTTGAACGTCAAGGCAGTGCAGGGAAAACAGGTTCCCCTGGAATGGACTGACACATCTGGGGGACTCTTGGAATGGTGGCACGACCCTTCAGTTCCTCTCGCCTTTCCTGTGGAGAGCGCCTCCTCTTGAGATGCGACGGGAACGCCGGGAATTCTTTCCCTACGAAACAGGGAAAGGATCCCTCATCTCGAGCTAGGAGGCGGAAACGGGGCTCCCCTGGATGTGTGCGGGACCCACGTTCTTCCTCTCGAGTGGAGACGGGTATGTCGGGGAACTTCTTGAGTTGCAGCAAGGGTGTGAAGGACCCTTTGGAAGTTCCAGTGGTTAGACGTGATTAGCCTCGAGAAGCCTCAGCGGAAATGGGCCTCATCTCGCCTGGAGGGCAAAACCTCCTGGATTTTCTCGAGTTGCGGCAGGTGCTCTCGACTTACGACGGGGACCTCAGGGACCCGTTCTGGTGGCCTCAGGAAAGGCCAGTCCCCATGCGAGTTCCTCGGGGGCCTCTGGGGATTCCTCTCCCTTCGATGCCGGGGCCTAAGTCCTTGTGTGGAGTCGGGGTCGGAACCTGAGGATTCCTCTCCAGTGCTGACTTGGATCTTGGGGTACTTCTGGAGTCTCCCCAGGGGAGTCAGTCTTCGTCTCGAATGCGGGCATGCACTTGCGCTTTCCTCCAGAGCGGTAGCAGCAGTGTCACGCAGTCCGCCGCGTGAATCAAAGGATCTATGGTTTTCCCTCGAGTCTTTTCCACGAGGCTTTCCCACGAGGCTTTCCCACAGGGCTGTCCCACGTGCACACGTGGTGGGAGTCGATCCTTGGCTTGAACGTCAAGGCAGTGCAGGGAAAACAGGTTCCTCTGGAATGGACTGACACATCTGTGGGACTCTTGGAATGGTGGCACGACCCTGGAGTTCCTCTCGCCTTTCCTGTGGAGAGCGCCTCCCCTTGAGATGCGACGGGAACGCCGGGAATTCTTTCCCTACGAAACAGGGAAAGGATCCCTCATCTCGAGCTAGGAGTCGGAAACGGAGCTCCCCTGTATGTGGGCGGGACACCACGTGCTTCCTCTCGAGTGGAGACGGGTATGTCGGGGAACTTCTTGAGTTGCAGCAAGGGTGTGAAGGACCCTTTGGAAGTTCCAGTGGTTAGACGTGATTAGCCTCGAGAAGCCTCAGCGGAAATGGGCCTCATCTCGCCTGGAGGGCAAAACCTCCTGGATTTTCTCGAGTTGCGGCAGGTGCTCTCGTCTTACGACGGGGACCTCAGGGACCCGCTCTGGTGGCCTCAGGAAAGGCCAGTCCACATGCGAGTTCCTCGGGGGCGTCTCGGGATTCCTCTCCCGTCGATGCCGGGGCCTAAGACCTTGTGTGGAGTCGGGGTCGGAACCTGAGGATTCCTCTCCAGTGCTGACATGGATCTTGGGGTACGTCTGGAGTCTCCCCAGGGGAGTCAGTCCTCGTCTCGAATGCGGGTATGCACTTGCGCTTTCCTCCAGAGCGGTAGCCGCAGTGTCACGCAGTCCGCCGCGTGGATCAAAGGATCTATGGTTTTCCCTCGAGTCTTTCCCACGAGGCTTTCCCACGAGGCTTTCCCACAGGGCTGTCCCACGTGCACACGTGGTGGGAGTCGATCCTCGGCTTGAATGTCAAGGCAGTGCAGGGAAAACAGGTTCCTCTGGAATGGACTGACACATCTGGGGAACTCTTGGTATGGTGGCATGACCCTGGAGTTCCTCTCGCCTTTCCTGTGGAGAGCGCCTCCTCTTGAGATGCGACGGGAACGCCGGGAATTCTTTCCCTACGAAACAGGGAAAGGATCCCTCATCTCGAGCTAGGAGGCGGAAACGGGGCTCCCCTGGATGTGTGCGGGACACCACGTGCTTCCTCTCGAGTGCAGACGGGTATGTCGGGGAAGTTCTTGAGTTGCAGCAAGGGTGTGAAGGACCCTTTGGAAGTTCCAGTGTTTAGATGTGATTGGCCTCGAGAAGCCTCAGCGGAAATGGGCCTCATCTCGCCTGGAGGGCAAAACCTCCTGGATTTTCTCGAGTTGCGGCAGGTGGTCTCGACTTACGACGGGGACCTCAGGGACCCGCTCTGGTGGCCTCAGGAAAGGCCAGTCCCCATGCGAGTTCCTCGGGGGCCTCTCGGGATTCCTCTCCCGTCGATGCCGGGGCCGAAGACCTTGTGTGGAGTCGGGGCCGGAACCTGAGGATTCCTCTCCAGTGCTGACATGGACCTTGGGGTACTTCTGGAGTCTCCCCAGGGGAGTCAGTCCTCGTCTTGAATGCGGGCATGCACTTGCGCTTTCCTCCAGAGCGGTAGCAGCAGTGTCACGCACTCCGCCGCGTGGATCAAAGGATCTATGGTTTTCCCTCGAGTCTTTCCCACGAGGCTTTCCCACGAGGCTTTCCCACAGGGCTGTCCCACGTGCACACGTGGTGGGAGTCGATCCTCGGCTTGAACGTCAAGGCAGTGCAGGGAAAACAGGTTCCTCTTGAATGGACTGACACATCTGGGGGACTCTTGGAATGGTGTCTCGACCCTGGAGTTCCTCTCGCCTTTCCTGTGGAGAACGCCTCCTCTTGAGATGCGACTGGAACGCCGGGAATTCTTTCCCTACGAAAAAGGGAAGGATCCCTCATCTCGAGCTAGGAGGCGGAAACGGGGCTCCCCTGGATGTGTGCGGGACCCACGTTCTTCCTCTCGAGTGGAGACGGGTATGTCGGGGACCTTCTTGAGTTGCAGCAAGGGTGTGAAGGACCCTTTGGAAGTTCCAGTGGTTAGATGTGATTAGACTCGAGAAGCCTCAGCGGAAATGGGCCTCATCTCGCCTGGAGGGCAAAACCTCCTGGATTTTCTCGAGTTGCGGCAGGTGCTCTCGACTTACGACGGGGACCTCAGGGACCCGCTCTGGTGGCCTCAGGAAAGGCCAGTCCCCATGCGAGTTCCTCTGGGGATTCCCCTCCCGTCGATGCCGGGGCCTAAGACCTTGTGTGAAGTCGGGGCCGGAACCTGAGGATTCCTCTCCAGTGCTGACATGGATCTTGGGGTACTTCTGGAGTCTCCCCAGGGGAGTCAGTCCTCGTCTCGAATGCGGGCATGCACTTGCGCTTTTCTCCAGAGCGGTAGCAGCAGTGTCACGCAGTCCGCCGCGTGGATCAAAGGATCTATGGTTTTCCCTCGAGTCTTTCCCACGAGGCTTTCCCACGAGGCTTTCCCACAGGGCTGTCCCACGTGCACACGTGGTGGGAGTCGATCCTCGGCTTGAACGTCAAGGCAGTGCAGGGAAAACAGGTTCCTCTGGAATGGACTGACACATCTGGGGGACTCTTGGAATTGTGTGACGACCCTGGAGTTCCTCTCCCTTTCCTGTGGAGAGCGCCTCCTCTTGAGATGCGACGGGAACGCCGGGAATTCTTTCCCTAGGAAACAGGGAAAGGATCCCTCATCTCGAGCTAGGAGGCGGAAACGGGGCTCCCCTGGATGTGTGCGGGACCCACGTGCTTCCTCTCGAGTGGAGACGGGTATGTCGGGGAACTTCTTGAGTTGCAGCAAGGGTGTGAAGGACCCTTTGGAAGTTCCAGTGGTTAGACGTGATTAGCCTCGAGAAGCCTCAGCGGAAATGGGCCTCATCTCCCCTGGAGGGCAAAACCTCCTGGATTTTCTCGAGTTGCGGCAGGTGCTCTCGACTTACGACGGGGAACTCAGGGACCCGCTCTGGTGGCCTCAGGAAAGGCCAGTCCCCATGCGAGTTCCTCGGGGGCCTCTCGGGATTCCTCTCCCATCGATGCCGGGGCCTAAGACCTTGTGTGGAGTCGCGGCCGGAACCTGAGGATTCCTCTCCAGTGCTGACATGGATGTTGGGGTACTTCTGGAGTCTCCCCAGGGGAGTCAGTCCTCGTCTCGAATGCGGGCATGCACTTGCGCTTTCCTCCAGAGCGGTAGCAGCTGTGTCACGCAGTCCGCCGCGTGGATCAAAGGATCTATGGTTTTCCCTCTAGTCTTTCCCACGAGGCTTTCCCACGAGGCTTTCCCACAGGGCTGTCCCACGTGCACACGTGTTGGGAGTCGATCCTCGGCTTGAACGTCAAGGCAGTGCAGGGAAAACAGGTTCCTCGGGAATGGACTGACACATCTGGGGGACTCGTGGAATGGTGGCACGACCCTAGAGTTCCTCTCGCCTTTCCTGTGGAGAGCGCCTCCTCTTGAGATGCGACGGGAACGCCGGGAAATCTTTCCCTACGAAACAGGGAAAGGATCCCTCATCTCGAGCTAGGAGGTGGAAACGGGGCTCCCCTGGATGTGTTCGGGACCCACGTGCTTCCTCTCGAGTGGAGACGGGTATGTCGGGGAACTTCTTGAGTTGCAGCAAGGGTGTGAAGGACCCTTTGGAAGTTCCAGTGGTTAGACGTGATTAGCCTCGAGAAGCCTCAGCGGAAATTGGCCTCATCTCGCCTGGAGGGCAAAACCTCCTGGATTTTCTCGAGTTGCGGCAGGTGCTCTCGACTTACGACGGGGACCTCAGGGACCCGCTCTGGTGGCCTCAGGAAAGGCCAGTCCCCATGCGAGTTCCTCGGGGGCCTCTCGGGATTCCTCTCCCGTCGATGCCGGGGCCTAAGACCTTGTGTGGAGTCGGGGCCGGAACCTGAGGATTCCTCTCCAGTGCTGACATGGATCTTGGGGTACTTCTGAAGTCTCCCCAGGGGAGTCAGTCCTCGTCTCGAATGCGGGCATGCACTTGCGCTTTCCTCCAGAGCGGTAGCAGCAGTGTCACGCAGTCCGCCGCGTGGATCAAAGGATCTATGGTTTTCCCTCGAGTCTTTCCCACGAGGCTTTCCCACGAGGCTTTCCCACAGGGCTGTCCCACGTGCACACGTGGTGGGAGTCGATCCTCGGCTTGAACGTCAAGGCAGTGCAGGGAAAACAGGTTCCTCTGGAATGGACTGACACATCTGGGGGACTCTTGGAATGGTGTCACGACCCTGGAGTTCCTCTCGCCTTTCCTGTGGAGAGCGCCTCCTCTTGAGATGCGACGGGAACGCCGGGAATTCTTTCCCTACGAAACAGGGAAAGGATCCCTCATCTCGAGCTAGGAGGCGGAAACGGGTCTCCCCTGGATGTATGCGGGACCCCACGTGCTTCATCTCGAGTGGAGACGGGTATGTCGGGGAACTTCTTGAGTTGCAGCAATGGTGTGAAGGACCCTTTGGAAGTTCCAGTGGTTAGATGTGATTGGCCTCGAGAAGCCTCAGCGGAAATGGGCCTCATATCGCCTGGAGGGCAAAACCTCCTGGATTTTCTCGAGTTGCGGCAGGTGCTCTCGAATTACGACGGGGACCTCAGGGACCCGCTCTGGTGGCCTCAGGAAAGGCCAGTCGCCATGCGAGTTCCTCGGGGGCCTCTCGGGATTCCTCTCCCGTCGATGCCGGGGCCTAAGACCTTGTGTGGAGTCGGGGCCGGAACCTGAGGATTCCTCTCCAGTGCTGACATGGATCTTGGGGTACTTCTGGAGTCTCCCCAGGGGAGTCAGTCCTCGTCTCGAATGCGGGCATGCACTTGCGCTTTCCTCCAGAGCGGTAGCAGCAGTGTCACGCAGTCCGCCGCGTGGATCAAAGGATGTTTGGTTTTCCCTCGAGTCTTTCCCACGAGGCTTTCCCACGAGGCTGTCCCACGTGCACACGTGGTGTGAGTCGATCCTCGGCTTGAACGTCAAGGCAGTGCAGGGAAAACAGGTTCCTCTGGAATGGACTGACACATCTGGGGGACTCTTGGAATGGTGGCACGACCCTGGAGTTCCTCTCGCCTTTCCAGTGGAGAGCGCCTCCTCTTGAGATGCGACGGGAACGCCGGGAATTCTTTCCCTACGAAACAGGGAAAGGATCACTCATCTCGAGCTAGGAGGCGGAAACGGGGCTCCCCTGGATGTGTGCGGGACACCACGTGCTTCCTCTCGAGTGGAGACTGGTATGTCGGGGAACTTCTTGAGTTGCAGCAAGGGTGTGAAAGACCCTTAGGAAGTTCCAGTGGTTAGACGTGATTAGCCTCGAGAAGCCTCAGCGGAAATGGGCCTCATCTCGCCTGGAGGGCAAAACCTCCTGGATTTTCTCGAGTTGCGGCAGGTGCTCTCGACTTACGACGGGGACCTCAGGGACCCGCTCTGGTGGCCTCAGGAAAGGCCAGTCCCCATGCGAGTTCCTCGGGGGCCTCTCGGGATTCCTCTCCCGTCGATGCCGGGGCCTAAGACCTTGTGTGGAGTCGGGGCCGGAACCTGAGGATTCCTCTCCAGTGCTGACATGGATCTTGGGGTACTTCTGGAGTCTCCCCAGGGGAGTCAGTCCTCGTCTCGAATGCGGGCATGCACTTGCGCTTTCCTCCAGAGCGGTAGCAGCAGTGTCACGCAGTCTGCCGCGTGGATCAAAGGATCTATGGTTTTCCCTCGAGTCTTTCCCACGAGGCTTTCCCACGAGGCTTTCCCACAGGGCTGTCCCACGTGCACACGTGGTGGGAGTCGATCCTCGGTTTGAACGTCAAGTGCAGGGAAAACACGTTCCTCTGGAATGGACTGACACATCTGGGGGACTCTTGGAATGGTGGCACGACCCTGGAGTTCCTCTCGCATTTCCTGTGGAGAGCGCCTCCTCTTGAGATGCGACGGGAACGCAGGGAATTCTTTCCCTACGAAACAGGGAAAGGATCCCTCATCTCGAGCTAGGAGGCGGAAACGGGTCTCCCCTGGATGTGTGCGGGACCCCACGTGCTTCCTCTCGAGTGGAGATGGGTATGTCGGGGAACTTCTTGAGTTGCAGCAATGGTGTGAAGGACCCTTTAGAAGTTCCAGTGGTTAGATGTGATTGGCCTCGAGAAGCAACAGCGGAAATGGGCCAAATCTCGCCTGGAGGGCAAAACCTCCTGGATTTTCTCGAGTTGCGGCAGGTGCTCTCGAATTACGACGGGGACCTCAGGGAACCGCTCTGGTGGCCTCAGGAAAGGCCAGTCCCCATGCGAGTTCCTCGGGGGCCTCTCGGGATTCCTCTCCCGTCGATGCCGGGGCCTAAGACCTTGTGTGGAGTCGGGGCCGGAACCTGAGGATTCCTCTCCAGTGCTGACATGGATCTTGGGGTACGTCTGAGTCTCCCCAAGGGCGTCAGTCCTCGTCTCGAATGCGGGCATGCATTGCCCTTTCCTCCAGAGCGTAGCAGCAGTGTCACGCAGTCCGCAGCATGGATCAAAGGATCTATGGTTTTCCCTCGAGTCTTTCCCACGAGGCTTTCCCACGAGGCTTTCCCACAGGGCTTTCCCACGTGCACACGTGGTGGGAGTCGATCCTCGGCTTGAACGTCAAGGCAGTGCAGGGAAAACAGGTTCCTCTGGAATGGACTGACACATCTGGGGGACTCTTGGAATGGTGGCACGACCCTGGAGTTCCTCTCGCCTTTCCTGTGGAGAGCGCCTCCTCTTGAGATGCGACGGGAACGCCGGGAATTCTTTCCCTACGAAACAGGGAAAGGATCCCTCATCTCGAGCTAGGAGGCGGAAACGGGGCTCCCCTGGATGTGTGCGGGACCCCACGTGCTTCCTCTCGAGTGCAGACGGGTATGTCGGGGAAGTTCTTGAGTTGCAGCAAGGGTGTGAAGGACCCTTTGGAAGTTCCAGTGGTTAGATGTGATTGGCCTCGAGAAGCCTCAGCGGGAATGGGCCTCATCTCGCCTGGAGGGCAAAACCTCCTGGATTTTCTCGAGTTGCGGCAGGTGCTCTCGACTTACGACGGGGACCTCAGGGACCCGCTCTGGTGGCCTCAGGAAAGGCCAGTCCCCATGCGAGTTCCTCGGGGGCCTCTGGGGATTCCTCTCCCTTCGATGCCGGGGCCTAAGACCTTGTGTGGAGTCGGGGCCGGAACCTGAGGATTCCTCTCCAGTGCTGACATGGATCTTGGGGTACTTCTGGAGTCTCCCCAGGGGAGTCAGTCCTCGTCTCGAATGCGGGCATGCACTTGCGCTTTCCTCCAGAGCGGTAGCAGCAGTGTCACGCAGTCCGCCGCGTGGATCAAAGGATCTATGGTTTTCCCTCGAGTCTTTCCCACGAGGCTTTCCCACGAGGCTTTCCCACAGGGCTGTCCCACGTGCACACGTGGTGGGAGTCGATCCTCGGCTTGAACGTCAAGGCAGTGCAGGGAAAACAGGTTCCTCTGGAATGGACTGACACATCTGGGGGACTCTTGGAATGGTGTCACGACCCTGGAGTTCCTCTCGCCTTTCCTGTGGAGAGCGCCTCCTCTTGAGATGCGACGGGAACGCCGGGAATTCTTTCCCTACGAAACAGGGAAAGGATCCCTCATCTCGAGCTAGGAGGCGGAAACGGGTCTCCCCTGGATGTATGCGGGACCCCACGTGCTTCCTCTCGAGTGGAGACGGGTATGTCGGGGAACTTCTTGAGTTGCAGCAATGGTGTGAAGGACCCTTTGAAAGTTCCAGTGGTTAGATGTGATTGGCCTCGAGAAGCCTCAGCGGAAATGGGCCTCATATCGCCTGGAGGGCAAAACCTCCTGGATTTTCTCGAGTTGCGGCAGGTGCTCTCGAATTACGACGGGGACCTCAGGGACCCGCTCTGGTGGCCTCAGGAAAGGCCAGTCCCCATGCGAGTTCCTCGGGGGCCTCTCGGGATTCCTCTCCCGTCGATGCCGGGGCCTAAGACCTTGTGTGGAGTCGGGGCCGGAACCTGAGGATTCCTCTCCAGTGCTGACATGGATCTTGGGGTACTTCTGGAGTCTCCCCAGGGGAGTCAGTCCTCGTCTCGAATGCGGGCATGCACTTGCGCTTTCCTCCAGAGCGGTAGCAGCAGTGTCACGCAGTCCGCCGCGTGGATCAAAGGATGTTTGGTTTTCCCTCGAGTCTTTCCCACGAAGCTTTCCCACGAGGCTGTCCCACGTGCACACGTGGTGTGAGTCGATCCTCGGCTTGAACGTCAAGGCAGTGCAGGGAAAACAGGTTCCTCTGGAATGGACTGACACATCTGGGGGACTCTTGGAATGGTGGCACGACCCTGGAGTTCCTCTCGCCTTTCCAGTGGAGAGCGCCTCCTCTTGAGATGCGATGGGAACGCCGGGAATTCTTTCCCTACGAAACAGGGAAAGGATCACTCATCTCGAGCTAGGAGGCGGAAACGGGGCTCCCCTGGATGTGTGCGGGACACCACGTGCTTCCTCTCGAGTGGAGACGGGTATGTCGGGGAACTTCTTGAGTTGCAGCAAGGGTGTGAAAGACCCTTTGGAAGTTCCAGTGGTTAGACGTGATTAGCCTCGAGAAGCCTCAGCGGAAATGGGCCTCATCTCGCCTGGAGGGCAAAACCTCCTGGATTTTCTCGAGTTGCGGCAGGTGCTCTCGACTTACGACGGGGACCTCATGGACCCGCTCTGGTGGCCTCAGGAAAGGCCAGTCCCCATGCGAGTTCCTCGGGGGCCTCTCGGGATTCCTCTCCCGTCGATGCCGGGGCCTAAGACCTTGTGTGGAGTCGGGGCCGGAACCTGAGGATTCCTCTCCAGTGCTGACATGGATCTTGGGGTACTTCTGGAGTCTCCCCAGGGGAGTCAGTCCTCGTCTCGAATGCGGGCATGCACTTGCGCTTTCCTCCAGAGCGGTAGCAGCAGTGTCACGCAGTCCGCCGCGTGGATCAAAGGATCTATGGTTTTCCCTCGAGTCTTTCCCACGAGGCTTTCCCACGAGGCTTTCCCACAGGGCTGTCCCACGTGCACACGTGGTGGGAGTCGATCCTCGGTTTGAACGTCAAGTGCAGGGAAAACACGTTCCTCTGGAATGGACTGACACATCTGGGGGACTCTTGGAATGGTGGCACGACCCTGGAGTTCCTCTCGCATTTCCTGTGGAGAGCGCCTCCTCTTGAGATGCGACGGGAACGCCGGGAATTCTTTCCCTACGAAACAGGGAAAGGATCCCTCATCTCGAGCTAGGAGGCGGAAACGGGTCTCCCCTGGATGTGTGCGGGACCCCACGTGCTTCCTCTCGAGTGGAGATGGGTATGTCGGGGAACTTCTTGAGTTGCAGCAATGGTGTGAAGGACCCTTTGGAAGTTCCAGTGGTTAGATGTGATTGGCCTCGAGAAGCAACAGCAGAAATGGGCCAAATCTCGCCTGGAGGGCAAAACCTCCTGGATTTTCTCGAGTTGCGGCAGGTGCTCTCGACTTACGACGGGGACCTCAGGGAACCGCTCTGGTGGCCTCAGGAAAGGCCAGTCCCCATGCGAGTTCCTCGGGGGCCTCTCGTGATTCCTCTTCCGTCGATGCCGGTGCCTAAGACCTTGTGTGGAGTCGGGGCCGGAACCTGAGGATTCCTCTCCAGTGCTGACATGGATCTTGGGGTACGTCTGAGTCTCCCCAAGGGCGTCAGTCCTCGTCTCGAATGCGGGCATGCATTGCCCTTTCCTCCAGAGCGTAGCAGCAGTGTCACGCAGTCCGCAGCATGGATCAAAGGATCTATGGTTTTCCCTCGAGTCTTTCCCACGAGGCTTTCCCACGAGGCTTTCCCACAGGGCTTTCCCACGTGCACACGTGGTGGGAGTCGATCCTCGGCTTGAACGTCAAGGCAGTGCAGGGAAAACAGGTTCCTCTGGAATGGACTGACACATCTGGGGGACTCTTGGAATGGTGGCACGACCCTGGAGTTCCTCTCGCCTTTCCTGTGGAGAGCGCCTCCTCTTGAGATGCGACGGGAACGCCGGGAATTCTTTCCCTACGAAACAGGGAAAGGATCCCTCATCTCGAGCTAGGAGGCGGAAACGGGGCTCCCCTGGATGTGTGCGGGACCCCACGTGCTTCCTCTCGAGTGCAGACGGGTATGTCGGGGAAGTTCTTGAGTTGCAGCAAGGGTGTGAAGGACCCTTTGGAAGTTCCAGTGGTTAGATGTGATTGGCCTCGAGAAGCCTCAGCGGGAATGGGCCTCATCTCGCCTGGAGGGCAAAACCTCCTGGATTTTCTCGAGTTGCGGCAGGTGCTCTCGACTTACGACGGGGACCTCAGGGACCCGCTCTGGTGGCCTCAGGAAAGGCCAGTCCCCATGCGAGTTCCTCGGGGGCCTCTGGGGATTCCTCTCCCTTCGATGCCGGGGCCTAAGACCTTGTGTGGACTCGGGGCCGGAACCTGAGGATTCCTCTCCAGTGCTGACATGGATCTTGGGGTACTTCTGGAGTCTCCCCAGGGGAGTCAGTCCTCGTCTCGAATGCGGGCATGCACTTGCGCTTTCCTCCAGAGCGGTAGCAGCAGTGTAACGCAGTCCGCCGCGTGGATCAAAGGATCTATGGTTTTCCCTCGAGTCTTTCCCACGAGGCTTTCCCACGAGGCTTTCCCACAGGGCTGTCCCACGTGCACACGTGGTGGGAGTCGATCCTCGGCTTGAACGTCAAGGCAGTGCAGGGAAAACAGGTTCCTCGGGAATGGACTGACACATCTGGGGTACTCTTGGAATGGTGGCACGACCCTAGAGTTCCTCTCGCCTTTCCTGTGGAGAGCGCCTCCTCTTGAGATGCGACGGGAACGCCGGGAAATCTTTCCCTACGAAACAGGGAAAGGATCCCTCATCTCGAGCTAGGAGGCGGAAACGGGGCTCCCCTGGATGTGTGCGGGACCCACGTGCTTCCTCTCGAGTGGAGACGGGTATGTCGGGGAACTTCTTGAGTTGCAGCAAGGGTGTGAAGGACCCTTTGGAAGTTCCAGTGGTTAGACGTGATTAGCCTCGAGAAGCCTCAGCCGAAATGGGCCTCATCTCGCCTCGAGGGCAAAACCTCCTGGATTTTCTCGAGTTGCGGCAGGTGCTCTCGACTTACGACGGAGACCTCAGGGACCTGCTCTGGTGGCCTCAGGAAAGGCCAGTCCCCATGCGAGTTCCTCGGGGGCCTCTCGGGATTCCTCTCCCGTCGATGCCGGGGCCTAAGACCTTGTGTGGAGTCGGGGCCGGAACCTGAGGATTCCTCTCCAGTGCTGACATGGATCTTGGGGTACTTCTGGAGTCTCCCCAGGGGAGTCAGTCCTCATCTCGAATGCGGGCATGCACTTGCGCTTTCCTCCAGAGCGGTAGCAGCAGTGTAACGCTTCTGCCGCGTGGATCAAAGGATCTATGGTTTTCCCTCGAGTCTTTCCCACGAGGCTTTCCCACGAGGCTTTCCCACAGGGCTGTCCCACGTGCACACGTGGTGGGAGTCGATCCTCGGCTTGAACGTCAAGGCAGTGCAGGGAAAACAGGTTCCTCTGGAATGGACTGACACATTTGGGTGACTCTTGGAATGGTGTCACGACCCTGGAGTTCCTCTCGCCTTTCCTGTGGAGAGCGCCTCCTCTTGAGATGCGACGGAAACGCCGGGAATTCTTTCCCTACGAAACAGGGAAAGGATCCCTCATCTCGAGCTAGGAGGCGGAAACGGGGCTCCCCTGGATGTGTGCGGGACCCACGTGCTTCCTCTCGAGTGGAGACGGGTATGTCGGGGAACTTCTTGAGTTGAAGCAAGGGTGTGAAGGACCCTTTGGAAGTTCCAGTGGTTAGACGTGATTAGCCTCGAGAAGCCTCAGCGGAAATGGGCCTCATCTCGCCTGGAGGGCAAAACCTCCAGGATTTTCACGAGTTGCCGCAGGTGCTCTCGACTTACGACGGGGACCTCAGGGACCCGCTCTGGTGGCCTCAGGAAAGGCCAGTCCCCATGCGAGTTCCTCGGGGGTGTCTCGGGATTCCTCTCCCGTCGATGCCGGGACCTAAGACCTTGTGTGGAGTCGGGGCCGGAACCTGAGGATTCCTCTCCAGTGCTGACATGGATCTTGGGGTACTTCTGGAGTCTCCCCAGGGGAGTCAGTCCTCGTCTCGAATGCGGGCATGCACTTGCGCTTTCCTCCAGAGCGGTAGCAGCAGTGTCACGCAGTCCGCCGCGTGGATCAAAGGATCTATGGTTTTCCCTCGAGTCTTTCCCACGAGGCTTTCCCACGAGGCTTTCCCACAGGGCTGTCCCACGTGCACACGTGGTGGGAGTCGAACCTCGGCTTGAACGTCAAGGCAGTGCAGGGAAAACTGGTTCCTCTGGAATGGACTGACACATCTGGGGGACTCTTGGAATGGTGGCATGACCCTGGAGTTCCTCTCGCCTTTCCTGTGGAGAGCGCCTCCTCTTGAGATGCGACGGGAACGCCGGGAATTCTTTCCCTACGAAACAGGGAAAGGATCCCTCATCTCGAGCTAGGAGGCGGAAACGGGGCTCCCCTGGATGTGTGCGGGACCCACGTGCTTCCTCTCGAGTGGAGACGGGTATGTCGGGGAACTTCTTGAGTTGCAGCAAGGGTGTGAAGGACCCTTTGGAAGTTCCAGTGGTTAGATGTGATTGGCCTCGAGAAGCCTCAGCGGAAATGGGCCTCATCTCGCCTGGAGGGCAAAACCTCCTGGATTTTCTCGAGTTGCGGCAGGTGCTCTCGACTTACGACGGGGACCTCACGACTTACGACGGGGACCTCAGGGACCCGCTCTGGTGGCCTCAGGAAAGGCCAGTACCCATGCGAGTTCCTCGGGGGCCTCTCGGGATTCCTCTCCCGTCGATGCCGGGGCCTAAGACCTTGTGTGGAGTCGGGGCCGGAACCTGAGGATTCCTCTCCAGTGCTGACATGGATCTTGGGGTACTTCTGGAGTCTCCCCAGGGGAGTCAGTCCTCGTCTCGAATGCGGGCATGCACTTGGGCTTTCCTCCAGAGCGGTAGCAGCAGTGTCACGCAGTCCGCCGCGTGGATCAAAGGATCTATGGTTTTCCCTCGAGTCTTTCCCACGAGGCTTTCCCACGAGGCTTTCCCACAGGGCTGTCCCACGTGCACACGTGGTGGGAGTCGATCCTCGGCTTGAACGTCAAGGCAGTGCAGGGAAAACAGGTTCCTCTGGAATGGACTGACACATCTGGGGGACTCTTGGAATGGTGGCACGACCCTGGAGTTCCTCTCGCCTTTCCTGTGGAGAGCGCCTCCTCTTGAGATGCGACGGGAACGCCGGGAATTCTTTCCCTACGAAACAGGGAAAGGATCCCTCATCTCGAGCTAGGAGGCGGAAACGGGGCTCCCCTGGATGTGTGCGGGACCCCACGTGCTTCCTCTCGAGTGGAGACGGGTATGTCGGGGAACTTCTTGAGTTGCAGCAAGGGTGTGAAGGACCCTTTGGAAGTTCCAGTGGTTAGACGTGATTGGCCTCGAGAAGCCTCAGCGGAAATGGGCCTCATCTCGCCTGGAGGGCAAAACCTCCTGGATTTTCTCGAGTTGCGGCAGGTGCTCTCGACTTACGACGGGGACCTCAGGGAACCGCTCTGGTGGCCTCAGGAAAGGCCAGTCCCCATGCGAGTTCCTCGGGGGCCTCTCGGGATTCCTCTCCCGTCGATGCCGGGGCCTAAGACCTTGTGTGGAGTCGGGGCCGGAACCTGAGGATTCCTCTCCAGTGCTGACATGGATCTTGGGGTACTTCTGGAGTCTCCCCAGGGGAGTCAGTCCTCGTCTCGAATGCGGGCATGCACTTGCGCTTTCCTCCAGAGCGGTAGCAGCAGTGTCACGCAGTCCGCCGCGTGGATCAAAGGATCTATGGTTTTCCCTCGAGTCTTTCCCTCGAGGCTTTCCCACGAGGCTTTCCCACAGGGCTGTCCCACGTGCACACGTGGTGGGAGTGGATCCTCGGCTTGAACGTCAAGGCAGTGCAGGGAAAACTGGTTCCTCTGGAATGGACTGACACATCTGGGGGACTCTTGGAATGGTGTCACGACCCTGGAGTTCCTCTCGCCTTTCCTGTGGAGAGCGCCTCCTCTTGAGATGCGACGGGAACGCCGGGAATTCTTTCCCTAAGAAACAGGGAAAGGATCCCTCATCTCGAGCTAGGAGGTGGAAACGGGGCTCCCCTGGATGTGTGCGGGACCCACGTGCTTCCTCTCGAGTGGAGACGGGTATGTCGGGGAACTTCTTGAGTTGCAGCAAGGGTGTGAAGGACCCTTTGGAAGTTCCAGTGGTTAGATGTGATTGGCCTCGAGAAGCCTCAGCGGAAATGGGCCTCATCTCGCCTGGAGGGCAAAACCTCCTGGATTTTCTCAAGTTGCGGCAGGTGCTCTCGACTTACGACGGGGACCTCAGGGACCCGCTCTGGTGGCCTCAGGAAAGGCCAGTCCCCATGCGAGTTCCTCGGGGGCCTCTCGGGATTCCTCTCCCGTCGATGCCGGGGCCTAAGACCTTGTGTGGAGTCGGGGCCGGAACCTGAGGATTCCTCTCCAGTGCTGACATGGATCTTGGGGTACTTCTGGAGTCTCCCCAGGGGAGTCAGTCCTCGTCTCGAATGCGGGCATGCACTTGCGCTTTCCTCCAGAGCGGTAGCAGCAGTGTCACGCAGTCCGCCGCGTGGATCAAAGGATCTATGGTTTTCCCTCGAGTCTTTCCCACGAGGCTTTCCCACGAGGCTTTCCCACAGGGCTGTCCCACGTGCACACGTGGTGGGAGTCGATCCTCGGCTTGAACGTCAAGGCAGTGCAGGGAAAACAGGTTCCTCTGGAATGGACTGACACATCTGGGGGACTCTTGGAATGGTGGCACGACCCTGGAGTTCCTCTCGCCTTTCCTGTGGAGAGCGCCTCCTCTTGAGATGCGACGGGAACGCCGGGAATTCTTTCCCTACGAAACAGGGAAAGGATCCCTCATCTCGAGCTAGGAGGCGGAAACGGGGCTCCCCTGGATGTGTGCGGGACCCCACGTGCTTCCTCTCGAGTGGAGACGGGTATGTCGGGGAACTTCTTGAGTTGCAGCAAGGGTGTGAAGGACCCTTTGGAAGTTCCAGTGGTTAGACGTGATTGGCCTCGAGAACCCTCAGCGGAAATGGGCCTCATCTCGCCTGGAGGGCAAAACCTCCTGGATTTTCTCGAGTTGCGGCAGGTGCTCTCGACTTACGACGGGGACCTCAGGGACCCGCTCTGGTGGCCTCAGGAAAGGCCGGTCCCCATGCGAGTTCCTCGGGGGCCTCTCGGGATTCCTCTCCCATCGATGCCGGGGCCTAAGACCTTGTGTGGAGTCGGGGCCGGAACCTGAGGATTCCTCTCCAGTGCTGACATGGATCTTGGGGTACTTCTGGAGTCTCCCCAGGGGAGTCAGTCCTCTTCTCGAATGCGGGCATGCACTTGCGCTTTCATCCAGAGCGGTAGCAGCAGTGTCACGCAGTCCGCCGCGTGGATCAAAGGATCTATGGTTTTCCCTCGAGTCTTTCCCACGAGGCTTTCCCACGAGGCTTTCCCACAGGGCTGTCCCACGTGCACACGTGGTGGGAGTCGATCCTCGGCTTGAACGTCAAGGCAGTGCAGGGAAAACAGGTTCCTCTGGAATGGACTGACACATCTGGGGGACTCTTGGAATGGTGGCACGACCCTGGAGTTCCTCTCGCCTTTCCTGTGGAGAGCGCCTCCTCTTGAGATGCGACGGGAACGCCGGGAATTCTTTCCCTACGAAACAGGGAAAGGATCCCTCATCTCGAGCTAGGAGGCGGAAACGGGGCTCCCCTGGATGTGTGCGGGACCCCACGTGCTTCCTCTCGAGTGGAGACGGGTATGTCGGGGAACTTCTTGAGTTGCAGCAAGGGTGTGAAGGACCCTTTGGAAGTTCCAGTGGTTAGACGTGATTGGCCTCGAGAAGCCTCAGCGGAAATGGGCCTCATCTCGCCTGGAGGGCAAAACCTCCTGGATTTTCTCGAGTTGCGGCAGGTGCTCTCGACTTACGACGGGGACCTCAGGGAACCGCTCTGGTGGCCTCAGGAAAGGCCAGTCCCCATGCGAGTTCCTCGGGGGCCTCTCGGGATTCCTCTCCCGTCCATGCCGGGGCCTAAGACCTTGTGTGGAGTCGGGGCCGGAACCTGAGGATTCCTCTCCAGTGCTGACATGGATCTTGGGGTACTTCTGGAGTCTCCCCAGGGGAGTCAGTCCTCGTCTCGAATGCGGGCATGCACTTGCGCTTTCCTCCAGAGCGGTAGCAGCAGTGTCACGCAGTCCGCCGCGTGGATCAAAGGTTCTATGGTTTTCCCTCGAGTCTTTCCCACGAGGCTTTCCCACGAGGCTTTCCCACAGGGCTGTCCCACGTGCACACGTGGTGGGAGTCGATCCTCGGCTTGAACGTCAAGGCAGTGCAGGGAAAACAGGTTCCTCTGGAATGGACTGACACATCTGGGGGACTCTTGGAATGGTGGCACGACCCTGGAGTTCCTCTCGCCTTTCCTGTGGAGAGCGCCTCCTCTTGAGATGCGACGGGAACGCCGGGAATTCTTTCCCTACGAAACAGGGAAAGGATCCCTCATCTCGAGCTAGGAGGCGGAAACGGGGCTCCCCTGGATGTGTGCGGGACCCCACGTGCTTCCTCTCGAGTGGAGACGGGTATGTCGGGGAACTTCTTGAGTTGCAGCAAGGGTGTGAAGGACCCTTTGGAAGTTCCAGTGGTTAGACGTGATTGGCCTCGAGAACCCTCAGCGGAAATGGGCCTCATCTCGCCTGGAGGGCAAAACCTCCTGGATTTTCTCGAGTTGCGGCAGGTGCTCTCGACTTACGACGGGGACCTCAGGGACCCGCTCTGGTGGCCTCAGGAAAGGCCAGTCCCCATGCGAGTTCCTCGGGGGCCTCTCGGGATTCCTCTCCCGTCGATGCCGGGGCCTAAGACCTTGTGTGGAGTCGGGGCCGGAACCTGAGGATTCCTCTCCAGTGCTGACATGGATCTTGGGGTACTTCTGGAGTCTCCCCAGGGGAGTCAGTCCTCTTCTCGAATGCGGGCATGCACTTGCGCTTTCATCCAGAGCGGTAGCAGCAGTGTCACGCAGTCCGCCGCGTGGATCAAAGGATCTATGGTTTTCCCTCGAGTCTTTCCCACGAGGGTTTCCCACGAGGCTTTCCCACAGGGCTGTCCCACGTGCACACGTGGTGGGAGTCGATCCTCGGCTTGAACGTCAAGGCAGTGCAGGGAAAACAGGTTCCTCTGGAATGGACTGACACATCTGGGGGACTCTTGGAATGGTGGCACGACCCTGGAGTTCCTCTCGCCTTTCCTGTGGAGAGCGCCTCCTCTTGAGATGCGACGGGAATGCCGGGAATTCTTTCCCTACGAAACAGGGAAAGGATCCCTCATCTCGAGCTAGGAGGCGGAAACGGGGCTCCCCTGGATGTGTGCGGGACCCCACGTGCTTCCTCTCGAGTGGAGACGGGTATGTCGGGGAACTTCTTGAGTTGCAGCAAGGGTGTGAAGGACCCTTTGGAAGTTCCAGTGGTTAGACGTGATTGGCCTCGAGAAGCCTCAGCGGAAATGGGCCTCATCTCGCCTGGAGGGCAAAACCTCCTGGATTTTCTCGAGTTGCGGCAGGTGCTCTCGACTTACGACGGGGACCTCAGGGAACCGCTCTGGTGGCCTCAGGAAAGGCCAGTCCCCATGCGAGTTCCTCGGGGGCCTCTTGGGATTCCTCTCCCGTCGATGCCGGGGCCTAAGACCTTGTGTGGAGTCGGGGCCGGAACCTGAGGATTCCTCTCCAGTGCTGACATGGATCTTGGGGTACTTCTGGAGTCTCCCCAGGGGAGTCAGTCCTCGTCTCGAATGCGGGCATGCACTTGCGCTTTCCTCCAGAGCGGTAGCAGCAGTGTCACGCAGTCCGCCGCGTGGATAAAAGGATCTATGGTTTTCCCTCGAGTCTTTCCCACGAGGCTTTCCCACGAGGCTTTCCCACAGGGCTGTCCCACGTGCACACGTGGTGGGAGTGGATCCTCGGCTTGAACGTCAAGGCAGTGCAGGGAAAACTGGTTCCTCTGGAATGGACTGACACATCTGGGGGACTCTTGGAATGGTGTCACGACCCTGGAGTTCCTCTCGCCTTTCCTGTGGAGAGCGCCTCCTCTTGAGATGCGACGGGAACGCCGGGAATTCTTTCCCTACGAAACAGGGAAAGGATCCCTCATCTCGAGCTAGGAGGCGGAAACGGGGCCCCCCTGGATGTGTGCGGGACCCACGTGCTTCCTCTCGAGTGGAGACGGGTATGTCGGGGAACTTCTTGAGTTGCAGCAAGGGTGTGAAGGACCCTTTGGAAGTTCCAGTGGTTAGATGTGATTGGCCTCGAGAAGCCTCAGCGGAAATGGGCCTCATCTCGCCTGGAGGGCAAAACCTCCTGGATTTTCTCAAGTTGCGGCAGGTGCTCTCGACTTACGACGGGGACCTCAGGGACCCGCTCTGGTGGCCTCAGGAAAGGCCAGTCCCCATGCGAGTTCCTCGGGGGCCTCTCGGGATTCCTCTCCCGTCGATGCCGGGGCCTAAGACCTTGTGTGGAGTCGGGGCCGGAACCTGAGGATTCCTCTCCAGTGCTGACATGGATCTTGGGGTACTTCTGGAGTCTCCCCAGGGGAGTCAGTCCTCGTCTCGAATGCGGGCATGCACTTGCGCTTTCCTCCAGAGCGGTAGCAGCAGTGTCACGCAGTCCGCCGCGTGGATCAAAGGATCTATGGTTTTCCCTCGAGTCTTTCCCACGAGGCTTTCCCACGAGGCTTTCCCACAGGGCTGTCCCACGTGCACACGTGGTGGGAGTGGATCCTCGGCTTGAAAGTCAAGGCAGTGCAGGGAAAACAGGTTCCTCTGGAATGGACTGACACATCTGGGGGACTCTTGGAATGGTGGCACGACCCTGGAGTTCCTCTCGCCTTTCCTGTGGAGAGCGCCTCCTCTTGAGATGCGACGGGAACGCCGGGAATTCTTTCCCTACGAAACAGGGAAAGGATCCCTCATCTCGAGCTAGGAGGCGGAAACGGGGCTCCCCTGGATGTGTGCGGGACCCCACGTGCTTCCTCTCGAGTGGAGACGGGTATGTCGGGGAACTTCTTGAGTTGCAGCAAGGGTGTGAAGGACCCTTTGGAAGTTCCAGTGGTTAGACGTGATTGGCCTCGAGAAGCCTCAGCGGAAATGGGCCTCATCTCGCCTGGAGGGCAAAACCTCCTGGATTTTCTCGAGTTGCGGCAGGTGCTCTCGACTTACGACGGGGACCTCAGGGACCCGCTCTGGTGGCCTCAGGAAAGGCCAGTCCCCATGCGAGTTCCTCGGGGGCCTCTCGGGATTCCTCTCCCGTCGATGCCGGGGCCTAAGACCTTGTGTGGAGTCGGGGCCGGAACCTGAGGATTCCTCTCCAGTGCTGACATGGATCTTGGGGTACTTCTGTAGTCTCCCCAGGGGAGTCAGTCCTCGTCTCGAATGCGGGCATGCACTTGCGCTTTCCTCCAGAGCTGTAGCAGCAGTGTCACGCAGTCCGCCGCGTGGATCAAAGGATCTATGGTTTTCCCTCGAGTCTTTCCCACGAGGCTTTCCCACGAGGCTTTCCCACAGGGCTGTCCCACGTGCACACGTGGTGGGAGTCGATCCTCGGCTTGAACGTCAAGGCAGTGCAGGGAAAACAGGTTCCTCTGGAATGGACTGACACATCTGGGGGACTCTTGGAATGGTGGCACGACCCTGGAGTTCCTCTCGCCTTTCCTGTGGAGAGCGCCTCCTCTTGAGATGCGACGGGAACGCCGGGAATTCTTTCCCTACGAAACAGGGAAAGGATCCCTCATCTCGAGCTAGGAGGCGGAAACGGGGCTCCCCTGGATGTGTGCGGGACCCCACGTGCTTCCTCTCGAGTGGAGACGGGTATGTCGGGGAACTTCTTGAGTTGCAGCAAGGGTGTGAAGGACCCTTTGGAAGTTCCAGTGGTTAGATGTGATTGGCCTCGAGAAGCCTCAGCGGAAATGGGCCTCATCTCGCCTGGAGGGCAAAACCTCCTGGATTTTCTCGAGTTGCGGCAGGTGCTCTCGACTTACGACGGGGACCTCAGGGACCCGCTCTGGTGGCCTCAGGAAAGGCCAGTCCCCATGCGAGTTCCTCGGGGGCCTCTCGGGATTCCTCTCCCGTCGATGCCGGGGCCTAAGACCTTGTGTGGAGTCGGGGCCGGAACTTGAGGATTCCTCTCCAGTGCTGACATGGATCTTGGGGTACTTCCGGAGTCTCCCCAGGGGAGTCAGTCCTCGTCTCGAATGCGGGCATGCACTTGCGCTTTCCTCCAGAGCGGTAGCAGCAGTGTCACGCAGTCCGCCGCGTGGATCAAAGGATCTATGGTTTTCCCTCGAGTCTTTCCCACGAGGCTTTCCCACGAGGCTTTCCCACAGGGCTGTCCCACGTGCACACGTGGTGGGAGTCGATCCTCGGCTTGAACGTCAAGGCAGTGCAGGGAAAACAGATTCCTCTGGAATGGACTGACACATCTGGGGGACTCTTGGAATGGTGGCACGACCCTGGAGTTCCTCTCGCCTTTCCTGTGGAGAGCGCCTCCTCTTGAGATGCGACGGGAACGCCGGGAATTCTTTCCCTACCAAACAGGGAAAGGATCCCTCATCTCGAGCTAGGAGGCGGAAACGGCGCTCCCCTGGATGTGTGCGGGACACCACGTGCTTCCTCTCGAGTGGAGACGGGTATGTCGGGGAACTTCTTGAGTTGCAGCAAGTGTGTGAAGGACCCTTTGGAAGTTCCAGTGGTTAGATGTGATTGGCCTCGAGAAGCCTCAGCGGAAATGGGCCTCATCTCGCCTGGAGGGCAAAACCTCCTGGATTTTCTCGAGTTGCGGCAGGTGCTCTCGACTTACGACGGGGACCTCAGGGACCCGCTCTGGTGGCCTCAGGAAAGGCCAGTCCCCATGCGAGTTCCTCGGGGGCGTCTCGGGATTCCTCTCCCGTCCATGCCGGGGCCTAAGACCTTGTGTGGAGTCGGGGCTGGAACCTGAGGATTCCTCTCCAGTGCTGACATGGATCTTGGGGTACTTCTGGAGTCTCCCCAGGGGAGTCAGTCCTCGTCTCGAATGCGGGCATGCACTTGCGCTTTCCTCCAGAGCGGTAGCAGCAGTGTCACGCAGTCCTCCGGGTGGATCAAAGGATCTATGGTTTTCCCTCGAGTCTTTCCCACGAGGCTTTCCCACGAGGCTTTCCCACAGGGCTGTCCCACGTGCACACGTGGTGGGAGTCGATCCTCGGCTTGAACGTCAAGGCAGTGCAGGGAAAACAGGTTCCTCTGGAATGGACTGACACATCCGGGGGACTCTTGGAATGGTGGCACGACCCTGGAGTTCCTCTCGCCTTTCCTGTGGAGAGCACCTCCTCTTGAGATGCGACGGGAACGCCGGGAATTCTTTCCCTACGAAACAGGGAAAGGATCCCTCATCTCGAGCTAGGAGGCGGAAACGGGGCTCCCCTGGATGTGTGCGGGACACCACGTGCTTCCTCTCGAGTGGAGACGGGTATGTCGGGGAACTTCTTGAGTTGCAGCAAGCGTGTGAAGGACCCTTTGGAAGTTCCAGTGGTTAGATGTGATTGGCCTCGAGAAGCCTCAGCGGAAATGGGCCTCATCTCGCCTGGAGGGCAAAACCTCCTGGATTTTCTCGAGTTGCGGCAGGTGCTCTCGACTTACGACGGGGACCTAAGGGACCCGCTCTGGTGGCCTCAGGAAAGGCCAGTCCCCATGCGAGTTCCTCGGGGGCCTCTCGGGATTCCTCTCCCGTCGATGTCGGGACCTAAAACCTTGTGTGGAGTCGGGGCCGGAACCTGAGGATTCCTCTCCAGTGCTGACATGGATCTTGGGGTACTTCTGGAGTCTCCCCAGGGAAGTCAGTCCTCGTCTCGAATGCGGGCATGCACTTGCGCTTTCCTCCAGAGCGGTAGCAGCAGTGTCACGCAGTCCGCCCCGTGGATCAAAGGATCTATGGTTTTCCCTCGAGTCTTTCCCACGAGGCTTTCCCACGAGGCTTTCCCACAGGGCTGTCCCACGTGCACACGTGGTGGGAGTCGATCCTCGGCTTGAACGTCAAGGCAGTGCAGGGAAAACAGGTTCCTCTGGAATGGACTGACACATCTGGGGGACTCTTGGAATGGTGGCACGACCCTGGAGTTCCTCTCGCCTTTCCTGTGGAGAGCGTCTCCTCTTGAGATGCGACGGGAACGACGGGAATTCTTTCCCTACGAAACAGGGAAAGGATCCCTCATCTCGAGCCAGGGGGCGGAAACGGAGCTCCCCTGGATGTGTGCGGGACCCCACGTGCTTCCTCTCGAGTGGAGACGGGTATGTCGGGGAACTTCTTGAGTTGCAGCAATGGTGTGAAGGACCCTTTGGAAGTTCCAGTGGTTAGATGTGATTGGCCTCGAGAAGCCTCAGCGGAAATGGGCCTCATCTCGCCTGGAGGGCAAAACCTCCTGGATTTTCTCGAGTTGCGGCAGGTGCTCTCGACTTACGACGGGGACCTCAGGGAACCGCTCTGGTGGCCTCAGGAAAGGCCAGTCCCCATGCGAGTTCCACGGGGGCCTCTCGGGATTCCTCTCCCGTCGATGCCGGGGCCTAAGACCTTGTGTGGAGTCGGGGCCGGAACCTGAGGATTCCTCTCCAGTGCTGACATGGATCTTGGGGTACTTCTGGAGTCTCCCCAGGGGAGTCAGTCCTCGTCTCGAATGCGGGCATGCACTTGCGCTTTCCTCCAGAGCGGTAGCAGCAGTGTCACGCAGTCCGCCGCGTGGATCAAAGGATCTATGGTTTTCCCTCGAGTCTTTCCCACGAGGCTTTCCCACGAGGCTTTCCCACAGGGCTGTCCCACGTGCACACGTGGTGGGAGTCGATCCTCGGCTTGAACGTCAAGGCAGTGCAGGGAAAACAGGTTCCTCTGGAATGGACTGACACATCTGGGGGACTCTTGGAATGGTGGCATGACCCTGGAGTTCCTCTCGCCTTACCTGTCGAGGGCCCCTCCTCTTGAGATGCGACGGGAACGCCTGGAATTCTTTCCCTACGAAACAGGGAAAGGATCCCTCATCTCGAGCTAGGAGGCGGAAACGGGGCTACCCTGGATGTGTGCGGGACACCACGTGCTTCCTCTCGAGTGCAGACGGGTATGTCGGGGAACTTCTTGAGTTGCAGCAAGGGTGTGAAGGACCCTTTGGAAGTTCCAGTGGTTAGACGTGATTAGCCTCGAGAAGCCTCAGCGGAAATGGGCCTCATCTCGCCTGGAGGGCAAAACCTCCTGGATTTTCTCGAGTTGCGGCAGGTGCTCTCGACTTACGACGGGGACCTCAGGGATCCGCTCTGGTGGCCTCAGGAAAGGCCAGTCCCCATGCGAGTTCCTCGGGGGCCTCTCGGGATTCCTCTCCCGTCGATGCCGGGGCCTAAGACCTTGTTTGGAGTCGGGGCCGGAACCTGAGGATTCCTCTCCAGTGCTGACATGGATCTTCGGGTAATTCTGGAGTCTCCCCAGGGGAGTCAGTCCTCGTCTCGAATGCGGGCATGCACTTGCGCTTTCCTCCAGAGCGGTAGCAGCAGTGTCACGCAGTCCGCCGCGTGGATCAAAGGATCTATGGTTTTCCCTCGAGTCTTTCCCACGAGGCTTTCCCACGAGGCTTTCCCACAGGGCTGTCCCACGTGCACACGTGGTGGGAGTGGATCCTCGGCTTGAACGTCAAGGCAGTGCAGGGAAAACAGGTTCCTCTGGAATGGACTGACACATCTGGGGGACTCTTGGAATGGTGGCATGTCCCTGGAGTTCCTCTCGCCTTTCCTGTGGAGAGCGCCTCCTCTTGAGATGCGACGGGAACGCCGGGAATTCTTTCCCTACGAAACAGGGAAAGGATCCCTCATCTCGAGCTAGGAGGCGGAAACGGGGCTCCCCTGGATGTGTGCGGGACCCCACGTGCTTCCTCTCGAGTGCAGACGGGTATGTCGGGGAACTTCTTGAGTTGCAGCAAGGGTGAGAAGGACCCTTTGGAAGTTCCAGTGGTTAGATGTGATTGGCCTCGAGAAGCGTCAGCGGAAATGGGCCTCATCTCGCCTGGAGGGCAAAACCTCCTGGATTTTCTCGAGTTGCGGCAGGTGCTCTCGACTTACGACGGGGACCTCAGGGACCCGCTCTGGTGGCCTCAGGAAAGGCCAGTACCCATGCGAGTTCCTCGGGGGCCTCTCGGGATTCCTCTCCCGTCGATGCCGGTGCCTAAGACCTTGTGTGGAGTCGGGGCCGGAACCTGAGGATTCCTCTCCAGTGCTGACATGGATCTTGGGGTACTTCTGGAGTCTCCCCAGGGGAGTCAGTCCTCGTCTCGAATGCGGGCATGCACTTGCGCTTTCCTCCAGAGCGGTAGCAGCAGTGTCACGCAGTCCGCCGCGTGGATCAAAGGATCTATGGTTTTCCCTCAAGTCTTTCCCACGAGGCTTTCCCACGAGGCTTTCCCACAGGGCTGTCCCACGTGCACAGGTGGTGGGAGTCGATCCTCGGCTTGAACGTCAAGGCAGTGCAGGGAAAACAGGTTCCTCTGGAATGGACTGACATATCTGGGGGACTCTTGGAATGGTGTCACGACCCTGGAGTTCCTCTCCCTTTCCTGTGGAGAGCGCCTCCTCTTGAGATGCGACGGGAACGCCGGGAATTCTTTCCCTACGAAACAGGGAAAGGATCCGTCATCTCGAGCTAGGAGGCGGAAACGGGGCTCCCCTGGATGTGTGCGGGACCCACGTGCTTCCTCACGAGTGGAGACGGGTATGTCGGGGAACTTCTTCAGTTGCAGCAAGGGTGTCAAGGACCCTTTGGAAGTTCCAGTGGTTAGACATGATTAGCCACGAGAAGCCTCAGCGGAAATGGGCCTCATCTCGCCTGGAGGGCTAACCTCCTGGATTTTCTCGAGTTGCGGCAGGTGCTCTCGACTTACGACGGGGACCTCAGGGACCCGCTCTGGTGGCCTCAGGAAAGGCCAGTCCCCATGCGAGTTCCTCGGGGGCCTCTCAGGATTCCACTCCCGTCGATGCCGGGGCCTAAGACCTTGTGTGGAGTCGGGGCCGGAACCTGAGGATTCCTCTCCAGTGCTGACATGGATCTTGGGGTACTTCTGGAGTCTCCCCAGGGGAGTCAGTCCTCGTCTCGAATGCGGGCATGCACTTGCGCTTTCCTCCAGAGCGGTAGCAGCAGTGACACGCAGTCCGCCGCGTGGATCAAAGGATCTATGGTTTTCCCTCGAGTCTTTCCCACGAGGCTTTCCCTCAGGGCTGTCCCACGTGCACACGTGGTGGGAGTCGATCCTCGGCTTGAACGTCAAGGCAGTGCAGGGAAAACAGGTTCCTCTGGAATGGACTGACACATCTGGGGGACTCTTGGAATGGTGGCACGACCCTGGAGTTCCTCTCGCCTTTCCTGTGGAGAGCGCCTCCTCTTGAGATGCGACGGGAACGCCGGGAATTCTTTCCCTACGAAACAGGGAAAGGATCCCTCATCTCGAGCTAGGAGGCGGAAACGGGGCTCCCCTGGATGTGCGGGACCCCACGTGCTTCCTCTCGAGTGGAGACGGGTATGTCGGGGAACTTCTTGAGATGCAGCAAGGGTGTGAAGGACCCTTTGGAAGTTCCAGTGGTTAGACGTGATTAGCCTCGAGAAGCCTCAGCGGAAATGGGCCTCATCTCGCCTGGAGGGCAAAACCTCCTGGATTTTCTCGAGTTGCGGCAGGTGCTCTCGACTTACGACGGGGACCTCAGGGATCCGCTCTGGTGGCCTCAGGAAAGGCCAGTCCCCATGCGAGTTCCTCTGGGGCCTCTCGGGATTCCTCTCCCGTCGATGCCGGGGCCTAAGACCTTGTTTGGAATCGGGGCCGGAACCTGAGGATTCCTCTCCAGTGCTGACATGGATCTTCGGGTAATTCTGGAGTCTCCCCAGGGGAGTCAGTCCTCGTCTCGAATGCGGGCATGCACTTGCGCTTTCCTCCAGAGCGGTAGCAGCAGTGTCACGCAGTCCGCCGCGTGGATCAAAGGATCTATGGTTTTCCCTCGAGTCTTTCCCACGAGGCTTTCCCACGAGGCTTTCCCACAGGGCTGTCCCACGTGCACACGTGGTGGGAGTGGATCCTCGGCTTGAACGTCAAGGCAGTGCAGGGAAAACAGGTTCCTCTGGAATGGACTGACACATCTGGGGGACTCTTGGAATGGTGGCATGTCCCTGGAGTTCCTCTCGCCTTTCCTGTGGAGAGCGCCTCCTCTTGAGATGCGAAGGGAACGCCGGGAATTCTTTCCCTACGAAACAGTGAAAGGATCCCTCATCTCGAGCTAGGAGGCGGAAACGGGGCTCCCCTGGATGTGTGCGGGACCCCACGTGCTTCCTCTCGAGTGCAGACGGGTATGTCGGGGAACTTCTTGAGTTGCAGCAAGGGTGTGAAGGACCCTTTGGAAGTTCCAGTGGTTAGATGTGATTGGCCTCGAGAAGCGTCAGCGGAAATGGGCCTCATCTCGCCTGGAGGGCAAAACCTCCTGGATTTTCTCGAGTTGCGGCAGGTGCTCTCGACTTACGACGGGGACCTCAGGGACCCGCTCTGGTGGCCTCAGGAAAGGCCAGTACCCATGCGAGTTCCTCGGGGGCCTCTCGGGATTCCTCTCCCGTCGATGCCGGTGCCTAAGACCTTGTGTGGAGTCGGGGCTGGAACCTGAGGATTCCTCTCCAGTGCTGACATGGATCTTGGGGTACTTCTGGAGTCTCCCCAGGGGAGTCAGTCCTCCTCTCGAATGCGGACATGCACTTGCGCTTTCCTCCAGAGCGGTAGCAGCAGTGACACGCAGTCCGCCGCGTGGATCAAAGGATCTATGGTTTTCCCTCGAGTCTTTCCCACGAGGCTTTCCTACGAGGCTTTCCCACAGGACTCTCCCACGTGCACAGGTGGTGGGAGTCGATCCTCGGCTTGAACGTCAAGGCCGTGCAGGGAAAACAGGTTCCTCTGGAATGGACTGACACATCTGGGGGACTCTTGGAATGGTGGCACGACCCTGGAGTTCCTCTCGCCTTTCCTGTGGAGAGCGCCTCCTCTTGAGATGCGTCGGAAACGCCGGGAATTCTTTCCCTACGAAACAGGGAAAGGATCCCTCATCTCGAGCTAGGAGGCGGAAACGGGGCTCCCCTGTATGTGTGCGGGACCCCACGTGCTTCCTCTTGAGTGGAGACGGGTATGTCGGGGAACTTCTTGAGTTGCAGCAATGGTGTGAATGACCTTTGGAAGTTCCAGTGGTTAGATGTGATTGGCCTCGAGAAGCCTCAGCGGAAATGGGCCTCATCTCGCCTGGAGGGCAAAACCTCCTGAATTTTCTCGAGTTGCGGCAGCTGCTCTCGACTTACGACGGGGACCTCAGGGAACCGCTCTGTTGGCCTCAGGAAAAGCCAGTCCCCATGCGGGTTCCTCGGGGGCGTCTCGGGATTCCTCTCCCGTCGATGCCGGGGCCTAAGACCTTGTGTGGAGTCGGGGCCGGAACCTGAGGATTCCTCTCCAGTGCTGACATGGATCTTGGGGTACTTCTGGAGTCTCCCCAGGGGAGTCAGTTCTCGTCTCGAATGCGGGCATGCATTGCGCTTTCCTCCAGAGCGGTAGCAGCAGTGTCACGCAGTCCGCCGCGTGGATCAAAGGATCTATGGTTTTCCCTCGAGTCTTTCCCACGAGGCTTTCCCTCAGGGCTGTCCCACGTGCACACGTGGTGGGAGTCGATCCTCGTCTTGAACGTCAAGGCAGTGCAGGGAAAACAGGTTCCTCTGGAATGGACTGACACATCTGGGGGACTCTTGGAATGGTGGCACGACCCTGGAGTTCCTCTCGCCTTTCCTGTGGAGAGCGCCTCCTCTTGAGATGCGACGGGAACGCCGGGAATTCTTTCCCTACGAAACAGGGAAAGGATCACTCATCTCGAGCTAGGAGGCGGAAACGGGGCTCCCCTGGTGGTGTGCGGGACACCACGTGCTTCCTCTCGAGTGGAGACGGGTATGTCGGGGAACTTCTTGAGTTGCAGCAAGGGTGTGAAGGACCCTTTGGAAATTCCAGTGGTTAGATGTGATTGGCCTCGAGAAGCCTCAGCGGAAATGGGCCTCATCTCGCCTGGAGGGCAAAACCTCCTGGATTTTCTCGAGTTGCGGCAGGTGCTCTCGACTTACGACGGGGACCTCAGGGACCCGCTCTGGTGGCCTCAGGAAAGGCCAGTCCCCATGCGAGTTCCACGGGGGCCTCTCGGCATTCCTCTCCCGTCGATGCCGGGGCCTAAGACCTTGTGTGGAGTCGGGGCCGGAACCTGAGGATTCCTCTCCAGTGCTGACATGGATCTTGGGGTACTTCTGGAGTCTCCCCAGGGGAGTCAGTCCTCGTCTCGAATGCGGGCATGCACTTGCGCTTTCCTCCAGAGCGGTAGCAGCAGTGTCACGCAGTCCGCCGCGTGGATCAAAGGATCTATGGTTTTCCCTCGAGTCTTTCCCACGAGGCTTTCCCACGAGGCTTTCCCACAGGGCTGTCCCACGTGCACACGTGGTGGGAGTCGATCCTCGGCTTGAACGTCAAGGCAGTGCAGGGAAAACAGGTTCCTCTGGAATGGACTGACACATCTGGGGGACTCTTGGAATTGTGTGACGACCCTGGAGTTCCTCTCCCTTTCCTGTGGAGAGCGCCTCCTCTTGAGATGCGACGGGAACGCCGGGAATTCTTTCCCTAGGAAACAGGGAAAGGATCCCTCATCTCGAGCTAGGAGGCGGAAACGGGGCTCCCCTGGATGTGTGCGGGACCCACGTGCTTCCTCACGAGTGGAGACGTGTATGTCGGGGAACTTCTTGAGTTGCAGCAAGGGTGTCAAGGACCCTTTGGAAGTTCCAGTGGTTAGACGTGATTAGCCTCGAGAAGCCTCAGCGGAAATGGGCCTCATCTCGCCTGGAGTGCAAAACCTCCTGGATTTTCTCGAGTTGCGGCAGGTGCTCTCGACTTACGACGGGGACCTCAGGGACCCGCTCTGGTGGCGTCAGGAAAGGCCAGTCCCCATGCGAGTTCCTCGGGGGCCTTTCAGGATTCCACTCCCGTCGATGCCGGGGCCTAAGACCTTGTGTGGAGTCGGGGCCGGAACCTGAGGATTCCTCTCCAGTGCTGACATGGATCTTGGGGTACTTCTGGAGTCTCCCCAGGGGAGTCAGTCCTCGTCTCGAATGCGGGCATGCACTTGCGCTTTCCTCCAGAGCGGTAGCAGCAGTGTCACGCAGTCCGCCGCGTGGATCAAAGGATCTATGGTTTTCCCTCGAGTCTTTCCCACGAGGCTTTCCCACGAGGCTTTCCCACAGGGCTGTCCCACGTGCACACGTGGTGGGAGTCGATCCTCGGCTTGAACGTCAAGGCAGTGCAGGGAAAACAGGTTCCTCTGGAATGGACTGACACATCTGGGGGACTCTTGGAATGGTGGCACGACCCTGGAGTTCCTCTCGCCTTTCCTGTGGAGAGCGCCTCCTCTTGAGATGCGACGGGAACGCCGGGAATTCTTTCCCTACGAAACAGGGAAAGGATCCCTCATCTCGAGCTAGGAGGCGGAAACGGGGCTCCCCTGGATGTGTGCGGGACCCCACGTGCTTCCTCTCGAGTGGAGACGGGTATGTCGGTGACCTTCTTGAGTTGCAGCAAGGGTGTGAAGGACCCTTTGGAAGTTCCAGTGGTTAGATGTGATTGGCCTCGAGAAGCGTCAGCGGAAATGGGCCTCATCTCGCCTGGAGGGCAAAACCTCCTGGGTTTTCTCAAGTTGCGGCAGGTGCTCTCGACTTACGACGGGGACCTCAGGGACCCGCTCTGGTGGCCTCAGGAAAGGCCAGTCCCCATGCGAGTTCCTCGGGGGCCTCTCGGGATTCCTCTCCCGTCGATGCCGGGGCCTAAGACCTTGTGTGGAGTCGGGGCCGGAACCTGAGGATTCCTCTCCAGTGCTGACATGGATCTTGGGGTACTTCTGGAGTCTCCCCAGGGGAGTCAGTCCTCGTCTCGAATGCGGGCATGCACTTGCGCTTTCCTCCAGAGCGGTAGCAGCAGTGTCACGCAGTCCGCCGCGTGGATCAAAGGATCTATGGTTTTCCCTCGAGTCTTTCCCACGAGGCTTTCCCACGAGGCTTTCCCACAGGGCTGTCCCACGTGCACACGTGGTGGGAGTCGATCCTCGGCTTGAACGTCAAGGCAGTGCAGGGAAAACAGGTTCTTCTGGAATGGACTGACACATCTGGGGGACTCTTGGAATGGTGGCACGACCCTGGAGTTCCTCTCGCCTTTCCTGTGGAGAGCGCCTCCTCTTGAGATACGACGGGAACGCCGGGAATTCTTTCCCTACGAAACAGGGAAAGGATCCCTCATCTCGAGCTAGGAGGCGGAAACGGGGCTCCCCTGGATGTGTGCTGGACCCCACGTGCTTCCTCTCGAGTGGAGACGGGTATGTCGGGGAACTTCTTGAGTTGCAGCAAGGGTGTGAAGGACCCTTTGGAAGTTCCAGTGGTTAGATGTGATTAGCCTCGAGAAGCCTCAGCGGAAATGGGCCTCATCTCGCCTGGAGGGCAAAACCTCCTGGATTGTCTCGAGTTGCGGCAGGTGCTCTCGACTTACGACGGGGACCTCAGGGACCCGCTCTGGGGGCCTCAGGAAAAGCCAGTCCCCATGCGAGTTCCTCGGGGGCCTCTCGGCATTCCTCTCCCATCGATGCCGGGGCCTAAGACCTTGTGTGGAGTCGGGGCTGGAACCTGAGGATTCCTCTCCAGTGCTGACATGGATCATGGGGTAGTTCTGGAGTCTCCCCAGGGGAGTCAGTCCTCGTCTCGAATGCGGGCATGCACTTGCGCTTTCCTCCAGAGCGGTAGCAGCAGTGTCACGCAGTCCGCCGCGTGGATCAAAGGATCTATGGTTTTCCCTCGAGTCTTTCCCACGAGGCTTTCCCACGAGGCTTTCCCACAGGGCTGTCCCACGTGCACACGTGGTGGGAGTCGATCCTCGGCTTGAACGTCAAGGCAGTGCAGGGAAAACAGGTTCTTCTGGAATGGACTGACACATCTGGGGGACTCTTGGAATGGTGGCACGACCCTGGAGTTCCTCTCGCCTTTCCTGTGGAGAGCGCCTCCTCTTGAGATGCGACGGGAACGCCGGGAATTCTTTCCCTACGAAACAGGGAAAGGATCCCTCATCTCGAGCTAGGAGGCGGAAACGGGGCTCCCCTGGATGTGTGCTGGACCCCACGTGCTTCCTCTCGAGTGGAGACGGGTATGTCGGGGAACTTCTTGAGTTGCAGCAAGGGTGTGAAGGACCCTTTGGAAGTTCCAGTGGTTAGATGTGATTAGCCTCGAGAAGCCTCAGCGGAAATGGGCCTCATCTCGCCTGGAGGGCCAAACCTCCTGGATTGTCTCGAGTTGCGGCAGGTGCTCTCGACTTACGACGGGGACCTCAGGGACCCGCTCTGGGGGCCTCAGGAAAAGCCAGTCCCCATGCGAGTTCCTCGGGGGCCTCTCGGCATTCCTCTCCCATCGATGCCGGGGCCTAAGACCTTGTGTGGAGTCGGGGCTGGAACCTGAGGATTCCTCTCCAGTGCTGACATGGATCATGGGGTAGTTCTGGAGTCTCCCCAGGGGAGTCAGTCCTCGTCTCGAATGCGGGCATGTACTTGCGCTTTCCTCCAGAGCGGTAGAAGCAGTGTCACGCAGTCCGCCGCGTGGATCAAAGGATCTATGGTTTTCCCTCGAGTCTTTCCCACGAGGCTTTCCCACGAGGCTTTCCCACGAGGCTTTCCCACAGGGCTGTCCCACGTGCACAGGTGATGGGAGTGGATCCTCGGCTTGAACGTCAAGGCAGTGCAGGGAAAACAGGTTCCTCTGGAATGGACTGACCCATCTGGGCGTCTCTTGGAATGGTGGCACGACCCTGGAGTTCCTCTCGCCTCTCCTGTGGAGAGCGCCTCCTCTTGAGATGCGACGGGAACGCCGGGAATTCTTTCCCTAAGAAACAGGGAAAGGATCCCTCATCTCGAGCTAGGAGGCGGAAACGGGGCTCCCCTGGATGTGTGCGGGACCCCACGTGCTTCCTCTCGAGTGGAGACGGGTATGTCGGTGACCTTCTTGAGTTGCAGCAAGGGTGTGAAGGACCCTTTGGAAGTTCCAGTGGTTAGATGTGATTGGCCTCGAGAAGCGTCAGCGGAAATGGGCCTCATCTCGCCTGGAGGGCAAAACCTCCTGGATTTTCTCAAGTTGCGGCAGGTGCTCTCGACTTACGACGGGGACCTCAGGGACCCGCTCTGGTGGCCTCAGGAAAGGCCAGTACCCATGCGAGTTCCTCGGGGGCCTCTCGGGATTCCTCTCCCGTCGATGCCGGGGCCTAAGACCTTGTGTGGAGTCGGGGCCGGAACCTGAGGATTCCTCTCCAGTGCTGACATGGATCTTGGGGTACTTCTGGAGTCTCCCCAGGGGAGTCAGTCCTCGTCTCGAATGCGGGCATGCACTTGCGCTTTCCTCCAGAGCGGTAGCAGCAGTGTCACGCAGTCCGCCGCGTGGATCAAAGGATCTATGGTTTTCCCTCGAGTCTTTCCCACGAGGCTTTCCCACGAGGCTTTCCCACAGGGCTGTCCCACGTGCACACGTGGTGGGAGTCGATCCTCGGCTTGAACGTCAAGGCAGTGCAGGGAAAACAGGTTCTTCTGGAATGGACTGACACATCTGGGGGACTCTTGGAATGGTGGCACGACCCTGGAGTTCCTCTCGCCTTTCCTGTGGAGAGCGCCTCCTCTTGAGATGCGACGGGAACGCCGGGAATTCTTTCCCTACGAAACAGGGAAAGGATCCCTCATCTCGAGCTAGGAGGCGGAAACGGGGCTCCCCTGGATGTGTGCGGGACCCCACGTGCTTCCTCTCGAGTGGAGACGGGTATGTCGGGGAACTTCTTGAGTTGCAGCAAGGGTGTGAAGGACCCTTTGGAAGTTCCAGTGGTTAGATGTGATTAGCCTCGAGAAGCCTCAGCGGAAATGGGCCTCATCTCGCCTGGAGGGCCAAACCTCCTGGATTGTCTCGAGTTGCGGCAGGTGCTCTCGACTTACGACGGGGACCTCAGGGACCCGCTCTGGGGGCCTCAGGAAAAGCCAGTCCCCATGCGAGTTCCTCGGGGGCCTCTCGGCATTCCTCTCCCATCGATGCCGGGGCCTAAGACCTTGTGTGGAGTCGGGGCTGGAACCTGAGGATTCCTCTCCAGTGCTGACATGGATCATGGGGTAGTTCTGGAGTCTCCCCAGGGGAGTCAGTCCTCGTCTCGAATGCGGGCATGTACTTGCGCTTTCCTCCAGAGCGGTAGAAGCAGTGTCACGCAGTCCGCCGCGTGGATCAAAGGATCTATGGTTTTCCCTCGAGTCTTTCCCACGAGGCTTTCCCACGAGGCTTTCCCACGAGGCTTTCCCACAGGGCTGTCCCACGTGCACAGGTGATGGGAGTGGATCCTCGGCTTGAACGTCAAGGCAGTGCAGGGAAAACAGGTTCCTCTGGAATGGACTGACCCATCTGGGCGTCTCTTGGAATGGTGGCACGACCCTGGAGTTCCTCTCGCCTCTCCTGTGGAGAGCGCCTCCTCTTGAGATGCGACGGGAACGCCGGGAATTCTTTCCCTAAGAAACAGGGAAAGGATCCCTCATCTCGAGCTAGGAGGCGGAAACGGGGCTCCCCTGGATGTGTGCGGGACCCCACGTGCTTCCTCTCGAGTGGAGACGGGTATGTCGGGGAACTTCTTGAGTTGCAGCAAGGGTGTGAAGGACCCTTTGGAAGTTCCAGTGGTTAGATGTGATTAGCCTCGAGAAGCCTCAGCGGAAATGGGCCTCATCTCGCCTGGAGGGCAAAACCTCCTGGATTTTCTCGAGTTGCGGCATGTGCTCTCGACTTACGACGGGGACCTCAGGGACCCGCTCTGGTGACCTCAGGAAAGGCCAGTCCCCATGCGAGTTCCTCGGGGGCCTCTCGGGATTCCTCTCCCATTGATGCCGGGGCCTAAGACCTTGTGTGGAGTCGGGGCCGGAACCTGAGGATTCCTCTCCAGTGCTGACATGGATCTTGGGGTACTTCTGGAGTCTCCCCAGGGGAGTCAGTCCTCGTCTCGAATGCGGGCATGCACTTGCGCTTTCCTCCAGAGCGGTAGCAGCAGTGTCACACAGTCCGCCGCGTGGATCAAAGGATCTATGGTTTTCCCTCGAGTCTTTCCCACGAGGCTTTCCAACGAGGCTTTCCCACAGGGCTGTCCCACGTGCACAGGTGGTGGGAGTCGATCCTCGGCTTGAACGTCAAGGCAGTGCAGGGAAAACAGGTTCCTCTGGAATGGACTGACCCATCTGGGCGTCTCTTGGAATGGTGGCACGACCCTGGAGTTCCTCTCGCCTCTCCTGTGGAGAGCGCCTCCTCTTGAGATGCGACGGGAACGCCGGGAATTCTTTCCCTAAGAAACAGGGAAAGGATCCCTCATCTCGAGCTAGGAGGCGGAAACGGTCCTCCCCTGGATGTTTACGGGACCCCACGTGCTTCCTCTCGATTGGAGACGGGTATGTCGGGGAACTTCTTGAGTTGCAGCAAGGGTGTGAAGGACCCTTTGGAAGTTCCAGTGGTTAGATGTGATTAGCCTCGAGAAGCCTCAGCGGAAATGGGCCTCATCTCGCCTGGAGGGCAAAACCTCCTGGATTTTCTCGAGTTGCGGCATGTGCTCTCAACTTACGACGGGGACCTCAGGACCCGCTCTGGTGACCTCAGGAAAGGCCAGTCCCCATGCGAGTTCCTCGGGGGCCTCTCGGGATTCCTCTCCCATTGATGCCGGGGCCTAAGACCTTGAGTGGAGTCGGGGCCGGAACCTGAGGATTACTCTCCTGTGTTGACATGGATCATGGGGTACTTCTGGAGTCTCCCCAGGGGAGTCAGTCCTCGTCTCGAATGCGGGCATGTACTTGAGCTTTCCTCCAGAGCGGTAGCAGCAGTGTCACGCAGTCCGCCGCGTGGATCAAAGGATCTATGGTTTTCCCTCGAGTCTTTCCCACGAGGCTTTCCCACGAGGCTTTCCCACAGGGCTGTCCCACGTGCACACGTGGTGGGAGTCGATCCTCGGCTTGAACGTCAAGGCAGTGCAGGGAAAACAGGTTCCTCTGGAATGGACTGACACACCTGGCGGACTCTTGGAATGGTGGCACGACCCTGGAGTTCCTCTCGCCTTTCCTGTGGAGAGCGCCTCCTCTTGAGATGCGTCGGGAACGCCGGGAATTCTTTCCCTACGAAACAGGGAAAGGATCCCTCATCTCGAGCTAGGAGGCGGAAACGGGGCTCCGCTGGATGTGTGCGGGACCCCACGTGCTTTCTCTCGAGTGGAGACGGGTATGTCGGGGAACTTCTTGAGTTGCAACAAGGGTGTGAAGGACCCTTTGGAAGTTCCAGTGGTTAGAAGTGATTAGCCTCGAGAAGCCTCAGTGGAAATGGGCCTCATCTCGCCTGGAGGGCAAAACCTCCTGAATTTTCTCGAGTTGCGGCAGGTGCTCTCGACTTACGACGGGGACCTCAGGGACCCGCACTGGTGGCCTCAGGAAAGGCCAGTCCCCATGCGAGTTCCTCGGGGGCCTCTCGGGATTCCTCTCCCGTCGTTGCCGGGGCCTAAGACCTTGTGTGGAGTCGGGGCCGGAACCTGAGGATTCTTCTTCAGTGCTGACATGGATCTTGGGGTACTTCTGGAGTCTCCCCAGGGGAGTCAGTCCTCGTCTCGAATGCGGGTATGCAGTTGCGCTTTCCTCCAGAGCGGTAGCAGTAGTGTCACGCAGTCCGCCGCGTGGATCAAAGGATCTATGGTTTTCCCTCGAGTCTTTCCCACGAGGCTTTCCCACGAGGCTTTCCCACAGGGCTGTCCCACGTGCACACGTGGTGGGAGTGGATCCTCGGCTTGAAAGTCAAGGCAGTGCAGGGAAAACAGGTTCCTCTGGAATGGACTGACACATCTGGGGGACTCTTGGAATGGTGGCACGACCCTGGAGTTCCTCTCGCCTTTCCTGTGGAGAGCGCCTCCTCTTGAGATGCGACGGGAACGCCGGGAATTCTTTCCCTACGAAACAGGGAAAGGATCCCTCATCTCGAGCTAGGAGGCGGAAACGGGGCTCCCCTGGATGTGTGCGGGATACCACGTGCTTCCTATCGAGTTGAGACGGGTATGTCGGGGAACTTCTTGAGTAGCAGCAAGGGTGTGAAGGACCCTTTGGAAGTTCCAGTGTTTAGATGTGATTGGCCTCGAGAAGCCTCAGCGGAAATGGGCCTCATCTCGCCTGGAGGGCAAAACCTCCTGGAATTTCTCGAGTTGCGGCAGGTGCTCTCGACTTACGACGGGGACCTCAGGGACCCGCTCTGGTGGCCTCAGGAAAGGCCAGTCCCCATGCGAGTTCCTCGGGGGCCTCTCGGGATTCCTCTCCCGTCGATGCCGGGGCCTAAGACCTTGTGTGGAGTCGGGGCCGGAACCTGAGGATTCCTCTCCAGTGCTGACATGGATCTTGGGGTACTTCTGGAGTCTCCCCAGGGGAGTCAGTCCTCCTCTCGAATGCGGACATGCACTTGCGCTTTCCTCCAGAGCGGTAGCAGCAGTGTCACGCAGTCCGCCGCGTGGATCAAAGGATCTATGGTTTTCCCTCGAGTCTTTCCCACGAGGCTTTCCCACGAGGCTTTCCCACAGGGCTGTCCCACGTGCACACGTGGTGGGAGTGGATCCTCGGCTTGAAAGTCAAGGCAGTGCAGGGAAAACAGGTTCCTCTGGAATGGACTGACACATCTGGGGGACTCTTGGAATGGTGGCACGACCCTGGAGTTCCTCTCGCCTTTCCTGTGGAGAGCGCCTCCTCTTGAGATGCGACGGGAACGCCGGGAATTCTTTACCTACGAAACAGGGAAAGGATCCCTCATCTCGAGCTAGGAGGCGGAAACGGGGCTCCCCTGGATGTGTGCGGGACCCCACGTGCTTCCTCTCGAGTGAAGACGGGTATGTCGGGGAACATCTTGAGTTGCAGCAAGGGTGTGAAGGACCCTTTGGAAGTTCCAGTGGTTAGACGTGATTAGCCTCGAGAAGCCTCAGCGGAAATGGGCCTCATCTCGCCTGGAGGGCAAAACCTCCTGGATTTTCTCGAGTTGCGGCAGGTGCTCTCGACTTACGACGGGGACCTCAGGGACCCGCTCTGGTGGCCTCAGGAAAGGCCAGTCCCCATGCGAGTTCCTCGGGGGCCTCTCGGGATTCCTCTCCCGTCGATGCCGGGGCCTAAGACCTTATGTGGAGTCGGGGCCGGAACCTGAGGATTCCTCTCCAGTGCTGACATGGATCTTGGGGTACTTCTGGAGTCTCCCCAGGGGAGTCAGTCCTCGTCTCGAATGCGGGCATGCACTTGTGCTTTCCTCCAGAGCGGTAGAAGCAGTGTCACGCAGTCCGCCGCGTGGATCAAAGGTTCTATGGTTTTCCCTCGAGTCTTTCCCACGAGGCTTTCCCACGAGGCTTTCCCACAGGGCTGTCCCACGTGCACACGTGGTGGGAGTCGATCCTCGGCTTGAACGTCAAGGCAGTGCAGGGAAAACAGGTTCCTCTGGAATGGACTGACACATTTGGGGGCTCTTGGAATGGTGGCACGACCCTGGAGTTCCTCTCGCCTTTCCTGTGGAGAGCGCCTCCTCTTGAGATGCGACGGGAACCCCGGGAATTCTTTACCTACGAAACAGGGAAAGGATCCCTCATCTCGAGCTTGGAGGCGGAAACGGTGCTCCCCTGGATGTGTGCGGGACCCCACGTGCTTCCTCTCGAGTGGAGACGGGTATGTCGGGGAACTTCTTGAGTTGCAGCAAGGGTGTGAAGGACCCTTTGGAAGTTCCAGTGGTTAGACGTGATTAGCCTCGAGAAGCCTCAGCGGAAATGGGCCTCATCTCGCCTGGAGGGCAAAACCTCCTGGATTTTCTCGAGTTGCGGCAGGTGCTCTCGACTTACGACGGGGACCTCAGGGACCCGCTCTGGTGGCCTCAGGAAAGGCCAGTCCACATGCGAGTTCCTCGGGGGCCTCTCGGGATTCCTCTCCCGTCGTTGCCGGGGCCTAAGACCTTGTGTGGAGTCGGGGCCGGAACCTGAGGATTCCTCTCCAGTGCTGACATGGATCTTGGGGTACTTCTGGAGTCTCCCCAGGGGAGTCAGTCCTCGTCTCGAATGCGGGTATGCAGTTGCGCTTTCCTCCAGAGCGGTAGCAGTAGTGTCACGCAGTCCGCCGCGTGGATCAAAGGATCTATGGTTTTCCCTCGAGTCTTTCCCACGAGGCTTTCCCACGAGGCTTTCCCACAGGGCTGTCCCACGTGCACACGTGGTGGGAGTGGATCCTCGGCTTGAAAGTCAAGGCAGTGCAGGGAAAACAGGTTCCTCTGGAATGGACTGACACATCTGGGGGACTCTTGGAATGCTGGCACGACCCTGGAGTTCCTCTCGCTTTTCCTGTGGAGAGCGCCTCCTCTTGAGATGCGACGGGAACGCCGGGAATTCTTTCCCTACGAAACAGGGAAAGGATCCCTCATCTTGAGCTAGGAGGCGGAAACGGGGCTCCCCTGGATGTGTGCGGGACCCCACGTGCTTCCTCTCGAGTGGAGACGGGTATGTCGGGGAACTTCTTGAGTTGCAGCAAGGGTGTGAAGGACCCTTTGGAAGTTCCAGTGGTTAGACGTGATTAGCCTCGAGAAGCCTCAGCGGAAATGGGCCTCATCTCGCCTGGAGGGCAAAACCTCCTGAATTTTCTCGAGTTGCGGCAGGTGCTCTCGACTTCCGACGGGGACCTCAGGGACCCGCTCTGGTGGCCTCAGGAAAGGCCAGTCCCCATGCGAGTTCCTCGGGGGCCTCTCGGGATTCCTCTCCCGTCGATGCCGGGGCCTAAGACCTTTTGTGGAGTCGGGGCCGGAAACTGAGGATTCCTCTCCAGTGCTGACATGGATCTTGGGGTACTTCTGGAGTCTCCCCAGGGGAGTCAGTCCTCGTCTCGAATGCGGGCATGCACTTGCGCTTTCCTCCAGAGCGGTAGCAGCAGTGTCACACAGTCCGCCGCGTGGATCAAAGGATCTATGGTTTTCCCTCGAGTCTTTCCCACGAGGCTTTCCCACGAGGCTTTCCCACAGGGCTGTCCCACGTGCACAGGTGGTGGGAGTCGATCCTCGGCTTGAACGTCAAGGCAGTGCAGGGAAAACAGGTTCCTCTGGAATGGACTGACCCATCTGGGCGTCTCTTGGAATGGTGGCACGACCCTGGAGTTCCTCTCGCCTCTCCTGTGGAGAGCGCCTCCTCTTGAGATGCGACGGGAACGCCGGGAATTCTTTCCCAACGAAACAGGGAAAGGATCCCTCATCTCGAGCTAGGAGGCGGAAACGGGGCTCCCCTGGATGTTTACGGGACCCCACGTGCTTCCTCTCGAGTGGAGACGGGTATGTCGGGGAACTTCTTGAGTTGCAGCAAGGGTGTGAAGGACCCTTTGGAAGTTCCAGTGGTTAGATGTGATTAGCCTCGAGAAGCCTCAGCGGAAATGGGCCTCATCTCGCCTGGAGGGCAAAACCTCCTGGATTTTCTCGAGTTGCGGCATGTGCTCTTGACTTACGATGGGGACCTCAGGACCCGCTCTGGTGACCTCAGGAAAGGCCAGTCCCCATGCGAGTTCCTCGGGGGCCTCTCGGGATTCCTCTCCCATTGATGCCGGGGCCTAAGACCTTGTGTGGAGTCGGGGCCGGAACCTGAGGATTACTCTCCTGTGCTGACATGGATCATGGGGTACTTCTGGAGTCTCCCCAGGGGAGTCAGTCCTCGTCTCGAATGCGGGCATGTACTTGCGCTTTCCTCCAGAGCGGTAGCAGCAGTGTCACGCAGTCCGCCGCGTGGATCAAAGGATCTATGGTTTTCCCTCGAGTCTTTCCCACGAGGCTTTCCCACGAGGCTTTCCCACAGGGCTGTCCCACGTGCACACGTGGTGGGAGTCGATCCTCGGCTTGAACGTCAAGGCAGTGCAGGGAAAACAGGTTCCTCTGGAATGGACTGACACATCTGGGGGACTCTTGGAATGGTGGCACGACCCTGGAGTTCCTCTCGCCTTTCCTGTGGAGAGCGCCTCCTCTTGAGATGCGACGGGAACGCCGGGAATTCTTTCCCTACGAAACAGGGAAAGGATCCCTCATCTCGAGCTAGGAGGCGGAAACGGGGCTCCGCTGGATGTGTGCGGGACCCCACGTGCTTCCTCTCGAGTGGAGACGGGTATGTCGGGGAACTTCTTGAGTTGCAACAAGGGTGTGAAGGACCCTTTGGAAGTTCCAGTGGTTAGACGTGATTAGCCTCGAGAAGCCTCAGTGGAAATGGGCCTCATCTTGCCTGGAGGGCAAAACCTCCTGAATTTTCTCGAGTTGCGGCAGGTGCTCTCGACTTACGACGGGGACCTCAGGGACCCGCTCTGGTGGCCTCAGGAAAGGCCAGTCCCCATGCGAGTTCCTCGGGGGCCTCTCGGGAGTCCTCTCCCTTAGATGCCGGGGCCTAAGACCTTGTGTGGAGTCGGGGCCGGAACCTGAGGATTCCTCTCCAGTGCTGACATGGATCTTGGGGTACTTCTGGAGTCTCCCCAGGGAAGTCAGTCCTCGTCTCGAATGCGGGCATGCACTTGCGCTTTCCTCCAGAGCGGTAGCAGCAGTGTCACGCAGTCCGCCGCGTGGATCAAAGGATCTATGGTTTTCCCTCGAGTCTTTCCCACGAGGCTTTCCCACGAGGCTTTCCCACGAGGCTTTCCCACAGGGCTGTCCCACGTGCACAGGTGGTGGGAGTCGATCCTCGGCTTGAACGTCAAGGCAGTGCAGGGAAAACAGGTTCCTCTGGAATGGACTGACCCATCTGGGGGACTCTTGGAATGGTGGCACGACCCTGGAGTTCCTCTCGCCTTTCCTGTGGAGAGCGCCTCCTCTTGAGATGCGACGGGAACGCCAGGAATTCTTTCCCTAAGAAACAGGGAAAGGATCCCTCATCTCGAGCTAGGAGGCGGAAACGGGGCTCCCCTGGATGTGTGCGGGACCCCACGTGCTTCCTCTCGAGTGGAGACGGGTATGTCGGGGAACTTCTTGAGTTGCAGCAAGGGTGTGAAGGACCCTTGGAAGTTCCAGTGGTTAGATGTGATTAGCCTCGAGAAGCCTCAGCGGAAATGGGCCTCATCTCGCCTGGAGGGCAAAACCTCCTGGATTTTCTCGAGTTGCGGCAGGTGCTCTCGACTTACGACGGGGACCTCAGGGACCCGCTCAGGTGACCTCAGGAAAGGCCAGTCCCCATGCGAGTTCCTCGGGGGCCTCTCGGCATTCCTCTCCCATTGATGCCGGGGCCTAAGACCTTGTGTGGAGTCAGGGCCGGAACCTGAGGATTCCTCTCCAGTGCTGACATGGATCTTGGGGTACTTCTGGAGCCTCCCCAGGGGAGTCAGTCCTCGTCTCGAATGCGGGCATGCACTTGCGCTTTCCTCCAGAGCGGTAGCATCAGTGTCACGCAGTCCGCCGCGTGGATCAAAGGATCTATGGTTTTCCCTCGAGTCTTTCCCACGAGGCTTTCCCACGAGGCTTTCCCACAGGGCTGTCCCACGTGCACACGTGGTGGGAGTGGATCCTCGGCTTGAACGTCAAGGCAGTGCAGGGAAAACAGGTTCCTCTGGAATGGACTGACACATCTGGGGGACTCTTGGAATGGTGGCACGACCCTGGAGTTCCTCTCGCCTTTCCTGTGGAGAGCGCCTCCTCTTGAGATGCGACTGGAACGCCGGGAATTCTTTCCCTACGAAACAGTGAAAGGATCCCTCATCTCGAGCTAGGAGGCGGAAACGGGGCTCCCCTGGATGTGTGCGGGATACCACGTGCTTCCTATCGAGTGGAGACGGTATGTCGGGGAACTTCTTGAGTAGCAGCAAGGGTGTGAAGGACCCTTTGGAAGTTCCAGTGGTTAGATGTGATTGGCCTCGAGAAGCCTCAGTGGAAATGGGCCTCATCTCGCCTGGAGGGCAAAACCTCCTGGATTTTCTCGAGTTACGGCAGGTGCTCTCGACTTACGACCGGGACCTCAGGGACCCGCTCTGGTGGCCTCAGGAAAGGCCAGTCCCCATGCGAGTTCCTCGGGGGCCTCTCGGGATTCCTCTCCCGTCGATGCCGGGGCCTAAGACCTTGTGTTGAGTCGGGGCCGGAACCTGAGGATTCCTCTCCAGTGCTGACATGGATCTTGGGGTACTTCTGGAGTCTCCCCAGGGGAGTCAGTCCTCCTCTCGAATGCGGACATGCACTTGCGCTTTCCTCCAGAGCGGTAGCAGCAGTGACACGCAGTCCGCCGCGTGGATCAAAGGATCTATGGTTTTCCCTCGAGTCTTTCCCACGAGGCTTTCCTACGAGGCTTTCCCACAGGACTCTCCCACGTGCACAGGTGGTGGGAGTCGATCCTCGGCTTGAACGTCAAAGCCGTGCAGGGAAAACAGGTTCCTCTGGAATGGACTGACACATCTGGGGGACTCTTGGAATGGTGGCACGACCCTGGAGTTCCTCTCGCCTTTCCTGTGGAGAGCGCCTCCTCTTGAGATGCGACGGGAACGCCGGGAATTCTTTCCCTACGAAACAGGGAAAGGATCACTCATCTCGAGCTAGGAGGCGGAAACGGGGCTCCCCTGGTGGTGTGCGGGACACCACGTGCTTCCTCTCGAGTGGAGACGGGTATGTCGGGGAACTTCTTGAGTTGAAGCAAGGGTGTGAAGGACCCTTTGGAAGTTCCAGTGGTTAGATGTGATTGGCCTCGAGAAGCCTCAGCGGAAATGGGCCTCATCTCGCCTGGAGGGCAAAACCTCCTGGATTTTCTCGAGTTGCGGCAGGTGTTCTCGACTTACGACGGGGACCTCAGGGACCCGCTCTGGTGGCCTCAGGAAAGGCCAGTCCCCATGCGAGTTCCACGGGGGCCTCTCGGCATTCCTCTCCCGTCGAGGCCGGGGCCTAAGACCTTGTGTGGAGTCGGGGCCGGAACCTGAGGATTCCTCTCCAGTGTTGACATGGATCTTGGGGTACTTCTGGAGTCTCCCCAGGGGAGTCAGTCCTCGTCTCGAATGCGGGCATGCACTTGCGCTTTCCTCCAGAGCGGTAGCAGCAGTGTCACGCAGTCTGCCGCGTGGATCAAAGGATCTATGGTTTTCCCTCGAGTCTTTCCCACGAGGCTTTCCACGAGGCTTTCCACAGGGCTGTCCCACGTGCACACGTGGTGGGAGTCGATCCTCGGCTTCAACGTCAAGGCAGTGCAGGGAAAACAGGTTCCTCTGGAATGGACTGACACATCTGGGGGACTCTTGGAATGGTGGCACGACCCTGGAGTTCCTCTCGCCATTCCTGTGGAGAGCGCCTCCTCTTGAGATGCGACGGGAACGCCGGGAATTCTTTCCCTACGAAACAGGGAAAGGATCCCTCATGTCGAGCTAGGAGGCGGAAACGGGGCTCCCCTGGATGTGTGCGGGACCCACGTCCTTCCTCTCGAGTGTAGACGGGTATGTCGGGGAACTTCTTGAGTTGCAGCAATGGTGTGAAGGACCCTTTGGAAGTTCCAGCGGTTAGATGTGATTGGCCTCGAGAAGCCTCAGCGGAAATGGGCCTCATCTCGCCTGGAGGGCAAAACCTCCTGGATTTTCTCGAGTTGCGGCAGGTGCTCTCGACTTACGACGGGGACCTCAGGGAACCGCTCTGGTGGCCTCAGGAAAGGCCAGTCCCCATGCGAGTTCCACGGGGGCCTCTCGGGATTCCTCTCCCATCGTTGCAGGGGCCTAAGACCTTGTGTGGAGTCGGGGCCGGAACCTGAGGATTCCTCTCCAGTGCTGACATGGATCTTGGGGTACTTCTGGAGTCTCCCCAGGGGAGTCAGTCCTTGTCTCGAATGCGGGCATGCACTTGTGCTTTCCTCCAGAGCGGTAGCAGCAGTGTCACGCAGTCCGCCGCGTGGATCAAAGGATCTATGGTTTTCCCTCGAGTCTTTCCCACGAGGCTTTCCCACGAGGCTTTCCCACAGGGCTGTCCCACGTGCACACGGGGTGGGAGTCGATCCTCGGCTTGAAACTCAAGGCAGTGCAGGGAAAACAGGTTCCTCTGGAATGGACTGACAAATCTGGGGGATTCTTGGAATGGTGTCACGACCCTGGAGTTCCTCTCCCTTTCCTGTGGAGAGCGCCTCCTCTTGAGATGCGACGGGAACGCCGGGAATTATTTCCCTACGAAACAGGGAAAGGATCCCTCATCTCGAGCTAGGAGGCGGAAACGGGGCTCCCCTGGATGTGTGCGGGACCCACGTGCTTCCTCACGAGTGGAGACGGGTATGTCGGGGAACTTCTTGAGTTGCAGCAAGGGTGTCAAGGACCCTTTGGAAGTTCCAGTGGTTAGACATGGTTAGCCACTAGAAGCCTCAGCGGAAATGGGCCTCATCTCGCCTGGAGGGCAAAACCTCCTGGATTTTCTCGAGTTGCGGCAGGTGCTCTCGACTTACGACGGGGACCTCAGGGACCCGCTCTGGTGGCCTCAGGAAAGGCCAGTCCCGATGCGAGTTCTTCGGGGGCCTCTCAGGATTCCACTCCCGTCGATGCCGGGGCCTAAGACCTTGTGTGGAGTCGGGGCCGGAACCTGAGGATTCCTCTCCAGTGCTGACATGGATCTTGGGGTACTTCTGGAGTCTCCCCAGGGGAGTCAGTCCTCGTCTCGAATGCGGGCATGCACTTGCGCTTTCCTCCAGAGCGGTAGCAGCAGTGTCACGCAGTCCGCCGCGTGGATCAAAGGATCTATGGTTTTCCCTCGAGCCTTTCCCACGAGGCTTTCCCACGAGGCTTTCCCACAGGGCTGTCCCACGTGCACACGTGGTGGGAGTCAATCCTCGGCCTGAACGTCAAGGCAGTGCAGGGAAAACAGGTTCCTCTGGAATGGACTGACACATCTGGGGGACTCTTGGAATGGTGGCACGACCCTGGAGTTCCTCTCGCCTTTCCTGTGGAGAGCGCCTCCTCTTGAGATGCGACGGGAACGCCGGGAATTCTTTCCCTACCAAACAGGGAAAGGATCCCTCATCTCGAGCTAGGAGGCGGAAACGGGGCTCCCCTGGATGTGTGCGGGACACCACGTGCTTGCTCTCGAGTGGAGACGGGTATGTCGGGGAACTTCTTGAGTTGCAGCAAGGGTGTGAAGGACCCTGTGGAAGTTCCAGTGGTTAGATGTGATTGGCCTCGAGAAGCCTCAGCGGAAATGGGCCTCATCTCGCCTGGAGGGCAAAACCTCCTGGATTTTCTCGAGTTGCGGCAGGTGCTCTCGACTTACGATGGGGACCTCAGGGACCCGCTCTGGTGGCCTCAGGAAAGGCCAGTCCCCATGCGAGTTCCTCGGGGGCGTCTCGGGATTCCTCTCCCGTCCATGCCGGGGCCTAAGACCTTGTGTGGAGTCGGGGCTGGAACCTGAGGATTCCTCTCCAGTGCTGACATGGATCTTGGGGTACTTCTGGAGTCTCCCCAGGGGAGTCAGTCCTCGTCTCGAATGCGGGCATGCACTTGCGCTTTCCTCCAGAGCGGTAGCAGCAGTGTCACGCAGTCCGCCGCGTGGATCAAAGGATCTACGGTTTTCCCTCGAGTCTTTCCCACGAGGCTTTCCCACGAGGCTTTCCCACAGGGCTGTCCCACGTGCACACGTGGTGGGAGTCGATCCTCGGCTTGAACGTCAAGGCAGTGCAGGGAAAACAGGTTCCTCTGGAATGGACTGACACATCTGGGGGACTCTTGGAATGGTGGCACGACCCTGGAGTTCCTCTCGCCTTTCCTGTGGAGAGCGTCTCCTCTTGAGATGCGACGGGAACGCCGGGAATTCTTTCCCTACGAAACAGGGAAAGGATCCCTCATCTCGAGCCAGGGGGCGGAAACGGAGCTCCCCTGGATGTGTGCGGGACCCCACGTGCTTCCTCTCGAGTGGAGACGGTATGTCGGGGAACTTCTTGAGTTGCAGCAAGGGTGTGAAGGACCCTTTGGAAGTTCCAGTGGTTAGATGTGATTGGCCTCGAGAAGCCTCAGCGGAAATGGGCCTCATCTCGCCTGGAGGGCAAAACCTCCTGGATTTTCTCGAGTTGCGGCAGGTGCTCTCGACTTACGACGGGGACCTCAGGGACCCGCTCTGGTGGCGTCAGGAAAGGCCAGTCCCCATGCGAGTTCCTCGGGGGCCTCTCAGGATTCCACTCCCGTCGATGCCGGGGCCTAAGACCTTGTGTGGAGTCGGGCCCGGAACCTGAGGATTCCTCTCCAGTGCTGACATGGATCTTGGGGTACTTCTGGAGTCTCCCCAGGGGAGTCAGTCCTCGTCTCGAATGCGGGCATGCACTTGCGCTTTCCTCCAGAGCGGTAGCAGCAGTGTCACGCAGTCCGCCGCGTGGATCAAAGGATCTATGGTTTTCCCTCGAGTCTTTCCCACGAGGCTTTCCCACGAGGCTTTCCCACAGGGCTGTCCCACGTGCACACGTGGTGGGAGTCGATCCTCGGCTTGAACGTCAAGGCAGTGCAGGGAAAACAGGTTCCTCTGGAATGGACTGACACATCTGGGGGACTCTTGGAATGGTGGCACGACCCTGGAGTTCCTCTCGCCTTTCCTGTGGAGAGCGCCTCCTCTTGAGATGCGACGGGAACGCCGGGAATTCTTTCCCTACGAAACAGGGAAAGGATCCCTCATCTCGAGCTAGGAGGCGGAAACGGGGCTCCCCTGGATGTGTGCGGGACACCACGTGCTTCCTCTCGAGTGGAGACGGGTATGTCGGGGAACTTCTTGAGTTGCAGCAAGGGTGTGAAGGACCCTTTGGAAGTTCCAGTGGTTAGATGTGATTGGCCTCGAGAAGCCTCAGCGGAAATGGGCCTCATCTCGCCTGGAGGGCAAAACCTCCTGGATTTTCTCGAGTTGCGGCAGGTGCTCTCGACTTAAGATGGGGACCTCAGGGACCCGCTCTGGTGGCCTCAGGAAAGGCCAGTCCCCATGCGAGTTCCTCGGGGGCCTCTCGGGATTCCTCTCCCGTCCATGCCGGGGCCTAAGACCTTGTGTGGAGTCGGGGCTGGAACCTGAGGATTCCTCTCCAGTGCTGACATGGATCTTGGGGTACTTCTGGAGTCTCCCCAGGGGAGTCAGTCCTTGTCTCGAATGCGGGCATGCACTTGTGCTTTCCTCCAGAGCGGTAGCAGCAGTGTCACGCAGTCCGCCGCGTGGATCAAAGGATCTATGGTTGTCCCTCGAGTCTTTCCCACGAGGCTTTCCCACGAGGCTTTCCCACAGGGCTGTCCCACGTGCACACGGGGTGGGAGTCGATCCTCGGCTTGAAACTCAAGGCAGTGCAGGGAAAACAGGTTCCTCTGGAATGGACTGACAAATCTGGGGGATTCTTGGAATGGTGTCACGACCCTGGAGTTCCTCTCCCTTTCCTGTGGAGAGCGCCTCCTCTTGAGATGCGACGGGAACGCCGGGAATTCTTTCCCTACGAAACAGGGAAAGGATCCCTCATCTCGAGCTAGGAGGCGGAAACGGGGCTCCCCTGGATGTGTGCGGGACCCACGTGCTTCCTCACGAGTGGAGACGGGTATGTCGGGGAACTTCTTGAGTTGCAGCAAGGGTGTCAAGGACCCTTTGGAAGTTCCAGTGGTTAGACATGGTTAGCCACTAGAAGCCTCAGCGGAAATGGGCCTCATCTCGCCTGGAGGGCAAAACCTCCTGGATTTTCTCGAGTTGCGGCAGGTGCTCTCGACTTACGACGGGGACCTCAGGGACCCGCTCTGGTGGCCTCAGGAAAGGCCAGTCCCGATGCGAGTTCTTCGGGGGCCTCTCAGGATTCCACTCCCGTCGATGCCGGGGCCTAAGACCTTGTGTGGAGTCGGGGCCGGAACCTGAGGATTCCTCTCCAGTGCTGACATGGATCTTGGGGTACTTCTGGAGTCTCCCCAGGGGAGTCAGTCCTCGTCTCGAATGCGGGCATGCACTTGCGCTTTCCTCCAGAGCGGTAGCAGCAGTGTCACGCAGTCCGCCGCGTGGATCAAAGGATCTATGGTTTTCCCTCGAGCCTTTCCCACGAGGCTTTCCCACGAGGCTTTCCCACAGGGCTGTCCCACGTGCACACGTGGTGGGAGTCAATCCTCGGCCTGAACGTCAAGGCAGTGCAGGGAAAACAGGTTCCTCTGGAATGGACTGACACATCTGGGGGACTCTTGGAATGGTGGCACGACCCTGGAGTTCCTCTCGCCTTTCCTGTGGAGAGCGCCTCCTCTTGAGATGCGACGGGAACGCCGGGAATTCTTTCCCTACCAAACAGGGAAAGGATCCCTCATCTCGAGCTAGGAGGCGGAAACGGGGCTCCCCTGGATGTGTGCGGGACACCACGTGCTTGCTCTCGAGTGGAGACGGGTATGTCGGGGAACTTCTTGAGTTGCAGCAAGGGTGTGAAGGACCCTTTGGAAGTTCCAGTGGTTAGATGTGATTGGCCTCGAGAAGCCTCAGCGGAAATGGGCCTCATCTCGCCTGGAGGGCAAAACCTCCTGGATTTTCTCGAGTTGCGGCAGGTGCTCTCGACTTACGATGGGGACCTCAGGGACCCGCTCTGGTGGCCTCAGGAAAGGCCAGTCCCCATGCGAGTTCCTCGGGGGCGTCTCGGGATTCCTCTCCCGTCCATGCCGGGGCCTAAGACCTTGTGTGGAGTCGGGGCTGGAACCTGAGGATTCCTCTCCAGTGCTGACATGGATCTTGGGGTACTTCTGGAGTCTCCCCAGGGGAGTCAGTCCTCGTCTCGAATGCGGGCATGCACTTGCGCTTTCCTCCAGAGCGGTAGCAGCAGTGTCACGCAGTCCGCCGCGTGGATCAAAGGATCTACGGTTTTCCCTCGAGTCTTTCCCACGAGGCTTTCCCACGAGGCTTTCCCACAGGGCTGTCCCACGTGCACACGTGGTGGGAGTCGATCCTCGGCTTGAACGTCAAGGCAGTGCAGGGAAAACAGGTTCCTCTGGAATGGACTGACACATCTGGGGGACTCTTGGAATGGTGGCACGACCCTGGAGTTCCTCTCGCCTTTCCTGTGGAGAGCGTCTCCTCTTGAGATGCGACGGGAACGCCGGGAATTCTTTCCCTACGAAACAGGGAAAGGATCCCTCATCTCGAGCCAGGGGGCGGAAACGGAGCTCCCCTGGATGTGTGCGGGACCCCACGTGCTTCCTCTCGAGTGGAGACGGTATGTCGGGGAACTTCTTGAGTTGCAGCAAGGGTGTGAAGGACCCTTTGGAAGTTCCAGTGGTTAGATGTGATTGGCCTCGAGAAGCCTCAGCGGAAATGGGCCTCATCTCGCCTGGAGGGCAAAACCTCCTGGATTTTCTCGAGTTGCGGCAGGTGCTCTCGACTTACGACGGGGACCTCAGGGACCCGCTCTGGTGGCGTCAGGAAAGGCCAGTCCCCATGCGAGTTCCTCGGGGGCCTCTCAGGATTCCACTCCCGTCGATGCCGGGGCCTAAGACCTTGTGTGGAGTCGGGGCCGGAACCTGAGGATTCCTCTCCAGTGCTGACATGGATCTTGGGGTACTTCTGGAGTCTCCCCAGGGGAGTCAGTCCTCGTCTCGAATGCGGGCATGCACTTGCGCTTTCCTCCAGAGCGGTAGCAGCAGTGTCACGCAGTCCGCCGCGTGGATCAAAGGATCTATGGTTTTCCCTCGAGTCTTTCCCACGAGGCTTTCCCACGAGGCTTTCCCACAGGGCTGTCCCACGTGCACACGTGGTGGGAGTCGATCCTCGGCTTGAACGTCAAGGCAGTGCAGGGAAAACAGGTTCCTCTGGAATGGACTGACACATCTGGGGGACTCTTGGAATGGTGGCACGACCCTGGAGTTCCTCTCGCCTTTCCTGTGGAGAGCGCCTCCTCTTGAGATGCGACGGGAACGCCGGGAATTCTTTCCCTACGAAACAGGGAAAGGATCCCTCATCTCGAGCTAGGAGGCGGAAACGGGGCTCCCCTGGATGTGTGCGGGACACCACGTGCTTCCTCTCGAGTGGAGACGGGTATGTCGGGGAACTTCTTGAGTTGCAGCAAGGGTGTGAAGGACCCTTTGGAAGTTCCAGTGGTTAGATGCGATTGGCCTCGAGAAGCCTCAGCGGAAATGGGCCTCATCTCGCCTGGAGGGCAAAACCTCCTGGATTTTCTCGAGTTGCGGCAGGTGCTCTCGACTTAAGATGGGGACCTCAGGGACCCGCTCTGGTGGCCTCAGGAAAGGCCAGTCCCCATGCGAGTTCCTCGGGGGCCTCTCGGGATTCCTCTCCCGTCCATGCCGGGGCCTAAGACCTTGTGTGGAGTCGGGGCTGGAACCTGAGGATTCCTCTCCAGTGCTGACATGGATCTTGGGGTACTTCTGGAGTCTCCCCAGGGGAGTCAGTCCTCGTCTCGAATGCGGGCATGCACTTGCGCTTTCCTCCAGAGCGGTAGCAGCAGTGTCACGCAGTCCGCCGCGTGGATCAAAGGATCTATGGTTTTCCCTCGAGTCTTTCCCACGAGGCTTTCCCACGAGGCTTTCCCACAGGGCTGTCCCACGTGCACACGTGGTGGGAGTCGATCCTCGGCTTGAACGTCAAGGCAGTGCAGGGAAAACAGGTTCCTCTGGAATGGACTGACACATCTGGGGGACTCTTGGAATGGTGTCACGACCCTGGAGTTCCTCTCGCCTTTCCTGTGGAGAGCGCCTCCTCTTGAGATGCGACGGGAACGCCGGGAATTCTTTCCCTACGAAACAGGGAAAGGATCCCTCATCTCGAGCTAGGAGGCGGAAACGGGGCTCCCCTGGATGTGTGCGGGACACCACGTGCTTCCTCTCGAGTGGAGACGGGTATGTCGGGGAACTTCTTGAGTTGCAGCAAGGGTGTGAAGGACCCTTTGGAAGTTCCAGTGGTTAGACGTGATTGGCCTCGAGAAGCCTCAGCGGAAATGGGCCTCATCTCGCCTGGAGGGCAAAACCTCCTGGATTTTCTCGAGTTGCGGCAGGTGCTCTCGACTTACGACGGGGACCTCAGGGACCCGCTCTGGTGGCCTCAGGAAAGGCCAGTCCCCATGCGAGTTCCACGGGGGCCTCTCGGAATTCCTCTCCCGTCGAGGCCGGGGCCTAAGACCTTGTGTGGAGTCGGGGCCGGAACCTGAGGATTCCTCTCCAGTGCTGACATGGATCTTGGGGTACTTCTGGAGTCTCCCCAGGGGAGTCAGTCCTCGTCTCGAATGCGGGCATGCACTTGCGCTTTCCTCCAGAGCGGTAGCAGCAGTGTCACGCAGTCCGCCGCGTGGATCAAAGGATCTATGGTTTTCCCTCGAGTCTTTCCCACGAGGCTTTCCCACGAGGCTTTCCCACAGGGCTGTCCCACGTGCACACGTGGTGGGAGTGGATCCTCGGCTTGAACGTCAAGGCAGTGCAGGGAAAACAGGTTCCTCGGGAATGGACTGACACATCTGGGGGACTCTTGGAATGGTGGCACGACCCTGGAGTTCCTCTCGCCTTTCCTGTGGAGAGCGCCTCCTCTTGAGATGCGACGGGAACGCCGGGAATTCTTTCCCTACCAAACAGGGAAAGGATCCCTCATCTCGAGCTAGGAGGCGGAAACGGGGATCCCCTGGATGTGTGCGGGACCCACGTGCTTCGTCTCGAGTGGAGACGGTATGTCGGGGAACTTCTTGAGTTGCAGCAAGGGTGTGAATGACCCTTTGGAAGTTCAGTGGTTAGACGTGATTAGCCTGGAGAAGCCTCAGCGGAAATGGGCCTCATCTCACCTGGAGGGCAAAACATCCTGGATATTCTCGAGTTGCGGCAGGTGCTCTCGACTTACGACGGGGACCTCAGGGACCCGCTCTGGTGGCCTCAGGAAAGGCCAGTCCCCAAGCGAGTTCTTCGGGAGCCTCTCGGGATTCCTCTCCCGTCGATGCCGGGGCCTAAGACCTTGTGTGGAGTCGGGGCCGGAACCTGAGGATTCCTCTCCAGTGCTGACATGGATCTTGGGGTACTTCTGGAGTCTCCCCAGGGGAGTCAGTCCTCGTCTCGAATGCGGGCATGCACTTGCGCTTTCCTCCAGAGCGGTAGCAGCAGTGTCACGCAGTCCGCCGCGTGGATCAAAGGATCTACGGTTTTCCCTCGAGTCTTTCCCACGAGGCTTTCCCACGAGGCTTTCCCACAGGGCTGTCCCACGTGCACACGTGGTGGGAGTGGATCCTCGGCTTGAACGTCAAGGCAGTGCAGGGAAAACAGGTTCCTCTGGAATGGACTGACACATCTGGGGGACTCTTGGAATGGTGGCACGACCCTGGAGTTCCTCTCGCCTTTCCTGTGGAGAGCGCCTCCTCTTGAGATGCGACGGGAACGCCGGGAATTCTTTCCCTACGAAACAGTGAAAGGATCCCTCATCTCGAGCTAGGAGGCGGAAACGGGGCTCCCCTGGATGTGTGCGGGATACCACGTGCTTCCTATCGAGTGGAGACGGTATGTCGGGGAACTTCTTGAGTAGCAGCAAGGGTGTGAAGGACCCTTTGGAAGTTCCAGTGGTTAGATGTGATTGGCCTCGAGAAGCCTCAGTGGAAATGGGCCTCATCTCGCCTGGAGGGCAAAACCTCCTGGATTTTCTCGAGTTACGGCAGGTGCTCTCGACTTACGACCGGGACCTCAGGGACCCGCTCTGGTGGCCTCAGGAAAGGCCAGTCCCCATGCGAGTTCCTCGGGGGCCTCTCGGGATTCCTCTCCCGTCGATGCCGGGGCCTAAGACCTTGTGTTGAGTCGGGGCCGGAACCTGAGGATTCCTCTCCAGTGCTGACATGGATCTTGGGGTACTTCTGGAGTCTCCCCAGGGGAGTCAGTCCTCCTCTCGAATGCGGACATGCACTTGCGCTTTCCTCCAGAGCGGTAGCAGCAGTGACACGCAGTCCGCCGCGTGGATCAAAGGATCTATGGTTTTCCCTCGAGTCTTTCCCACGAGGCTTTCCTACGAGGCTTTCCCACAGGACTCTCCCACGTGCACAGGTGGTGGGAGTCGATCCTCGGCTTGAACGTCAAGGCCGTGCAGGGAAAACAGGTTCCTCTGGAATGGACTGACACATCTGGGGGACTCTTGGAATGGTGGCACGACCCTGGAGTTCCTCTGGCCTTTCCTGTGGAGAGCGCCTCCTCTTGAGATGCGACGGGAACGCCGGGAATTCTTTCCCTACGAAACAGGGAAAGGATCACTCATCTCGAGCTAGGAGGCGGAAACGGGGCTCCCCTGGTGGTGTGCGGGACACCACGTGCTTCCTCTCGAGTGGAGACGGGTATGTCGGGGAACTTCTTGAGTTGAAGCAAGGGTGTGAAGGACCCTTTGGAAGTTCCAGTGGTTAGATGTGATTGGCCTCGAGAAGCCTCAGCGGAAATGGGCCTCATCTCGCCTGGAGGGCAAAACCTCCTGGATTTTCTCGAGTTGCGGCAGGTGTTCTCGACTTACGACGGGGACCTCAGGGACCCGCTCTGGTGGCCTCAGGAAAGGCCAGTCCCCATGCGAGTTCCACGGGGGCCTCTCGGCATTCCTCTCCCGTCGAGGCCGGGGCCTAAGACCTTGTGTGGAGTCGGGGCCGGAACCTGAGGATTCCTCTCCAGTGTTGACATGGATCTTGGGGTACTTCTGGAGTCTCCCCAGGGGAGTCAGTCCTCGTCTCGAATGCGGGCATGCACTTGCGCTTTCCTCCAGAGCGGTAGCAGCAGTGTCACGCAGTCTGCCGCGTGGATCAAAGGATCTATGGTTTTCCCTCGAGTCTTTCCCACGAGGCTTTCCACGAGGCTTTCCACAGGGCTGTCCCACGTGCACACGTGGTGGGAGTCGATCCTCGGCTTCAACGTCAAGGCAGTGCAGGGAAAACAGGTTCCTCTGGAATGGACTGACACATCTGGGGGACTCTTGGAATGGTGGCACGACCCTGGAGTTCCTCTCGCCATTCCTGTGGAGAGCGCCTCCTCTTGAGATGCGACGGGAACGCCGGGAATTCTTTCCCTACGAAACAGGGAAAGGATCCCTCATGTCGAGCTAGGAGGCGGAAACGGGGCTCCCCTGGATGTGTGCGGGACCCACGTCCTTCCTCTCGAGTGTAGACGGGTATGTCGGGGAACTTCTTGAGTTGCAGCAATGGTGTGAAGGACCCTTTGGAAGTTCCAGCGGTTAGATGTGATTGGCCTCGAGAAGCCTCAGCGGAAATGGGCCTCATCTCGCCTGGAGGGCAAAACCTCCTGGATTTTCTCGAGTTGCGGCAGGTGCTCTCGACTTACGACGGGGACCTCAGGGAACCGCTCTGGTGGCCTCAGGAAAGGCCAGTCCCCATGCGAGTTCCACGGGGGCCTCTCGGGATTCCTCTCCCATCGTTGCAGGGGCCTAAGACCTTGTGTGGAGTCGGGGCCGGAACCTGAGGATTCCTCTCCAGTGCTGACATGGATCTTGGGGTACTTCTGGAGTCTCCCCAGGGGAGTCAGTCCTTGTCTCGAATGCGGGCATGCACTTGTGCTTTCCTCCAGAGCGGTAGCAGCAGTGTCACGCAGTCCGCCGCGTGGATCAAAGGATCTATGGTTTTCCCTCGAGTCTTTCCCACGAGGCTTTCCCACGAGGCTTTCCCACAGGGCTGTCCCACGTGCACACGGGGTGGGAGTCGATCCTCGGCTTGAAACTCAAGGCAGTGCAGGGAAAACAGGTTCCTCTGGAATGGACTGACAAATCTGGGGGATTCTTGGAATGGTGTCACGACCCTGGAGTTCCTCTCCCTTTCCTGTGGAGAGCGCCTCCTCTTGAGATGCGACGGGAACGCCGGGAATTCTTTCCCTACGAAACAGGGAAAGGATCCCTCATCTCGAGCTAGGAGGCGGAAACGGGGCTCCCCTGGATGTGTGCGGGACCCACGTGCTTCCTCACGAGTGGAGACGGGTATGTCGGGGAACTTCTTGAGTTGCAGCAAGGGTGTCAAGGACCCTTTGGAAGTTCCAGTGGTTAGACATGGTTAGCCACTAGAAGCCTCAGCGGAAATGGGCCTCATCTCGCCTGGAGGGCAAAACCTCCTGGATTTTCTCGAGTTGCGGCAGGTGCTCTCGACTTACGACGGGGACCTCAGGGACCCGCTCTGGTGGCCTCAGGAAAGGCCAGTCCCGATGCGAGTTCTTCGGGGGCCTCTCAGGATTCCACTCCCGTCGATGCCGGGGCCTAAGACCTTGTGTGGAGTCGGGGCCGGAACCTGAGGATTCCTCTCCAGTGCTGACATGGATCTTGGGGTACTTCTGGAGTCTCCCCAGGGGAGTCAGTCCTCGTCTCGAATGCGGGCATGCACTTGCGCTTTCCTCCAGAGCGGTAGCAGCAGTGTCACGCAGTCCGCCGCGTGGATCAAAGGATCTATGGTTTTCCCTCGAGCGTTTCCCACGAGGCTTTCCCACGAGGCTTTCCCACAGGGCTGTCCCACGTGCACACGTGGTGGGAGTCAATCCTCGGCCTGAACGTCAAGGCAGTGCAGGGAAAACAGGTTCCTCTGGAATGGACTGACACATCTGGGGGACTCTTGGAATGGTGGCACGACCCTGGAGTTCCTCTCGCCTTTCCTGTGGAGAGCGCCTCCTCTTGAGATGCGACGGGAACGCCGGGAATTCTTTCCCTACCAAACAGGGAAAGGATCCCTCATCTCGAGCTAGGAGGCGGAAACGGGGCTCCCCTGGATGTGTGCGGGACACCACGTGCTTGCTCTCGAGTGGAGACGGGTATGTCGGGGAACTTCTTGAGTTGCAGCAAGGGTGTGAAGGACCCTTTGGAAGTTCCAGTGGTTAGATGTGATTGGCCTCGAGAAGCCTCAGCGGAAATGGGCCTCATCTCGCCTGGAGGGCAAAACCTCCTGGATTTTCTCGAGTTGCGGCAGGTGCTCTCGACTTACGATGGGGACCTCAGGGACCCGCTCTGGTGGCCTCAGGAAGGCCAGTCCCCATGCGAGTTCCTCGGGGGCGTCTCGGGATTCCTCTCCCGTCCATGCCGGGGCCTAAGACCTTGTGTGGAGTCGGGGCTGGAACCTGAGGATTCCTCTCCAGTGCTGACATGGATCTTGGGGTACTTCTGGAGTCTCCCCAGGGGAGTCAGTCCTCGTCTCGAATGCGGGCATGCACTTGCGCTTTCCTCCAGAGCGGTAGCAGCAGTGTCACGCAGTCCGCCGCGTGGATCAAAGGATCTACGGTTTTCCCTCGAGTCTTTCCCACGAGGCTTTCCCACGAGGCTTTCCCACAGGGCTGTCCCACGTGCACACGTGGTGGGAGTCGATCCTCGGCTTGAACGTCAAGGCAGTGCAGGGAAAACAGGTTCCTCTGGAATGGACTGACACATCTGGGGGACTCTTGGAATGGTGGCACGACCCTGGAGTTCCTCTCGCCTTTCCTGTGGAGAGCGTCTCCTCTTGAGATGCGACGGGAACGCCGGGAATTCTTTCCCTACGAAACAGGGAAAGGATCCCTCATCTCGAGCCAGGGGGCGGAAACGGAGCTCCCCTGGATGTGTGCGGGACCCCACGTGCTTCCTCTCGAGTGGAGACGGTATGTCGGGGAACTTCTTGAGTTGCAGCAAGGGTGTGAAGGACCCTTTGGAAGTTCCAGTGGTTAGATGTGATTGGCCTCGAGAAGCCTCAGCGGAAATGGGCCTCATCTCGCCTGGAGGGCAAAACCTCCTGGATTTTCTCGAGTTGCGGCAGGTGCTCTCGACTTACGACGGGGACCTCAGGGACCCGCTCTGGTGGCGTCAGGAAAGGCCAGTCCCCATGCGAGTTCCTCGGGGGCCTCTCAGGATTCCACTCCCGTCGATGCCGGGGCCTAAGACCTTGTGTGGAGTCGGGGCCGGAACCTGAGGATTCCTCTCCAGTGCTGACATGGATCTTGGGGTACTTCTGGAGTCTCCCCAGGGGAGTCAGTCCTCGTCTCGAATGCGGGCATGCACTTGCGCTTTCCTCCAGAGCGGTAGCAGCAGTGTCACGCAGTCCGCCGCGTGGATCAAAGGATCTATGGTTTTCCCTCGAGTCTTTCCCACGAGGCTTTCCCACGAGGCTTTCCCACAGGGCTGTCCCACGTGCACACGTGGTGGGAGTCGATCCTCGGCTTGAACGTCAAGGCAGTGCAGGGAAAACAGGTTCCTCTGGAATGGACTGACACATCTGGGGGACTCTTGGAATGGTGGCACGACCCTGGAGTTCCTCTCGCCTTTCCTGTGGAGAGCGCCTCCTCTTGAGATGCGACGGGAACGCCGGGAATTCTTTCCCTACGAAACAGGGAAAGGATCCCTCATCTCGAGCTAGGAGGCGGAAACGGGGCTCCCCTGGATGTGTGCGGGACACCACGTGCTTCCTCTCGAGTGGAGACGGGTATGTCGGGGAACTTCTTGAGTTGCAGCAAGGGTGTGAAGGACCCTTTGGAAGTTCCAGTGGTTAGATGTGATTGGCCTCGAGAAGCCTCAGCGGAAATGGGCCTCATCTCGCCTGGAGGGCAAAACCTCCTGGATTTTCTCGAGTTGCGGCAGGTGCTCTCGACTTAAGATGGGGACCTCAGGGACCCGCTCTGGTGGCCTCAGGAAAGGCCAGTCCCCATGGGAGTTCCTCGGGGGCCTCTCGGGATTCCTCTCCCGTCCATGCCGGGGCCTAAGACCTTGTGTGGAGTCGGGGCTGGAACCTGAGGATTCCTCTCCAGTGCTGACATGGATCTTGGGGTACTTCTGGAGTCTCCCCAGGGGAGTCAGTCCTCGTCTCGAATGCGGGCATGCACTTGCGCTTTCCTCCAGAGCGGTAGCAGCAGTGTCACGCAGTCCGCCGCGTGGATCAAAGGATCTATGGTTTTCCCTCGAGTCTTTCCCACGAGGCTTTCCCACGAGGCTTTCCCACAGGGCTGTCCCACGTGCACACGTGGTGGGAGTCGATCCTCGGCTTGAACGTCAAGGCAGTGCAGGGAAAACAGGTTCCTCTGGAATGGACTGACACATCTGGGGGACTCTTGGAATGGTGTCACGACCCTGGAGTTCCTCTCGCCTTTCCTGTGGAGAGCGCCTCCTCTTGAGATGCGACGGGAACGCCGGGAATTCTTTCCCTACGAAACAGGGAAAGGATCCCTCATCTCGAGCTAGGAGGCGGAAACGGGGCTCCCCTGGATGTGTGCGGGACACCACGTGCTTCCTCTCGAGTGGAGACGGGTATGTCGGGGAACTTCTTGAGTTGCAGCAAGGGTGTGAAGGACCCTTTGGAAGTTCCAGTGGTTAGACGTGATTGGCCTCGAGAAGCCTCAGCGGAAATGGGCCTCATCTCGCCTGGAGGGCAAAACCTCCTGGATTTTCTCGAGTTGCGGCAGGTGCTCTCGACTTACGACGGGGACCTCAGGGACCCGCTCTGGTGGCCTCAGGAAAGGCCAGTCCCCATGCGAGTTCCACGGGGGCCTCTCGGAATTCCTCTCCCGTCGAGGCCGGGGCCTAAGACCTTGTGTGGAGTCGGGGCCGGAACCTGAGGATTCCTCTCCAGTGCTGACATGGATCTTGGGGTACTTCTGGAGTCTCCCCAGGGGAGTCAGTCCTCGTCTCGAATGCGGGCATGCACTTGCGCTTTCCTCCAGAGCGGTAGCAGCAGTGTCACGCAGTCCGCCGCGTGGATCAAAGGATCTATGGTTTTCCCTCGAGTCTTTCCCACGAGGCTTTCCCACGAGGCTTTCCCACAGGGCTGTCCCACGTGCACACGTGGTGGGAGTCGATCCTCGGCTTGAACGTCAAGGCAGTGCAGGGAAAACAGGTTCCTCGGGAATGGACTGACACATCTGGGGGACTCTTGGAATGGTGGCACGACCCTGGAATTCCTCTCGCCTTTCCTGTGGAGAGCGCCTCCTCTTGAGATGCGACGGGAACGCCGGGAATTCTTTCCCTACCAAACAGGGAAAGGATCCCTCATCTCGAGCTAGGAGGCGGAAACGGGGATCCCCTGGATGTGTGCGGGACCCACGTGCTTCGTCTCGAGTGGAGACGGTATGTCGGGGAACTTCTTGAGTTGCAGCAAGGGTGTGAATGACCCTTTGGAAGTTCAGTGGTTAGACGTGATTAGCCTGGAGAAGCCTCAGCGGAAATGGGCCTCATCTCACCTGGAGGGCAAAACATCCTGGATATTCTCGAGTTGCGGCAGGTGCTCTCGACTTACGACGGGGACCTCAGGGACCCGCTCTGGTGGCCTCAGGAAAGGCCAGTCCCCAAGGGAGTTCTTCGGGAGCCTCTCGGGATTCCTCTCCCGTCGATGCCGGGGCCTAAGACCTTGTGTGGAGTCGGGGCCGGAACCTGAGGATTCCTCTCCAGTGCTGACATGGATCTTGGGGTACTTCTGGAGTCTCCCCAGGGGAGTCAGTCCTCGTCTCGAATGCGGGCATGCACTTGCGCTTTCCTCCAGAGCGGTAGCAGCAGTGTAACGCAGTCCGCCGCGTGGATCAAAGGATCTATGGTTTTCCCTCGAGTCTTTCTCACGAGGCTTTCCCACGAGGCTTTCCCACAGGGCTGTCCCACGTGCACACGTGGTGGGAGTCGATCCTCGGCTTGAACGTCAAGGCAGTGCAGGGAAAACAGGTTCCTCTGGAATGGACTGACACATCTGGGGGACTCTTGGAATGGTGGCATGACCCTGGAGTTCCTCTCGCCTTACCTGTGGAGAGCCCCTTCTCTTGAGATGCGACGGGAACGCCGGGAATTCTTTCCCTACGAAACAGGGAAAGGATCCCTCATCTCGAGCTAGGAGGCGGAAACGGGGCTACCCTGGATGTGTGCGGGACACCACGTGCTTCCTCTCGAGTGCAGACGGGTATGTCGGGGAACTTCTTGAGTTGCAGCAAGGGTGTGAAGGACCCTTTGGAAGTTCCAGTGGTTAGATGTGATTGGCCTCTAGAAGCCTCAGCGGAAATGGGCCTCATCTCGCCTGGAGGGCAAAACCTCCTGGATTTTCTCGAGTTGCGGCAGGTGCTCTCGACTTACGACGGGGACCTCAGGGACCCGCTCTGGTGGCCTCAGGAAAGGCCAGTCCCCATGCGAGTTCCTCGGGGGCCTCTCGGGATTCCTCTCCCGTCGATGCCGGGGCCTAAGACCTTGTGTGGAGTCGGGGCCGGAACTTGAGGATTCCTCTCCAGTGCTGACATGGATCTTGGGGTACTTCTGGAGTCTCCCCAGGGGAGTCAGTCCTCGTCTCGAATGCGGGCATGCACTTGCGCTTTCCTCCAGAGCGGTAGCAGCAGTGTCACGCAGTCCGCCGCGTGGATCAAAGGATCTATGGTTTTCCCTCGAGTCTTTCCCACGAGGCTTTCCCACGAGGCTTTCCCACAGGGCTGTCCCACGTGCACACGTGGTGGGAGTGGATCCTCGGCTTGAACGTCAAGGCAGTGCAGGGAAAACAGATTCCTCTGGAATGGACTGACACATCTGGGGGACTCTTGGAATGGTGGCACGACCCTGGAGTTCCTCTCGCCTTTCCTGTGGAGAGCGCCTCCTCTTGAGATGGGACGGGAACGCCGGGAATTCTTTCCCTACGAAACAGGGAAAGGATCCCTCATCTCGAGCTAGGAGGCGGGAACGGGGCTCCCCTGGATGTGTGCGGGACCCCACGTGCTTCCTCTCGAGTGGAGACGTGTATGTCGGGGAACTTCTTGAGTTGCAGCAAGGGTGTGAATGACCCTTTGGAAGTTCCAGTGGTTAGACGTGATTAGCCTCGAGAAGCCTCAGCGGAAATGGGCCTCATCTCGTCTGGAGGGCAAAACCTCCTGGATTTTCTCGAGTTGCGGCAGGTGCTCTCGACTTACGACGGGGACCTCAGGGACCCGCTATGGTGGCCTCAGGAAAGGCCAGTCCCCATGCGAGTTACTCGGGGGCCTCTCGGGATTCCTCTCCCGTCGATGCCGGGGCCTAAGACCTTGTGTGGAGTCGGGGCCGGAACCTGAGGATTCCTCTCCAGTGCTGACATGGATCTTGGGGTACTTCTGGAGTCTCCCCAGGGGAGTCAGTCCTCGTGTCGAATGCGGGCATGCACTTGAGCTTTCCTCCAGAGCGGTAGCAGCAGTGTCACGCAGTCCGCCGCGTGGATCAAAGGATCTATGGTTTTCCCTCGAGTCTTTCCCACGAGGCTTTCCCACGAGGCTTTCCCACAGGGCTGTCCCACGTGCACACGGGGTGGGAGTCGATCCTCGGCTTGAACGTCAAGGCAGTGCAGGGAAAACAGGTTCCTCTGGAATGGACTGACACATCTGGGGGACTCTTGGAATGGTGGCATGACCCTGGAGTTCCTCTCGCCTTACCTGTGGAGAGCCCCTCCTCTTGAGATGCGACGGGAACGCCGGGAATTCTTTCCCTACGAAACAGGGAAAGGATCCCTCATCTCGAGCTAGGAGGCGGAAACGGGGCTACCCTGGATGTGTGCGGGACACCACGTGCTTCCTCTCGAGTGCAGACGGGTATGTCGGGGAACTTCTTGAGTTGCAGCAAGGGTGTGAAGGACCCTTTGGAAGTTCCAGTGGTTAGATGTGATTGGCCTCGAGAAGCCTCAGCGGAAATGGGCCTCATCTCGCCTGGAGGTGAAAACCTCCTGGATTTTCTCGAGTTGCGGCAGGTGCTCTCGACTTACGACGGGGACCTCAGAGACCCGCTCTGGTGGCCTCAGGAAAGGCCAGTCCCCATGCGAGTTCCTCGGGGGCCTCTCGGGATTCCTCTCCCGTCGATGCCGGGGCCTAAGACCTTGTGTGGAGTCGGGGCCGGAACTTGAGGATTGCTCTCCAGTGCTGACATGGATCTTGGGGTACTTCTGGAGTCTCCCCAGGGGAGTCAGTCCTCGTCTCGAATGCGGGCATGCACTTGCGCTTTCCTCCAGAGCGGTAGCAGCAGTGTCACGCAGTCCGCCGCGTGGATCAAAGGATCTATGGTTTTCCCTCGAGTCTTTCCCACGAGGCTTTCCCACGAGGCTTTCCCACAGGGCTGTCCCACGTGCACACGTGGTGGGAGTCGATCCTCGGCTTGAACGTCAACGCAGTGCAGGGAAAACAGATTCCTCTGGAATGGACTGACACATCTGGGGGACTCTTGGAATGGTGGCACGACCCTGGAGTTCCTCTCGCCTTTCCTGTGGAGAGCGCCTCCTCTTGAGATGCGACGGGAACGCCGGGAATTCTTTCCCTACGAAACAGGGAAAGGATCCCTCATCTCGAGCTAGGAGGCGGGAACGGGGCTCCCCTGGATGTGTGCGGGACCCCACGTGCTTCCTCTCGAGTGGAGACGTGTATGTCGGGGAACTTCTTGAGTTGCAGCAAGGGTGTGAATGACCCTTTGGAAGTTCCAGTGGTTAGACGTGATTAGCCTCGAGAAGCCTCAGCGGAAATGGGCCTCATCTCGTCTGGAGGGCAAAACCTCCTGGATTTTCTCGAGTTGCGGCAGGTGCTCTCGACTTACGACGGGGACCTCAGGGACCCGCTCTGGTGGCCTCAGGAAAGGCCAGTCCCCATGCGAGTTCCTCGGGGGCCTCTCGGGATTCCTCTCCCGTCGATGCCGGGGCCTAAGACCTTGTGTGGAGTCGGAGCCGGAACCTGAGGATTCCTCTCCAGTGCTGACATGGATCTTGGGGTACTTCTGGAGTCTCCCCAGGGGAGTCAGTCCTCGTCTCGAATACGGGCCTGCACTTGCGCTTTCCTCCAGAGCGGTAGCAGCAGTGTCACGAAGTCCGCCGCGTGGATCAAAGGATCTATGGTTTTCCTTCGAGTCTTTCCCACGAGGCTTTCCCACGAGGCTTTCCCACAGGGCTGTCCCACGTGCACACGTGGTGGGAGTCGATCCTCGGCTTAAACGTCAAGGCAGTGCAGGGAAAACAGGTTCCTCTGGAATGGACTGACACATCTGGGGGACTCTTGGAATGGTGGCACGACCCTGGAGTTCCTCTCGCCTTTCCTGTGGAGAGCGCCTCCTCTTGAGATGCGACTGGAACGCCGGGAATTCTTTCCCTATGAAACAGGGAAAGGATCCCTCATCTCGAGCTAGGAGGCGGAAACGGGGCTCCCCTGGATGTGTGCGGGACACCACGTGCTTCCTCTCGAGTGGAGACGGGTATGTCGGGGAACTTCTTGAGTAGCAGCAAGGGTGTGAAGGACCCTTTGGAAGTTCCAGTGGTTAGACGTGATTGGCCTCGAGAAGCCTCAGTGGAAATGGGCCTCATCTCGCCTGGAGGGCAAATCATCCTGGATTTTCTCGAGTTGCGGCAGGTGCTCTCGACTTACGACGGGGACCTCAGGGACCCGCTCTGGTGGCCTCAGGAAAGGCCAGTCCCCAAGCGAGTTCTTCGGGGGCCTCTCGGGATTCCTCTCCCGTCGGTGCCGGGGCCTAAGACCTTGTGTGGAGTCGGGGCCGGAACCTGAGGATTCCTCTCCAGTGCTGACATGGATCTTGGGGTACTTCTGGAGTCTCCCCAGGGGAGTCAGTCCTCGTCTCGAATGCGGTCATGCACTTGCGCTTTCCTCCAGAGCGGTAGCAGCAGTGTCACGCAGTCCGCCCAATGGATCAAAGGATCTTTGGTTTTCCCTCGAGTCTTTCCCACGAGGCTTTCCCACGAGGCTTTCCCACAGGGCTGTCCCACGTGCACACGTAGTGGGAGTCGATCCTCGGCTTGAACGTCAAGGCAGTGCAGGGAAAACAGGTTCCTCTGGAATGGACTGACACATCTGGGGGACTCTTGAAATGGTGGCATGTCCCTGGAGTTCCTCTCGCCTTTCCTGTGGAGAGCGCCTCCTCTTGAGATGCGACGGGAACGCCGGGAATTCTTTCCCTACGAAACAGGGAAAGGATCCCTCATCTCGAGCTAGGAGGCGGAAACGGGGCTCCCCTGGATGTGTGCGGGACCCCACGTGCTTCCTCTCGAGTGCAGACGGGTTTGTCGGGGAACTTCTTGAGTTGCAGCAAGGGTGTGAAGGACCCTTTGGAAGTTCCAGTGGTTAGATGTGATTGGCCTCGAGAAGCCTCAGCGGAAATGGGCCTCATCTCGCCTGGAGGGCAAAACCTCCTGGATTTTCTCGAGTTGCGGCAGGTGCTCTCGACTTACGACGGGGACCTCAGGGACCCGCTCTGGTGGCCTCAGGAAAGGCCAGTCCCCATGCGAGTTCCTCGGGGGCCTCTCGGGATTCCTCTCCCGTCGATGCCGGGGCCTAAGACCTTGTGTGGAGTCGGGGCCGGAACTTGAGGATTCCTCTCCAGTGCTGACATGGATCTTGGGGTACTTCTGGAGTCTCCCCAGGGGAGTCAGTCCTCGTCTCGAATGCGGGCATGCACTTGCGCTTTCCTCCAGAGCGGTAGCAGCAGTGTCACGCAGTCCGCCGCGTGGATCAAAGGATCTATGGTTTTCCCTCGAGTCTTTCCCACGAGGCTTTCCCACGAGGCTTTCCCACAGGGCTGTCCCACGTGCACACGTGGTGGGAGTGGATCCTCGGCTTGAACGTCAAGGCAGTGCAGGGAAAACAGATTCCTCTGGAATGGACTGACACATCTGGGGGACTCTTGGAATGGTGGCACGACCCTGGAGTTCCTCTCGCCTTTCCTGTGGAGAGCGCCTCCTCTTGAGATGGGACGGGAACGCCGGGAATTCTTTCCCTACGAAACAGGGAAAGGATCCCTCATCTCGAGCTAGGAGGCGGGAACGGGGCTCCCCTGGATGTGTGCGGGACCCCACGTGCTTCCTCTCGAGTGGAGACGTGTATGTCGGGGAACTTCTTGAGTTGCAGCAAGGGTGTGAATGACCCTTTGGAAGTTCCAGTGGTTAGACGTGATTAGCCTCGAGAAGCCTCAGCGGAAATGGGCCTCATCTCGTCTGGAGGGCAAAACCTCCTGGATTTTCTCGAGTTGCGGCAGGTGCTCTCGACTTACGACGGGGACCTCAGGGACCCGCTATGGTGGCCTCAGGAAAGGCCAGTCCCCATGCGAGTTACTCGGGGGCCTCTCGGGATTCCTCTCCCGTCGATGCCGGGGCCTAAGACCTTGTGTGGAGTCGGGGCCGGAACCTGAGGATTCCTCTCCAGTGCTGACATGGATCTTGGGGTACTTCTGGAGTCTCCCCAGGGGAGTCAGTCCTCGTGTCGAATGCGGGCATGCACTTGAGCTTTCCTCCAGAGCGGTAGCAGCAGTGTCACGCAGTCCGCCGCGTGGATCAAAGGATCTATGGTTTTCCCTCGAGTCTTTCCCACGAGGCTTTCCCACGAGGCTTTCCCACAGGGCTGTCCCACGTGCACACGGGGTGGGAGTCGATCCTCGGCTTGAACGTCAAGGCAGTGCAGGGAAAACAGGTTCCTCTGGAATGGACTGACACATCTGGGGGACTCTTGGAATGGTGGCATGACCCTGGAGTTCCTCTCGCCTTACCTGTGGAGAGCCCCTCCTCTTGAGATGCGACGGGAACGCCGGGAATTCTTTCCCTACGAAACAGGGAAAGGATCCCTCATCTCGAGCTAGGAGGCGGAAACGGGGCTACCCTGGATGTGTGCGGGACACCACGTGCTTCCTCTCGAGTGCAGACGGGTATGTCGGGGAACTTCTTGAGTTGCAGCAAGGGTGTGAAGGACCCTTTGGAAGTTCCAGTGGTTAGATGTGATTGGCCTCGAGAAGCCTCAGCGGAAATGGGCCTCATCTCGCCTGGAGGTGAAAACCTCCTGGATTTTCTCGAGTTGCGGCAGGTGCTCTCGACTTACGACGGGGACCTCAGAGACCCGCTCTGGTGGCCTCAGGAAAGGCCAGTCCCCATGCGAGTTCCTCGGGGGCCTCTCGGGATTCCTCTCCCGTCGATGCCGGGGCCTAAGACCTTGTGTGGAGTCGGGGCCGGAACTTGAGGATTGCTCTCCAGTGCTGACATGGATCTTGGGGTACTTCTGGAGTCTCCCCAGGGGAGTCAGTCCTCGTCTCGAATGCGGGCATGCACTTGCGCTTTCCTCCAGAGCGGTAGCAGCAGTGTCACGCAGTCCGCCGCGTGGATCAAAGGATCTATGGTTTTCCCTCGAGTCTTTCCCACGAGGCTTTCCCACGAGGCTTTCCCACAGGGCTGTCCCACGTGCACACGTGGTGGGAGTCGATCCTCGGCTTGAACGTCAACGCAGTGCAGGGAAAACAGATTCCTCTGGAATGGACTGACACATCTGGGGGACTCTTGGAATGGTGGCACGACCCTGGAGTTCCTCTCGCCTTTCCTGTGGAGAGCGCCTCCTCTTGAGATGCGACGGGAACGCCGGGAATTCTTTCCCTACGAAACAGGGAAAGGATCCCTCATCTCGAGCTAGGAGGCGGGAACGGGGCTCCCCTGGATGTGTGCGGGACCCCACGTGCTTCCTCTCGAGTGGAGACGTGTATGTCGGGGAACTTCTTGAGTTGCAGCAAGGGTGTGAATGACCCTTTGGAAGTTCCAGTGGTTAGACGTGATTAGCCTCGAGAAGCCTCAGCGGAAATGGGCCTCATCTCGTCTGGAGGGCAAAACCTCCTGGATTTTCTCGAGTTGCGGCAGGTGCTCTCGACTTACGACGGGGACCTCAGGGACCCGCTCTGGTGGCCTCAGGAAAGGCCAGTCCCCATGCGAGTTCCTCGGGGGCCTCTCGGGATTCCTCTCCCGTCGATGCCGGGGCCTAAGACCTTGTGTGGAGTCGGAGCCGGAACCTGAGGATTCCTCTCCAGTGCTGACATGGATCTTGGGGTACTTCTGGAGTCTCCCCAGGGGAGTCAGTCCTCGTCTCGAATACGGGCCTGCACTTGCGCTTTCCTCCAGAGCGGTAGCAGCAGTGTCACGAAGTCCGCCGCGTGGATCAAAGGATCTATGGTTTTCCTTCGAGTCTTTCCCACGAGGCTTTCCCACGAGGCTTTCCCACAGGGCTGTCCCACGTGCACACGTGGTGGGAGTCGATCCTCGGCTTAAACGTCAAGGCAGTGCAGGGAAAACAGGTTCCTCTGGAATGGACTGACACATCTGGGGGACTCTTGGAATGGTGGCACGACCCTGGAGTTCCTCTCGCCTTTCCTGTGGAGAGCGCCTCCTCTTGAGATGCGACTGGAACGCCGGGAATTCTTTCCCTATGAAACAGGGAAAGGATCCCTCATCTCGAGCTAGGAGGCGGAAACGGGGCTCCCCTGGATGTGTGCGGGACACCACGTGCTTCCTCTCGAGTGGAGACGGGTATGTCGGGGAACTTCTTGAGTAGCAGCAAGGGTGTGAAGGACCCTTTGGAAGTTCCAGTGGTTAGACGTGATTGGCCTCGAGAAGCCTCAGTGGAAATGGGCCTCATCTCGCCTGGAGGGCAAATCATCCTGGATTTTCTCGAGTTGCGGCAGGTGCTCTCGACTTACGACGGGGACCTCAGGGACCCGCTCTGGTGGCCTCAGGAAAGGCCAGTCCCCAAGCGAGTTCTTCGGGGGCCTCTCGGGATTCCTCTCCCGTCGGTGCCGGGGCCTAAGACCTTGTGTGGAGTCGGGGCCGGAACCTGAGGATTCCTCTCCAGTGCTGACATGGATCTTGGGGTACTTCTGGAGTCTCCCCAGGGGAGTCAGTCCTCGTCTCGAATGCGGTCATGCACTTGCGCTTTCCTCCAGAGCGGTAGCAGCAGTGTCACGCAGTCCGCCCAATGGATCAAAGGATCTATGGTTTTCCCTCGAGTCTTTCCCACGAGGCTTTCCCACGAGGCTTTCCCACAGGGCTGTCCCACGTGCACACGTAGTGGGAGTCGATCCTCGGCTTGAACGTCAAGGCAGTGCAGGGAAAACAGGTTCCTCTGGAATGGACTGACACATCTGGGGGACTCTTGAAATGGTGGCATGTCCCTGGAGTTCCTCTCGCCTTTCCTGTGGAGAGCGCCTCCTCTTGAGATGCGACGGGAACGCCGGGAATTCTTTCCCTACGAAACAGGGAAAGGATCCCTCATCTCGAGCTAGGAGGCGGAAACGGGGCTCCCCTGGATGTGTGCGGGACCCCACGTGCTTCCTCTCGAGTGCAGACGGGTTTGTCGGGGAACTTCTTGAGTTGCAGCAAGGGTGTGAAGGACCCTTTGGAAGTTCCAGTGGTTAGATGTGATTGGCCTCGAGAAGCCTCAGCGGAAATGGGCCTCATCTCGCCTGGAGGGCAAAACCTCCTGGATTTTCTCGAGTTGCGGCAGGTGCTCTCGACTTACGACGGGGACCTCAGGGACCCGCTCTGGTGGCCTCAGGAAAGGCCAGTACCCATGCGAGTTCCTCGGGGGCCTCTCGGGATTCCTCTCCCGTCGATGCCGGGGCCTAAGACCTTGTGTGGAATCGGGGCCGGAACCTGAGGATTCCTCTCCAGTGCTGACATGGATCTTGGGGTACTTCTGGAGTCTCCCCAGGGGAGTCAGTCCTCCTCTCGAATGCGGACATGCACTTGCGCTTTCCTCCAGAGCGGTAGCAGCAGTGACACGCAGTCCGCCGCGTGGATCAAAGGATCTATGGTTTTCCCTCGAGTCTTTCCCACGAGGCTTTCCTACGAGGCTTTCCCACAGGACTCTCCCACGTGCACAGGTGGTGGGAGTCGATCCTCGGCTTGAACGTCAAGGCCGTGCAGGGAAAACAGGTTCCTCTGGAATGGACTGACACATCTGGGGGACTCTTGGAATGGTGGCACGACCCTGGAGTTCCTCTCGCCTTTCCTGTGGAGAGCGCCTCCTCTTGAGATGCGACGGGAACGCCGGGAATTCTTTCCCTACGAAACAGGGAAAGGATCACTCATCTCGAGCTAGGAGGCGGAAACGGGGCTCCCCTGGTGGTGTGCGGGACACCACGTGCTTCCTCTCGAGTGGAGACGGGTATGTCGGGGAACTTCTTGAGTTGAAGCAAGGGTGTGAAGGACCCTTTGGAAGTTCCAGTGGTTAGATGTGATTGGCCTCGAGAAGCCTCAGCGGAAATGGGCCTCATCTCGCCTGGAGGGCAAAACCTCCTGGATTTTCTCGAGTTGCGGCAGGTGCTCTCGACTTACGACGGGGACCTCAGGGACCCGCTCTGGTGGCCTCAGGAAAGGCCAGTCCCCATGCGAGTTCCACGGGGGCCTCTCGGCATTCCTCTCCCGTCGAGGCCGGGGCCTAAGACCTTGTGTGGAGTCGGGGCCGGAACCTGAGGATTCCTCTCCAGTTCTGACATGGATCTTGGGGTACTTCTGGAGTCTCCCCAGGGGAGTCACTCCTCGTCTCGAATGCGGGCATGCACTTGCGCTTTCCTCCAGAGCGGTAGCAGCAGTGTCACGCAGTCCGCCGCGTGGATCAAAGGATCTATGGTTTTCCCTCGAGTCTTTCCCACGAGGCTTTCCCACGAGGCTTTCCCACAGGGCTGTCCCACGTGCACACGTGGTGGGAGTGGATCCTCGGCTTGAACGTCAAGGCAGTGCAGGGAAAACAGGTTCCTCTGGAATGGACTGACACATCTGGGGGACTCTTGGAATGGTGTCACGACCCTGGAGTTCCTCTCGCCTTTCCTGTGGAGAGCGCCTCCTCTTGAGATGCGACGAGAACGCCGGGAATTCTTTCCCTACGAAACAGGGAAAGGATCCCTCATCTCGAGCTAGGAGGCGGAAACGGGGCTCCCCTGGATGTGTGCGGGACCCCACGTGCTTCCTCTCGAGTGGAGACAGGTATGTCGGGGAACTTCTTGAGTTGAAGCAAGGGTGTGAAGGACCCTTTGGAAGTTCCAGTGGTTAGATGTGATTGGCCTCGAGAAGCCTCAGCGGAAATGGGCCTCATCTCGCCTGGAGGGCAAAACCTCCTGGATTTTCTCGAGTTGCGACAGGTGCTCTCGACTTACGACGGGGACCTCAGGGAACCGCTCTGGTGGCCTCAGGAAAGGCCAGTCCCCATGCGAGTTCCACGGGGGCCTCTCGGGATTCCTCTCCCGTCGATGCCGGGGCCTAAGACCTTGTGTGGAGTCGGGGCCGGAACCTGAGGATTCCTCTCCAGTGTTGACATGGATCTTGGGGTACTTCTGGAGTCTCCCCAGGGGAGTCAGTCCTCGTCTCGAATGCGGGCATGCACTTGCGCTTTCCTCCAGAGCGGTAGCAGCAGTGTCACGCAGTCCGCCGCGTGGATCAAAGGATCTATGGTTTTCCCTCGAGTCTTTCCCACGAGGCTTTCCCACGAGGCTTTCCCACAGGGCTGTCCCACGTGCACACGTGGTGGGAGTCGATCCTCGGCTTGAACGTCAAGGCAGTGCAGGGAAAACAGGTTCCTCTGGAATGGACTGACACATCTGGGGGACTCTTGGAATGGTGGCACGACCCTGGAGTTCCTCTCGCCTTTCCTGTGGAGAGCGCCTCCTCTTGAGATGCGACGGGAACGCCGGGAATTCTTTCCCTACGAAACAGGGAAAGGATCCCTCATCTCGAGCTAGGAGGCGGAAACGGGGCTCCCCTGGATGTGTGCGGGACACCACTTGCTTCCTCTCGAGTGGAGACGGGTATGTCGGGGAACTTCTTGAGTTGCAGCAAGGGTGTGAAGGACCCTTTGGAAGTTCCAGTGGTTAGATGTGATTGGCCTCGAGAAGCCTCAGCGGAAATGGGCCTCATCTCGCCTGGAGGGCAAAACCTCCTGGATTTTCTCGAGTTGCGGCAGGTGCTCTCGACTTACGATGGGGACCTCAGGGACCCGCTCTGGTGGCCTCAGGAAAGGCCAGTCCCCATGCGAGTTCCTCGGGGGCCTCTCGGGATTCCTCTCCCGTCCATGCCGGGGCCTAAGACCTTGTGTGGAGTCGGGGCTGGAACCTGAGGATTCCTCTCCAGTGCTGACATGGATCTTGGGGTACTTCTGGAGTCTCCCCAGGGAAGTCAGTCCTCGTCTCGAATGCGGGCATGCACTTGCGCTTTCCTCCAGAGCGGTAGCAGCAGTGTCACGCAGTCCTCCCCGTGGATCAAAGGATCTATGGTTTTCCCTCGAGTCTTTCCCACGAGGCTTTCCCACGAGGCTTTCCCACAGGGCTGTCCCACGTGCACACGTGGTGGGAGTCGATCCTCGGCTTGAACGTCAAGGCAGTGCAGGGAAAACAGGTTCCTCTGGAATGGACTGACACATCTGGGGGACTCTTGGAATGGTGGCACGACCCTGGAGTTCCTCTCGCCTTTCCTGTGGAGAGCGTCTCCTCTTGAGATGCGACGGGAACGCCGGGAATTCTTTCCCTACGAAACAGGGAAAGGATCCCTCACTCGAGCCAGGGGGCGGAAACGGAGCTCCCCTGGATGTGTGCGGGACCCCACGTGCTTCCTCTCGAGTGGAGACGGTATGTCGGGGAACTTCTTGAGTTGCAGCAAGGGTGTGAAGGACCCTTTGGAAGTTTCAGTGGTTAGATGTGATTGGCCTCGAGAAGCCTCAGCGGAAATGGGCCTCATCTCGCCTGGAGGGCAAAACCTCCTGGATTTTCTCGAGTTGCGGCAGGTGCTCTCGACTTACGATGGGGACCTCAGGGACCCGCTCTGGTGGCCTCAGGAAAGGCCAGTCCCCATGCGAGTTCCTCGGGGGCCTCTCGGGATTCCTCTCCCGTCCATGCCGGGGCCTAAGACCTTGTGTGGAGTCGGGGCTGGAACCTGAGGATTCCTCTCCAGTGCTGACATGGATCTTGGGGTACTTCTGGAGTCTCCCCAGGGAAGTCAGTCCTCGTCTCGAATGCGGGCATGCACTTGCGCTTTCCTCCAGAGCGGTAGCAGCAGTGTCACGCAGTCCTCCCCGTGGATCAAAGGATCTATGGTTTTCCCTCGAGTCTTTCCCACGAGGCTTTCCCACGAGGCATTCCCACAGGGCTGTCCCACGTGCACACGTGGTGGGAGTCGATCCTCGGCTTGAACGTCAAGGCAGTGCAGGGAAAACAGGTTCCTCTGGAATGGACTGACACATCTGGGGGACTCTTGGAATGGTGGCACGACCCTGGAGTTCCTCTCGCCTTTCCTGTGGAGAGCGTCTCCTCTTGAGATGCGACGGGAACGCCGGGAATTCTTTCCCTACGAAACAGGGAAAGGATCCCTCACTCGAGCCAGGGGGCGGAAACGGAGCTCCCCTGGATGTGTGCGGGACCCCACGTGCTTCCTCTCGAGTGGAGACGGTATGTCGGGGAACTTCTTGAGTTGCAGCAAGGGTGTGAAGGACCCTTTGGAAGTTCCAGTGGTTAGATGTGATTGGCCTCGAGAAGCCTCAGCGGAAATGGGCCTCATCTCGCCTGGAGGGCAAAACCTCCTGGATTTTCTCGAGTTGCGGCAGGTGCTCTCGACTTACGACGGGGACCTCAGGGACCCGCTCTGGTGGCCTGAGGAAAGGCCAGTCCCCATGCGAGTTCCTCGGGGGCCTCTCGGGATTCCTCTCCCGTCGATGCCGGGGCCTAAGACCTTGTGTGGAGTCGGGGCCGGAACCTGAGGATTCCTCTCCAGTGCTGACATGGATCTTGGGGTACTTCTGGAGTCTCCCCAGGGGAGTCAGTCCTCGTCTCGAATGCGGGCATGCACTTGCGCTTTCCTCCAGAGCGGTAGCAGCAGTGTCACGCAGTCCTCCGCGTGGATAAAAGGATCTATGGTTTTCCCTCGAGTCTTTCCCACGAGGCTTTCCCACGAGGCTTTCCCACAGGGCTGTCCCACGTGCACACGTGGTGGGAGTCGATCCTCGGCTTGAACGTCTAGGCAGTGCAGGGAAAACAGGTTCCTCTGGAATGGACTGACACATCTGGGGGACTCTTGGAATGGTGGCACGACCCTGGAGTTCCTCTCGCCTTTCCTGTGGAGAGTGCCTCCTCTTGAGATGCGACGGGAACGCCGGGAATTCTTTCCCTACGAAACAGGGAAAGGATCCCTCATCTCGAGCTAGGAGGCGGAAACGGGTCTCCCCTGGATGTGTGCGGGACACCACGTGCTTCCTCTCGAGTGGAGACGGGTATGTCGGGGAACTTCTTGAGTTGCAGCAAGGGTGTGAAGGACCCTTTGGAAGTTCCAATGGTTAGATGTGATTAGCCTCGAGAAGCCTCAGCGGAAATGGTCCTCATCTCGCCTGGAGGGCAAAACCTCCTGGATTTTCTCGAGTTGCGGCAGGTGCTCTCGACTTACGACGGGGACCTCAGGGACCCGCTCTGGTGGCCTCAGGAAAGGCCAGTCCCCATGCTAGTTCCTCCGGGGCCTGTCGGCATTCCTCTCCCGTCGATGCCGGGGCCTAAGACCATGTGTGGAGTCGGGGCCGGAACCTGAGGATTCCTCTCCAGTGCTGACATGGATCTTGGGGTACTTCTGGAGTCTCCCCAGGGGAGTCAGTCCTCGTCTCGAATGCGGGCATGCACTTGTGCTTTCCTCCAGAGCGGTAGCAGCAGTGTCACGCAGTCCGCCGCGTGGATCAAAGGATCTATGGTTTTCCCTCGAGTCTTTCCCACGAGGGTTTCCCACGAGGCTTTCCCACAGGGCTGTCCCACGTGCACACGTGGTGGGAGTCGATCCTCGGCTTGAACGTCAAGGCAGTGCAGGGAAAACAGGTTCCTCTGGAATGGACTGACACATCTGGGGGACTCTTGGAATGGTGGCACGACCCTGGAGTTCCTCTCGACTTTCCTGTGGAGAGCGCCTCCTCTTGAGATGCGACGGGAACGCCGGGAATTCTTTCCCTACGAAACAGGGAAAGGATCACTCATCTCGAGCTAGGAGGCGGAAACGGGGCTCCCCTGGATGTGTGCGGGACCCACGTGCTTCGTCTCGAGTGGAGACGGTATGTCGGGGAACTTCTTGAGTTGCAGCAAGGGTGTGAATTACCCTTTGGAAGTTCAGTGGTTAGACGTGATTAGCCTCGAGAAGCCTCAGCCGAAATGGGCCTCATCTCACCTGGAGGGCAAAACATCCTGGATTTTCTCGAGTTGCGGCAGGTGCTCTCGACTTACGACGGGGACCTCAGGGACCCGCTCTGGTGGCCTCAGGAAAGGCCAGTCCCCATGCGAGTTCCTCGGGGGCCTCTCGGGATTCCTCTCCCGTCCATGCCGGGGCCTAAGACCTTGTGTGGAGTCGGGGCTGGAACCTGAGGATTCCTCTCCAGTGCTGACATGGATCTTGGGGTACTTCTGGAGTCTCCCCAGGGGAGTCAGTCCTCGTCTCGAATGCGGGCATGCACTTGCGCTTTCCTCCAGAGCGGTAGCAGCAGTGTCACGCAGTCCGCCGCGTGGATCAAAGGATCTATGGTTTTCCCTCGAGTCTTTCCCACGAGGCTTTCCCACGAGGCTTTCCCACAGGGCTGTCCCACGTGCACACGTGGTGGGAGTCGATCCTCGGCTTGAACGTCAAGGCAGTGCAGGGAAAACAGGTTCCTCTGGAATGGACTGACACATCTGGGGGACTCTTGGAATGGTGTCACGACCCTGGAGTTCCTCTCGCCTTTCCTGTGGAGAGCGCCTCCTCTTGAGATGCGACGGGAACGCCGGGAATTCTTTCCCTACGAAACAGGGAAAGGATCCCTCATCTCGAGCTAGGAGGCGGAAACGGGGCTCCCCTGGATGTGTGCGGGACACCACGTGCTTCCTCTCGAGTGGAGACGGGTATGTCGGGGAACTTCTTGAGTTGCAGCAAGGGTGTGAAGGACCCTTTGGAAGTTCCAGTGGTTAGACGTGATTGGCCTCGAGAAGCCTCAGCGGAAATGGGCCTCATCTCGCCTGGAGGGCAAAACCTCCTGGATTTTCTCGAGTTGCGGCAGGTGCTCTCGACTTACGACGGGGACCTCAGGGACCCGCTCTGGTGGCCTCAGGAAAGGCCAGTCCCCATGCGAGTTCCACGGGGGCCTCTCGGAATTCCTCTCCCGTCGAGGCCGGGGCCTAAGACCTTGTGTGGAGTCGGGGCCGGAACCTGAGGATTCCTCTCCAGTGCTGACATGGATCTTGGGGTACTTCTGGAGTCTCCCCAGGGGAGTCAGTCCTCGTCTCGAATGCGGGCATGCACTTGCGCTTTCCTCCAGAGCGGTAGCAGCAGTGTCACGCAGTCCGCCGCGTGGATCAAAGGATCTATGGTTTTCCCTCGAGTCTTTCCCACGAGGCTTTCCCACGAGGCTTTCCCACAGGGCTGTCCCACGTGCACACGTGGTGGGAGTCGATCCTCGGCTTGAACGTCAAGGCAGTGCAGGGAAAACAGGTTCCTCTGGAATGGACTGACACATCTGGGGGACTCTTGGAATGGTGGCACGACCCTGGAGTTCCTCTCGCCTTTCCTGTGGAGAGCGCCTCCTCTTGAGATGCGACGGGAACGCCGGGAATTCTTTCCCTACCAAACAGGGAAAGGATCCCTCATCTCGAGCTAGGAGGCGGAAACGGGGATCCCCTGGATGTGTGCGGGACCCACGTGCTTCGTCTCGAGTGGAGACGGTATGTCGGGGAACTTCTTGAGTTGCAGCAAGGGTGTGAATGACCCTTTGGAAGTTCAGTGGTTAGACGTGATTAGCCTGGAGAAGCCTCAGCGGAAATGGGCCTCATCTCACCTGGAGGGCAAAACATCCTGGATATTCTCGAGTTGCGGCAGGTGCTCTCGACTTACGACGGGGACCTCAGGGACCCGCTCTGGTGGCCTCAGGAAAGGCCAGTCCCCAAGGGAGTTCTTCGGGAGCCTCTCGGGATTCCTCTCCCGTCGATGCCGGGGCCTAAGACCTTGTGTGGAGTCGGGGCCGGAACCTGAGGATTCCTCTCCAGTGCTGACATGGATCTTGGGGTACTTCTGGAGTCTCCCCAGGGGAGTCAGTCCTCGTCTCGAATGCGGGCATGCACTTGCGCTTTCCTCCAGAGCGGTAGCAGCAGTGTCACGCAGTCCGCCGCGTGGATCAAAGGATCTATGGTTTTCCCTCGAGTCTTTCCCACGAGGCTTTCCCACGAGGCTTTCCCACAGGGCTGTCCCACGTGCACACGTGGTGGGAGTGGATCCTCGGCTTGAACGTCAAGGCAGTGCAGGGAAAACAGATTCCTCTGGAATGGACTGACACATCTGGGGGACTCTTGGAATGGTGGCACGACCCTGGAGTTCCTCTCGCCTTTCCTGTGGAGAGCGCCTCCTCTTGAGATGCGACGGGAACGCCGGGAATTCTTTCCCTACGAAACAGGGAAAGGATCCCTCATCTCGAGCTAGGAGGCGGGAACGGGGCTCCCCTGGATGTGTGCGGGACCCCACGTGCTTCCTCTCGAGTGGAGACGTGTATGTCGGGGAACTTCTTGAGTTGCAGCAAGGGTGTGAATGACCCTTTGGAAGTTCCAGTGGTTAGACGTGATTAGCCTCGAGAAGCCTCAGCGGAAATGGGCCTCATCTCGTCTGGAGGGCAAAACCTCCTGGATTTTCTCGAGTTGCGGCAGGTGCTCTCGACTTACGACGGGGACCTCAGGGACCCGCTATGGTGGCCTCAGGAAAGGCCAGTCCCCATGCGAGTTACTCGGGGGCCTCTCGGGATTCCTCTCCCGTCGATGCCGGGGCCTAAGACCTTGTGTGGAGTCGGGGCCGGAACCTGAGGATTCCTCTCCAGTGCTGACATGGATCTTGGGGTACTTCTGGAGTCTCCCCAGGGGAGTCAGTCCTCGTGTCGAATGCGGGCATGCACTTGAGCTTTCCTCCAGAGCGGTAGCAGCAGTGTCACGCAGTCCGCCGCGTGGATCAAAGGATCTATGGTTTTCCCTCGAGTCTTTCCCACGAGGCTTTCCCACGAGGCTTTCCCACAGGGCTGTCCCACGTGCACACGGGGTGGGAGTCGATCCTCGGCTTGAACGTCAAGGCAGTGCAGGGAAAACAGGTTCCTCTGGAATGGACTGACACATCTGGGGGACTCTTGGAATGGTGGCATGACCCTGGAGTTCCTCTCGCCTTACCTGTGGAGAGCCCCTCCTCTTGAGATGCGACGGGAACGCCGGGAATTCTTTCCCTACGAAACAGGGAAAGGATCCCTCATCTCGAGCTAGGAGGCGGAAACGGGGCTACCCTGGATGTGTGCGGGACACCACGTGCTTCCTCTCGAGTGCAGACGGGTATGTCGGGGAACTTCTTGAGTTGCAGCAAGGGTGTGAAGGACCCTTTGGAAGTTCCAGTGGTTAGATGTGATTGGCCTCGAGAAGCCTCAGCGGAAATGGGCCTCATCTCGCCTGGAGGTGAAAACCTCCTGGATTTTCTCGAGTTGCGGCAGGTGCTCTCGACTTACGACGGGGACCTCAGAGACCCGCTCTGGTGGCCTCAGGAAAGGCCAGTCCCCATGCGAGTTCCTCGGGGGCCTCTCGGGATTCCTCTCCCGTCGATGCCGGGGCCTAAGACCTTGTGTGGAGTCGGGGCCGGAACTTGAGGATTGCTCTCCAGTGCTGACATGGATCTTGGGGTACTTCTGGAGTCTCCCCAGGGGAGTCAGTCCTCGTCTCGAATGCGGGCATGCACTTGCGCTTTCCTCCAGAGCGGTAGCAGCAGTGTCACGCAGTCCGCCGCGTGGATCAAAGGATCTATGGTTTTCCCTCGAGTCTTTCCCACGAGGCTTTCCCACGAGGCTTTCCCACAGGGCTGTCCCACGTGCACACGTGGTGGGAGTCGATCCTCGGCTTGAACGTCAACGCAGTGCAGGGAAAACAGATTCCTCTGGAATGGACTGACACATCTGGGGGACTCTTGGAATGGTGGCACGACCCTGGAGTTCCTCTCGCCTTTCCTGTGGAGAGCGCCTCCTCTTGAGATGCGACGGGAACGCCGGGAATTCTTTCCCTACGAAACAGGGAAAGGATCCCTCATCTCGAGCTAGGAGGCGGGAACGGGGCTCCCCTGGATGTGTGCGGGACCCCACGTGCTTCCCCTCGAGTGGAGACGTGTATGTCGGGGAACTTCTTGAGTTGCAGCAAGGGTGTGAATGACCCTTTGGAAGTTCCAGTGGTTAGACGTGATTAGCCTCGAGAAGCCTCAGCGGAAATGGGCCTCATCTCGTCTGGAGGGCAAAACCTCCTGGATTTTCTCGAGTTGCGGCAGGTGCTCTCGACTTACGACGGGGACCTCAGGGACCCGCTCTGGTGGCCTCAGGAAAGGCCAGTCCCCATGCGAGTTCCTCGGGGGCCTCTCGGGATTCCTCTCCCGTCGATGCCGGGGCCTAAGACCTTGTGTGGAGTCGGAGCCGGAACCTGAGGATTCCTCTCCAGTGCTGACATGGATCTTGGGGTACTTCTGGAGTCTCCCCAGGGGAGTCAGTCCTCGTCTCGAATACGGGCCTGCACTTGCGCTTTCCTCCAGAGCGGTAGCAGCAGTGTCACGAAGTCCGCCGCGTGGATCAAAGGATCTATGGTTTTCCTTCGAGTCTTTCCCACGAGGCTTTCCCACGAGGCTTTCCCACAGGGCTGTCCCACGTGCACACGTGGTGGGAGTCGATCCTCGGCTTAAACGTCAAGGCAGTGCAGGGAAAACAGGTTCCTCTGGAATGGACTGACACATCTGGGGGACTCTTGGAATGGTGGCACGACCCTGGAGTTCCTCTCGCCTTTCCTGTGGAGAGCGCCTCCTCTTGAGATGCGACTGGAACGCCGGGAATTCTTTCCCTATGAAACAGGGAAAGGATCCCTTATCTCGAGCTAGGAGGCGGAAACGGGGCTCCCCTGGATGTGTGCGGGACACCACGTGCTTCCTCTCGAGTGGAGACGGGTATGTCGGGGAACTTCTTGAGTAGCAGCAAGGGTGTGAAGGACCCTTTGGAAGTTCCAGTGGTTAGACGTGATTGGCCTCGAGAAGCCTCAGTGGAAATGGGCCTCATCTCGCCTGTAGGGCAAATCATCCTGGATTTTCTCGAGTTGCGGCAGGTGCTCTCGACTTACGACGGGGACCTCAGGGACCCGCTCTGGTGGCCTCAGGAAAGGCCAGTCCCCAAGCGAGTTCTTCGGGGGCCTCTCGGGATTCCTCTCCCGTCGGTGCCGGGGCCTAAGACCTTGTGTGGAGTCGGGGCCGGAACCTGAGGATTCCTCTCCAGTGCTGACATGGATCTTGGGGTACTTCTGGAGTCTCCCCAGGGGAGTCAGTCCTCGTCTCGAATGCGGTCATGCACTTGCGCTTTCCTCCAGAGCGGTAGCAGCAGTGTCACGCAGTCCGCCCAATGGATCAAAGGATCTATGGTTTTCCCTCGAGTCTTTCCCACGAGGCTTTCCCACGAGGCTTTCCCACAGGGCTGTCCCACGTGCACACGTAGTGGGAGTCGATCCTCGGCTTGAACGTCAAGGCAGTGCAGGGAAAACAGGTTCCTCTGGAATGGACTGACACATCTGGGGGACTCTTGAAATGGTGGCATGTCCCTGGAGTTCCTCTCGCCTTTCCTGTGGAGAGCGCCTCCTCTTGAGATGCGACGGGAACGCCGGGAATTCTTTCCCTACGAAACAGGGAAAGGATCCCTCATCTCGAGCTAGGAGGCGGAAACGGGGCTCCCCTGGATGTGTGCGGGACCCCACGTGCTTCCTCTCGAGTGCAGACGGGTTTCTCGGGGAACTTCTTGAGTTGCAGCAAGGGTGTGAAGGACCCTTTGGAAGTTCCAGTGGTTAGATGTGATTGGCCTCGAGAAGCCTCAGCGGAAATGGGCCTCATCTCGCCTGGAGGGCAAAACCTCCTGGATTTTCTCGAGTTGCGGCAGGTGCTCTCGACTTACGACGGGGACCTCAGGGACCCGCTCTGGTGGCCTCAGGAAAGGCCAGTACCCATGCGAGTTCCTCGGGGGCCTCTCGGGATTCCTCTCCCGTCGATGCCGGGGCCTAAGACCTTGTGTGGAATCGGGGCCGGAACCTGAGGATTCCTCTCCAGTGCTGACATGGATCTTGGGGTACTTCTGGAGTCTCCCCAGGGGAGTCAGTCCTCCTCTCGAATGCGGACATGCACTTGCGCTTTCCTCCAGAGCGGTAGCAGCAGTGACACGCAGTCCGCCGCGTGGATCAAAGGATCTATGGTTTTCCCTCGAGTCTTTCCCACGAGGCTTTCCTACGAGGCTTTCCCACAGGACTCTCCCACGTGCACAGGTGGTGGGAGTCGATCCTCGGCTTGAACGTCAAGGCCGTGCAGGGAAAACAGGTTCCTCTGGAATGGACTGACACATCTGGGGGACTCTTGGAATGGTGGCACGACCCTGGAGTTCCTCTCGCCTTTCCTGTGGAGAGCGCCTCCTCTTGAGATGCGACGGGAACGCCGGGAATTCTTTCCCTACGAAACAGGGAAAGGATCACTCATCTCGAGCTAGGAGGCGGAAACGGGGCTCCCCTGGTGGTGTGCGGGACACCACGTGCTTCCTCTCGAGTGGAGACGGGTATGTCGGGGAACTTCTTGAGTTGAAGCAAGGGTGTGAAGGACCCTTTGGAAGTTCCAGTGGTTAGATGTGATTGGCCTCGAGAAGCCTCAGCGGAAATGGGCCTCATCTCGCCTGGAGGGCAAAACCTCCTGGATTTTCTCGAGTTGCGGCAGGTGCTCTCGACTTACGACGGGGACCTCAGGGACCCGCTCTGGTGGCCTCAGGAAAGGCCAGTCCCCATGCGAGTTCCACGGGGGCCTCTCGGCATTCCTCTCCCGTCGAGGCCGGGGCCTAAGACCTTGTGTGGAGTCGGGGCCGGAACCTGAGGATTCCTCTCCAGTTCTGACATGGATCTTGGGGTACTTCTGGAGTCTCCCCAGGGGAGTCACTCCTCGTCTCGAATGCGGGCATGCACTTGCGCTTTCCTCCAGAGCGGTAGCAGCAGTGTCACGCAGTCCGCCGCGTGGATCAAAGGATCTATGGTTTTCCCTCGAGTCTTTCCCACGAGGCTTTCCCACGAGGCTTTCCCACAGGGCTGTCCCACGTGCACACGTGGTGGGAGTGGATCCTCGGCTTGAACGTCAAGGCAGTGCAGGGAAAACAGGTTCCTCTGGAATGGACTGACACATCTGGGGGACTCTTGGAATGGTGTCACGACCCTGGAGTTCCTCTCGCCTTTCCTGTGGAGAGCGCCTCCTCTTGAGATGCGACGAGAACGCCGGGAATTCTTTCCCTACGAAACAGGGAAAGGATCCCTCATCTCGAGCTAGGAGGCGGAAACGGGGCTCCCCTGGATGTGTGCGGGACCCCACGTGCTTCCTCTCGAGTGGAGACAGGTATGTCGGGGAACTTCTTGAGTTGAAGCAAGGGTGTGAAGGACCCTTTGGAAGTTCCAGTGGTTAGATGTGATTGGCCTCGAGAAGCCTCAGCGGAAATGGGCCTCATCTCGCCTGGAGGGCAAAACCTCCTGGATTTTCTCGAGTTGCGACAGGTGCTCTCGACTTACGACGGGGACCTCAGGGAACCGCTCTGGTGGCCTCAGGAAAGGCCAGTCCCCATGCGAGTTCCACGGGGGCCTCTCGGGATTCCTCTCCCGTCGATGCCGGGGCCTAAGACCTTGTGTGGAGTCGGGGCCGGAACCTGAGGATTCCTCTCCAGTGTTGACATGGATCTTGGGGTACTTCTGGAGTCTCCCCAGGGGAGTCAGTCCTCGTCTCGAATGCGGGCATGCACTTGCGCTTTCCTCCAGAGCGGTAGCAGCAGTGTCACGCAGTCCGCCGCGTGGATCAAAGGATCTATGGTTTTCCCTCGAGTCTTTCCCACGAGGCTTTCCCACAGGGCTGTCCTACGTGCACACGTGGTGGGAGTCGATCCTCGGCTTGAACGTCAAGGCAGTGCAGGGAAAACAGGTTCCTCTGGAATGGACTGACACATCTGGGGGACTCTTGGAATGGTGGCACGACCCTGGAGTTCCTCTCGCCTTTCCTGTGGAGAGCGCCTCCTCTTGAGATGCGACGGGAACGCCGGGAATTCTTTCCCTACGAAACAGGGAAAGGATCCCTCATCTCGAGCTAGGAGGCGGAAACGGGGCTCCCCTGGATGTGTGCGGGACACCACTTGCTTCCTCTCGAGTGGAGACGGGTATGTCGGGGAACTTCTTGAGTTGCAGCAAGGGTGTGAAGGACCCTTTGGAAGTTCCAGTGGTTAGATGTGATTGGCCTCGAGAAGCCTCAGCGGAAATGGGCCTCATCTCGCCTGGAGGGCAAAACCTCCTGGATTTTCTCGAGTTGCGGCAGGTGCTCTCGACTTACGATGGGGACCTCAGGGACCCGCTCTGGTGGCCTCAGGAAAGGCCAGTCCCCATGCGAGTTCCTCGGGGGCCTCTCGGGATTCCTCTCCCGTCCATGCCGGGGCCTAAGACCTTGTGTGGAGTCGGGGCTGGAACCTGAGGATTCCTCTCCAGTGCTGACATGGATCTTGGGGTACTTCTGGAGTCTCCCCAGGGAAGTCAGTCCTCGTCTCAAATGCGGGCATGCACTTGCGCTTTCCTCCAGAGCGGTAGCAGCAGTGTCACGCAGTCCTCCCCGTGGATCAAAGGATCTATGGTTTTCCCTCGAGTCTTTCCCACGAGGCTTTCCCACGAGGCTTTCCCACAGGGCTGTCCCACGTGCACACGTGGTGGGAGTCGATCCTCGGCTTGAACGTCAAGGCAGTGCAGGGAAAACAGGTTCCTCTGGAATGGACTGACACATCTGGGGGACTCTTGGAATGGTGGCACGACCCTGGAGTTCCTCTCGCCTTTCCTGTGGAGAGCGTCTCCTCTTGAGATGCGACGGGAACGCCGGGAATTCTTTCCCTACGAAACAGGGAAAGGATCCCTCACTCGAGCCAGGGGGCGGAAACGGAGCTCCCCTGGATGTGTGCGGGACCCCACGTGCTTCCTCTCGAGTGGAGACGGTATGTCGGGGAACTTCTTGAGTTGCAGCAAGGGTGTGAAGGACCCTTTGGAAGTTTCAGTGGTTAGATGTGATTGGCCTCGAGAAGCCTCAGCGGAAATGGGCCTCATCTCGCCTGGAGGGCAAAACCTCCTGGATTTTCTCGAGTTGCGGCAGGTGCTCTCGACTTACGATGGGGACCTCAGGGACCCGCTCTGGTGGCCTCAGGAAAGGCCAGTCCCCATGCGAGTTCCTCGGGGGCCTCTCGGGATTCCTCTCCCGTCGATGCCGGGGCCTAAGACCTTGTGTGGAGTCGGGGCCGGAACCTGAGGATTCCTCTCCAGTGCTGACATGGATCTTGGGGTACTTCTGGAGTCTCCCCAGGGGAGTCAGTCCTCGTCTCGAATGCGGGCATGCACTTGCGCTTTCCTCCAGAGCGGTAGCAGCAGTGTCACGCAGTCCTCCCCGTGGATCAAAGGATCTATGGTTTTCCCTCGAGTCTTTCCCACGAGGCTTTCCCACGAGGCTTTCCCACAGGGCTGTCCCACGTGCACACGTGGTGGGAGTCGATCCTCGGCTTGAACGTCAAGGCAGTGCAGGGAAAACAGGTTCCTCTGGAATGGACTGACACATCTGGGGGACTCTTGGAATGGTGGCACGACCCTGGAGTTCCTCTCGCCTTTCCTGTGGAGAGCGTCTCCTCTTGAGATGCGACGGGAACGCCGGGAATTCTTTCCCTACGAAACAGGGAAAGGATCCCTCACTCGAGCCAGGGGGCGGAAACGGAGCTCCCCTGGATGTGTGCGGGACCCCACGTGCTTCCTCTCGAGTGGAGACGGTATGTCGGGGAACTTCTTGAGTTGCAGCAAGGGTGTGAAGGACCCTTTGGAAGTTCCAGTGGTTAGATGTGATTGGCCTCGAGAAGCCTCAGCGGAAATGGGCCTCATCTCGCCTGGAGGGCAAAACCTCCTGGATTTTCTCGAGTTGCGGCAGGTGCTCTCGACTTACGACGGGGACCTCAGGGACCCGCTCTGGTGGCCTGAGGAAAGGCCAGTCCCCATGCGAGTTCCTCGGGGGCCTCTCGGGATTCCTCTCCCGTCGATGCCGGGGCCTAAGACCTTGTGTGGAGTCGGGGCCGGAACCTGAGGATTCCTCTCCAGTGCTGACATGGATCTTGGGGTACTTCTGGAGTCTCCCCAGGGGAGTCAGTCCTCGTCTCGAATGCGGGCATGCACTTGCGCTTTCCTCCAGAGCGGTAGCAGCAGTGTCACGCAGTCCTCCGCGTGGATAAAAGGATCTATGGTTTTCCCTCGAGTCTTTCCCACGAGGCTTTCCCACGAGGCTTTCCCACAGGGCTGTCCCACGTGCACACGTGGTGGGAGTCGATCCTCGGCTTGAACGTCTAGGCAGTGCAGGGAAAACAGGTTCCTCTGGAATGGACTGACACATCTGGGGGACTCTTGGAATGGTGGCACGACCCTGGAGTTCCTCTCGCCTTTCCTGTGGAGAGTGCCTCCTCTTGAGATGCGACGGGAACGCCGGGAATTCTTTCCCTACGAAACAGGGAAAGGATCCCTCATCTCGAGCTAGGAGGCGGAAACGGGTCTCCCCTGGATGTGTGCGGGACACCACGTGCTTCCTCTCGAGTGGAGACGGGTATGTCGGGGAACTTCTTGAGTTGCAGCAAGGGTGTGAAGGACCCTTTGGAAGTTCCAATGGTTAGATGTGATTAGCCTCGAGAAGCCTCAGCGGAAATGGTCCTCATCTCGCCTGGAGGGCAAAACCTCCTGGATTTTCTCGAGTTGCGGCAGGTGCTCTCGACTTACGACGGGGACCTCAGGGACCCGCTCTGGTGGCCTCAGGAAAGGCCAGTCCCCATGCTAGTTCCTCCGGGGCCTGTCGGCATTCCTCTCCCGTCGATGCCGGGGCCTAAGACCATGTGTGGAGTCGGGGCCGGAACCTGAGGATTCCTCTCCAGTGCTGACATGGATCTTGGGGTACTTCTGGAGTCTCCCCAGGGGAGTCAGTCCTCGTCTCGAATGCGGGCATGCACTTGTGCTTTCCTCCAGAGCGGTAGCAGCAGTGTCACGCAGTCCGCCGCGTGGATCAAAGGATCTATGGTTTTCCCTCGAGTCTTTCCCACGAGGGTTTCCCACGAGGCTTTCCCACAGGGCTGTCCCACGTGCACACGTGGTGGGAGTCGATCCTCGGCTTGAACGTCAAGGCAGTGCAGGGAAAACAGGTTCCTCTGGAATGGACTGACACATCTGGGGGACTCTTGGAATGGTGGCACGACCCTGGAGTTCCTCTCGACTTTCCTGTGGAGAGCGCCTCCTCTTGAGATGCGACGGGAACGCCGGGAATTCTTTCCCTACGAAACAGGGAAAGGATCACTCATCTCGAGCTAGGAGGCGGAAACGGGGCTCCCCTGGATGTGTGCGGGACCCACGTGCTTCGTCTCGAGTGGAGACGGTATGTCGGGGAACTTCTTGAGTTGCAGCAAGGGTGTGAATTACCCTTTGGAAGTTCAGTGGTTAGACGTGATTAGCCTCGAGAAGCCTCAGCCGAAATGGGCCTCATCTCACCTGGAGGGCAAAACATCCTGGATTTTCTCGAGTTGCGGCAGGTGCTCTCGACTTACGATGGGGACCTCAGGGACCCGCTCTGGTGGCCTCAGGAAAGGCCAGTCCCCAAGCGAGTTCTTCGGGAGCCTCTCGGGATTCCTCTCCCGTCGATGCCGGGGCCTAAGACCTTGTGTGGAGTCGGGGCCGGAACCTGAGGATTCCTCTCCAGTGCTGACATGGATCTTGGGGTACTTCTGGAGTCTCCCCAGGGGAGTCAGTCCTCGTCTCGAATGCGGGCATGCACTTGCGCTTTCCTCCAGAGCGGTAGCAGCAGTGTCACGCAGTCCGCCGCGTGGATCAAAGGATCTATGTTTTTCCCTCGAGTCTTTCCCACGAGGCTTTCCACGAGGCTTTCCCACAGGGCTGTCCCACGTGCACACGTGGTGGGAGTCGATCCTCGGCTTCAACGTCAAGGCAGTGCAGGGAAAACAGGTTCCTCTGGAATGGACTGACACATCTGGGGGACTCTTGGAATGGTGGCACGACCCTGGAGTTCCTCTCGCCATTCCTGTGGAGAGCGCCTCCTCTTGAGATGCGACGGGATCGCCGGGAATTCTTTCCCTACGAAACAGGGAAAGGATCCCTCATGTCGAGCTAGGAGGCGGAAACGGGGCTCCCCTGGATGTGTGCGGGACCCACGTGCTTCCTCTCCAGTGGAGAAGGGTATGTCGGGGAACTTCTTGAGTTGCAGCAACGGTGTGAAGGGCCCTTTGGAAGTTCCAGTGGTTAAATGTGATTAGCCTCGAGAAGCCTCAGCGGAAATGGGCCTCATCTCGCCTGGAGGGCAAAACCTCCTGGATTTTCTCGAGTTGTGTCATGTGCTCTCGACTTACGACGGGGACCTCGGGGACCCGCTCTGGTGGCCTCAGGAAAGGCCAGTCCCCATGCGAGTTCCTCGGGGGCCTCTCGGGATTCCTCTCCCGTCGATGCCGGGGCCTAAGACCTTGTGTGGAGTCGGGGCCGGAACCTGAGGATTCCTCTCCAGTGCTGACATGGATCTTGGGGTACTTCTGGAGTCTCCCCAGGGGAGTCAGTCCTCGTCTCGAATGCGGGCATGCACTTGCGCTTTCCTCCAGAGCGGTAGCAGCAGTGTCACGCAGTCCGCCGCGTGGATCAAAGGATCTATGGTTTTCCCTCGAGTCTTTCCCACGAGGCTTTCCCACGAGGCTTTCCACAGGGCTGTCCCACGTGCACACGTGGTGGGAGTCGATCCTCGGCTTGAACGTCAAGGCAGTGCAGGGAAAAGAGGTTCCTCTGGAATGGACTGACACATCTGGGGGACTCTTGGAATGGTGGCACGACCCTGGAGTTCCTCTCGCCTTTCCTGTGGAGAGCGCCTCCTCTTGAGATGCGACGGGAACGCCGGGAATTCTTTCCCTACGAAACAGGGAAAGGATCCCTAATCTCGAGCTAGGAGGCGGAAACGGGGCTCCCCTGGATGTGTGCGGGACCCCACGTGCTTCCTCTCGAGTGGAGACGGGTATGTCGGGGAACTTCTTGAGTTGCAGCAAGGGTGTGAAGGACCCTTTGGAAGTTCCAGTGGTTAGACGTGATTAGCCTCGAGAAGCCTCAGCGGAAATGGGCCTCATCTCGCCTGGAGGGCAAAACCTCCTGGATTTTCTCGAGTTGCGGCAGGTGCTCTCGACTTACGACGGGGACCTCAGGGACCCGCTCTGGTGGCCTCAGGAAAGGCCAGTCCCCATGCGAGTTCCTCGGGGGCCTCTCGGGATTCCTCTCCCGTCGATGCCGGGGCCTAAGACCTTGTGTGGAGTCGGGGCCGGAACCTGAGGATTCCTCTCCAGTGCTGACATGGATCTTGGGGTACTTCTGGAGTCTCCCCAGGGGAGTCAGTCCTCGTCTCGAATGCGGGCATGCACTTGCGCTTTCCTCCAGAGCGGTAGCAGCAGTGTCACGCAGTCCGCCGCGTGGATCAAAGGATCTATGGTTTTCCCTTGAGTCTTTCTCACGAGGCTTTCCCACGAGGCTTTCCCACAGGGCTGTCCCACGTGCACACGTGGTGGGAGTCGATCCTCGTCTTGAACGTCAAGGCAGTGCAGGGAAAACAGGTTCCTCTGGAATGGACTGACACATTTGGGGGACTCTTGGAATGGTGGCACGACCCTGGAGTTCCTCTCGCCTTTCCTGTGGAGAGCGCCTCCTCTTGAGATGCGACGGGAACGCCGGGAATTCTTTACCTACGAAACAGGGAAAGGATCCCTCATCTCGAGCTAGGAGGCGGAAACGGGGCTCCCCTGGATGTGTGCGGGACCCCACGTGCTTCCTCTCGAGTGGAGACGGGTATGTCGGGGAACTTCTTGAGTTGCAGCAAGGGTGTGAAGGACCCTTTGGAAGTTCCAGTGGTTAGACGTGATTAGCCTCGAGAAGCCTCAGCGGAAATGGGCCTCATCTCGCCTGGAGGGCAAAACCTCCTGGATTTTCTCGAGTTGCGGCAGGTGCTCTCGACTTACGACGGGGACCTCAGGGACCCGCTCTGGTGGCCTCAGGAAAGGCCAGTCCCCATGCGAGTTCCTCGGGGGCCTCTCGGGATTCCTCTCCCGTCGATGCCGGGGCCTAAGACCTTGTGTGGAGTCGGGGCCGGAACCTGAGGATTCCTCTCCAGTGCTGACATGGATCTTGGGGTACTTCTGGAGTCTCCCCAGGGGAGTCAATCCTCGTCTCGAATGCGGGCATGCACTTGCGCTTTCCTCCAGAGCGGTAGCAGCAGTGTCACGCAGTCCGCCGCGTGGATCAAAGGATCTATGGTTTTCCCTTGAGTCTTTCTCACGAGGCTTTCCCACGAGGCTTTCCACAGGGCTGTCCCACGTGCACACGTGGTGGGAGTCGATCCTCGGCTTCAACGTCAAGGCAGTAAAGGGAAAAGAGGTTCCTCTGGAATGGACTGACACATCTGGGGGACTCTTGGAATGGTGGCACGACCCTGGAGTTCCTCTCGCCTTTCCTGTGGAGAGCGCCTCCTCTTGAGATGCGACGGGAACGCCGGGAATTCTTTCCCTACGAAACAGGGAAAGGATCCCTAATCTCGAGCTAGGAGGCGGAAACGGGGCTCCCCTGGATGTGTGCGGGACCCCACGTGCTTCCTCTCGAGTGGAGACGGGTATGTCGGGGAACTTCTTGAGTTGCAGCAAGGGTGTGAAGGACCCTTTGGAAGTTCCAGTGGTTAGACGTGATTAGCCTCGAGAAGCCTCAGCGGAAATGGGCCTCATCTCGCCTGGAGGGCAAAACCTCCTGGATTTTCTCGAGTTGCGGCAGGTGCTCTCGACTTACGACGGGGACCTCAGGGACCCGCTCTGGTGGCCTCAGGAAAGGCCAGTCCCCATGCGAGTTCCTCGGGGGCCTCTCGGGATTCCTCTCCCGTCGATGCCGGGGCCTAAGACCTTGTGTGGAGTCGGGGCCGGAACCTGAGGATTCCTCTCCAGTGCTGACATGGATCTTGGGGTACTTCTGGAGTCTCCCCAGGGGAGTCAGTCCTCGTCTCGAATGCGGGCATGCACTTGCGCTTTCCTCCAGAGCGGTAGCAGCAGTGTCACGCAGTCCGCCGCGTGGATCAAAGGATCTATGGTTTTCCCTTGAGTCTTTCTCACGAGGCTTTCCCACGAGGCTTTCCCACAGGGCTGTCCCACGTGCACACGTGGTGGGAGTCGATCCTCGGCTTGAACGTCAAGGCAGTGCAGGTAAAACAGGTTCCTCTGGAATGGACTGACACATCTGGGGGACTCTTGGAATGGTGGCACGACCCTGGAGTTCCTCTCGCCTTTCCTGTGGAGAGCGCCTCCTCTTGAGATGCGACGGGAACGCCGGGAATTCTTTCCCTACGAAACAGGGAAAGGATCCCTAATCTCGAGCTAGGAGGCGGAAACGGGGCTCCCCTGGATGTGTGCGGGACCCCACGTGCTTCCTCTCGAGTGGAGCCGGGTATGTCGGGGAACTTCTTGAGTTGCAGCAAGGGTGTGAAGGACCCTTTGGAAGTTCCAGTGGTTAGACGTGATTAGCCTCGAGAAGCCTCAGCGGAAATGGGCCTCATCTCGCCTGGAGGGCAAAAGCTCCTGGATTTTCTCGAGTTGCGGCAGGTGCTCTCGACTTACGACGGGGACCTCAGGGACCCGCTCTGGTGGCCTCAGGAAAGGCCAGTCCCCATGCGAGTTCCTCGGGGGCCTCTCGGGATTCCTCTCCCGTCGTTGCCGGGGCCTAAGACCTTGTGTGGAGTCGGGGCCGGAACCTGAGGATTCCTCTCCAGTGCTGACATGGATCTTGGGGTACTTCTGGAGTCTCCCCAGGGGAGTCAGTCCTCGTCTCGAATGCGGGCATGCACTTGCGCTTTCCTCCAGAGCGGTAGCAGCAGTGTCACGCAGTCTGCCGCGTGGATCAAAGGATCTATGGTTTTCCCTCGAGTCTTTCCCATGAGGCTTTCCCACGAGGCTTTCCCACAGGGCTGTCCCACGTGCACACGTGGTGGGAGTCGATCCTCGGCTTGAACGTCAAGGCAGTGCAGGGAAAACAGGTTCCTCTGGAATGGACTGACACATCTGGGGGACTCTTGGAATGGTGGCACGACCCTGGAGTTCCTCTCGCCTTTCCTGTGGAGAGCGCCTCCTCTTGAGATGCGACGGGAACGCCGGGAATTCTTTCCCTACGAAACAGGGTAAGGATCCCTCATCTCGAGCTAGGAGGCGGAAACGGGGCTCCCCTGGATGTGTGCGGGACCCCACGTGCTTCCTCTCGAGTGGAGACGGGTATGTCGGGGAACTTCTTGAGTTGCAGCAAGGGTGTGAAGGACCCTTTGGAAGTTCCAGTGGTTAGATGTGATTGGCCTCGAGAAGCCTCAGCGGAAATGGGCCTCATCTCGCCTGGAGGGCAAAACCTCCTGGATTTTCTCGAGTTGCGGCAGGTGCTCTCGACTTACGACGGGGACCTCAGGGACCCGCTCTGGTGGCCTCAGGAAAGGCCAGTCCCCATGCGAGTTCCTCGGGGGTCTCTCGGCATTCCTCTCCCGTCGATGCCGGGGCCTAAGACCTTGTGTGGAGTCGGGGCCGGAACCTGAGTATTCCTCTCCAGTGCTGACATGGATCTTGGGGTACTTCTGGAGTCTCCCCAGGGGAGTCAGTCCTCGTCTCGAATGCGGGCATGCACTTGCGCTTTCCTCCAGAGCGGTAGCAGCAGTGTCACGCAGTCCGCCGCGTGGATCAAAGGATCTATGGTTTTCCCTCGAGTCTTTCTCACGAGGCTTTCCCACGAGGCTTTCCCACAGGGCTGTCCCACGTGCACACGTGGTGGGAGTCGATCCTCGGCTTGAACGTCAAGGCAGTGCAGGGAAAACAGGTTCCTCTGGAATGGACTGACACATTTGGGGGACTCTTGGAATGGTGGCACGACCCTGGAGTTCCTCTCGCCTTTCCTGTGGAGAGCGCCTCCTCTTGAGATGCGACGGGAACGCCGGGAATTCTTTCCCTACGAAACAGGGAAAGGATCCCTCATCTCGAGCTAGGAGGCGGAAACGGGGCTCCCCTGGATGTGTGCGGGACCCCACGTGCTTCCTCTCGAGTGGAGACGGGTATGTCTGGGAACTTCTTGAGTTGCAGCAAGGGTGTGAAGGACCCTTTGGAAGTTCCAGTGGTTAGACGTGATTAGCCTCGAGAAGCCTCAGCGGAAATGGGCCTCATCTCGCCTGGAGGGCAAAACCTCCTGGATTTTCTCGAGTTGCGGCAGGTGCTCTCGACTTACGACGGGGACCTCAGGGACCCGCTCTGGTGGCCTCAGGAAAGGCCAGTCCCCATGCGAGTTCCTCGGGGGCCTCTCGGGATTCCTCTCCCGTCGATGCCGGGGCCTAAGACCTTGTGTGGAGTCGGGGCCGGAACCTGAGGATTCCTCTCCAGTGCTGACATGGATCTTGGGGTACTTCTGGAGTCTCCCCAGGGGAGTCAGTCCTCGTCTCGAATGCGGGCATGCACTTGGGCTTTCCTCCAGAGCGGTAGCAGCAGTGTCACGCAGTCCGCCGCGTGGATCAAAGGATCTATGGTTTTCCCTCGAGTCTTTCCCACGAGGCTTTCCCACGAGGCTTTCCCACAGGGCTGTCCCACGTGCACAAGTGGTGGGAGTCGATCCTCGGCTTGAACGTCAAGGCAGTGCAGGGAAAACAGGTTCCTCTGGAATGGACTGACACATCTGGGGGACTCTTGGAATGGTGGCACGACCCTGGAGTTCCTCTCGCCTTTCCTGTGGAGAGCGCCTCCTCTTGAGATGCGACGGGAACGCCGGGAATTCTTTCCCTACGAAACAGGGAAAGGATCCCTCATCTCGAGCTAGGAGGCGGAAACGGGGCTCCCCTGGATGTGTGCGGGACCCCACGTGCTTCCTCTCGAGTGGAGACGGGTATGTCGGGGAACTTCTTGAGTTGCAGCAAGGGTGTGAAGGACCCTTTGGAAGTTCCAGTGGTTAGACGTGATTAGCCTCGAGAAGCCTCAGCGGAAATGGGCCTCATCTCGCCTGGAGGGCAAAACCTCCTGGATTTTCTCGAGTTGCGGCAGGTGCTCTCGACTTACGACGGGGACCTCAGGGACCCGCTCTGGTGGCCTCAGGAAAGGCCAGTCCCCATGCGAGTTCCTCGGGGGTCTCTCGGGATTCCTCTCCCGTCGATGCCGGGGCCTAAGACCTTGTGTGGAGTCGGGGCCGGAACCTGAGGATTCCTCTCCAGTGCTGACATGGATCTTGGGGTACTTCTGGAGTCTCCCCAGGGGAGTCAGTCCTCGTCTCGAATGCGGGCATGCACTTGCGCTTTCCTCCAGAGCGGTAGCAGCAGTGTCACGCAGTCCGCCGCGTGGATCAAAGGATCTATGGTTTTCCCTTGAGTCTTTCTCACGAGGCTTTCCCACGAGGCTTTCCCACAGGGCTGTCCCACGTGCACACGTGGTGGGAGTCGATCCTCGTCTTGAACGTCAAGGCAGTGCAGGGAAAACAGGTTCCTCTGGAATGGACTGACACATTTGGGGGACTCTTGGAATGGTGGCACGACCCTGGAGTTCCTCTCGCCTTTCCTGTGGAGAGCGCCTCCTCTTGAGATGCGACGGGAACGCCGGGAATTCTTTACCTACGAAACAGGGAAAGGATCCCTCATCTCGAGCTAGGAGGCGGAAACGGGGCTCCCCTGGATGTGTGCGGGACCCCACGTGCTTCCTCTCGAGTGGAGACGGGTATGTCGGGGAACTTCTTGAGTTGCAGCAAGGGTGTGAAGGACCCTTTGGAAGTTCCAGTGGTTAGACGTGATTAGCCTCGAGAAGCCTCAGCGGAAATGGGCCTCATCTCGCCTGGAGGGCAAAACCTCCTGGATTTTCTCGAGTTGCGGCAGGTGCTCTCGACTTACGACGGGGACCTCAGGGACCCGCTCTGGTGGCCTCAGGAAAGGCCAGTCCCCATGCGAGTTCCTCGGGGGCCTCTCGGGATTCCTCTCCCGTCGATGCCGGGGCCTAAGACCTTGTGTGGAGTCGGGGCCGGAACCTGAGGATTCCTCTCCAGTGCTGACATGGATCTTGGGGTACTTCTGGAGTCTCCCCAGGGGAGTCAATCCTCGTCTCGAATGCGGGCATGCACTTGCGCTTTCCTCCAGAGCGGTAGCAGCAGTGTCACGCAGTCCGCCGCGTGGATCAAAGGATCTATGGTTTTCCCTTGAGTCTTTCTCACGAGGCTTTCCCACGAGGCTTTCCCACAGGGCTGTCCCACGTGCACACGTGGTGGGAGTCGATCCTCGGCTTGAACGTCAAGGCAGTGCAGGTAAAACAGGTTCCTCTGGAATGGACTGACACATCTGGGGGACTCTTGGAATGGTGGCACGACCCTGGAGTTCCTCTCGCCTTTCCTGTGGAGAGCGCCTCTTCTTGAGATGCGACGGGAACGCCGGGAATTCTTTCCCTACGAAACAGGGAAAGGATCCCTAATCTCGAGCTAGGAGGCGGAAACGGGGCTCCCCTGGATGTGTGCGGGACCCCACGTGCTTCCTCTCGAGTGGAGACGGGTATGTCGGGGAACTTCTTGAGTTGCAGCAAGGGTGTGAAGGACCCTTTGGAAGTTCCAGTGGTTAGACGTGATTAGCCTCGAGAAGCCTCAGCGGAAATGGGCCTCATCTCGCCTGGAGGGCAAAACCTCCTGGATTTTCTCGAGTTGCGGCAGGTGCTCTCGACTTACGACGGGGACCTCAGGGACCCGCTCTGGTGGCCTCAGGAAAGGCCAGTCCCCATGCGAGTTCCTCGGGGGTCTCTCGGGATTCCTCTCCCGTCGATGCCGGGGCCTAAGACCTTGTGTGGAGTCGGGGCCGGAACCTGAGGATTCCTCTCCAGTGCTGACATGGATCTTGGGGTACTTCTGGAGTCTCCCCAGGGGAGTCAGTCCTCGTCTCGAATGCGGGCATGCACTTGCGCTTTCCTCCAGAGCGGTAGCAGCAGTGTCACGCAGTCCGCCGCGTGGATCAAAGGATCTATGGTTTTCCCTTGAGTCTTTCTCACGAGGCTTTCCCACGAGGCTTTCCCACAGGGCTGTCCCACGTGCACACGTGGTGGGAGTCGATCCTCGGCTTGAACGTCAAGGCAGTGCAGGGAAAACAGGTTCCTCTGGAATGGACTGACACATTTGGGGGACTCTTGGAATGGTGGCACGACCCTGGAGTTCCTCTCGCCTTTCCTGTGGAGAGCGCCTCCTCTTGAGATGCGACGGGAACGCCGGGAATTCTTTCCCTACGAAACAGGGAAAGGATCCCTCATCTCGAGCTAGGAGGCGGAAACGGGGCTCCCCTGGATGTGTGCGGGACCCCACGTGCTTCCTCTCGAGTGGAGACGGGTATGTCGGGGAACTTCTTGAGTTGCAGCAAGGGTGTGAAGGACCCTTTGGAAGTTCCAGTGGTTAGACGTGATTAGCCTCGAGAAGCCTCAGCGGAAATGGGCCTCATCTCGCCTGGAGGGCAAAACCTCCTGGATTTTCTCGAGTTGCGGCAGGTGCTCTCGACTTCCGACGGGGACCTCAGGGACCCGCTCTGGTGGCCTCAGGAAAGGCCAGTCCCCATGCGAGTTCCTCGGGGGCCTCTCGGGATTCCTCTCCCGTCGATGCCGGGGCCTAAGACCTTGTGTGGAGTCGGGGCCGGAACCTGAGGATTCCTCTCCAGTGCTGACATGGATCTTGGGGTACTTCTGGAGTCTCCCCAGGGGAGTCAGTCCTCGTCTCGAATGCGGGCATGCACTTGGGCTTTCCTCCAGAGGGGTAGCAGCAGTGTCACGCAGTCCGCCGCGTGGATCAAAGGATCTATGGTTTTCCCTCGAGTCTTTCCCACGAGGCTTTCCCACGAGGCTTTCCCACAGGGCTGTCCCACGTGCACACGTGGTGGGAGTCGATCCTCGGCTTGAACGTCAAGGCAGTGCAGGGAAAACAGGTTCCTCTGGAATGGACTGACACATCTGGGGGACTCTTGGAATGGTGGCACGACCCTGGAGTTCCTCTCGCCTTTCCTGTGGAGAGCGCCTCCTCTTGAGATGCGACGGGAACGCCGGGAATTCTTTACCTACGAAACAGGGAAAGGATCCCTCATCTCGAGCTAGGAGGCGGAAACGGGGCTCCCCTGGATGTGTGCGGGACCCCACGTGCTTCCTCTCGAGTGGAGACGGGTATGTCGGGGAACTTCTTGAGTTGCAGCAAGGGTGTGAAGGACCCTTTGGAAGTTCCAGTGGTTAGACGTGATTAGCCTCGAGAAGCCTCAGCGGAAATGGGCCTCATCTCGCCTGGAGGGCAAAACCTCCTGGATTTTCTCGAGTTGCGGCAGGTGCTCTCGACTTACGACGGGGACCTCAGGGACCCGCTCTGGTGGCCTCAGGAAAGGCCAGTCCCCATGCGAGTTCCTCGGGGGCCTCTCGGGATTCCTCTCCCGTCGATGCCGGGGCCTAAGACCTTGTGTGGAGTCAGGGCCGGAACCTGAGGATTCCTCTCCAGTGCTGACATGGATCTTGGGGTACTTCTGGAGTCTCCCCAGGGGAGTCAGTCCTCGTCTCGAATGCGGGCATGCACTTGCGCTTTCCTCCAGAGCGGTAGCAGCAGTGTCACGCAGTCCACCGCATGGATCAAAGGATCTATGGTTTTCCCTCGAGTCTTTCCCACGAGGCTTTCCCACGAGGCTTTCCCACAGGGCTGTCCCACGTGCACACGTGGTGGGAGTCGATCCTTGGCTTGAACGTCAAGGCAGTGCAGGGAAAACAGGTACCTCTGGAATGGACTGACACATCTGGGGGACTCTTGGAATGGTGGCACGACCCTGGAGTTCCTCTCGCCTTTCCTGTGGAGAGCGCCTCCTCTTGAGATGCGACGGGAACGCCGGGAATTCTTTCCCTACGAAACAGGAAAGGATCCCTCATCTCGAGCTAGGAGGCGGAAACGGGGCTCCCCTGGATGTGTGCGGGACCCCACGTGCTTCCTCTCGAGTGGAGACGTGTATGTCGGGGAACTTCTTGAGTTTCAGCAAGGGTGTGAAGGACCCTTTGGAAGTTCCAGTGGTTAGACGTGATTAGCCTCGAGAAGCCTCAGCGGAAATGGGCCTCATCTCGCCTGGAGGGCAAAACCTCCTGGATTTTCTCGAGTTGCGGCAGGTGCTCTCGACTTACGACGGGGACCTCAGGGACCCGCTCTGGTGGCCTCAGGAAAGGCCAGTCCCCATGCGAGTTCCTCGGGGGCCTTTCGGGATTCCTCTCCCGTCGATGCCGGGGCCTAAGACCTTGTGTGGAGTCGGGGCCGGAACCTGAGGATTCCTCTCCAGTGCTGAAATGGATCTTGGTGTACTTCTGGAGTCTCCCCAGGGGAGTCAGTCCTCGTCTCGAATGCGGGCATGTACTTGCGCTTTCCTCCAGAGCGGTAGCAGCAGTGTCACGCAGTCCGCCGCGTGGATCAAAGGATCTATGGTTTTCCCTCGAGTCTTTCCCACGAGGCTTTCCCACGAGGCTTTCCCACAGGGCTGTCCCACGTGCACAGGTGGTGGGAGTCGATCCTCGGCTTGAACGTCAAGGCAGTGCAGGGAAAACAGGTTCCTCTGGAATGGACTGACACATCTGGGGGACTCTTGGAATGGTGGCACGACCCTGGAGTTCCTCTCGCCTTTCCTGTGGAGAGCGCCTCCTCTTGAGATGCGACGGGAACGCCGGGAATTCTTTCCCTACGAAACAGGGAAAGGATCCCTCATCTCGAGCTTGGAGGCGGAAACGGGGCTCCCCTGGATGTGTGCGGGATACCACGTGCTTCCTATCGAGTTGAGACGGGTATGTCGGGGAACTTCTTGAGTAGCAGCAAGGGTGTGAAGGACCCTTTGGAAGTTCCAGTGTTTAGATGTGATTGGGCTCGAGAAGCCTCAGCGGAAATGGGCCTCATCTCGCCTGGAGGGCAAAACCTCCTGGATTTTCTCGAGTTGCGGCAGGTGCTCTCGACTTACGACGGGGACCTCAGGGACCCGCTCTGGTGGCCTCAGGAAAGGCCAGTCCCCATGCGAGTTCCTCGGGGGCCTCTCGGGATTCCTCTCCCGTCGATGCCGGGGCCTAAGACCTTGTGTGGAGTCGGGGCCGGAACCTGAGGATTCCTCTCCAGTGCTGACATGGATCTTGGGGTACTTCTGGAGTCTCCCCAGGGGAGTCAGTCCTCGTCTCGAATGCGGGCATGCACTTGCGCTTTCCTCCAGAGCGGTAGCAGCAGTGTCACGCAGTCCGCCGCGTGGATCAAAGGATCTATGGTTTTCCCTCGAGTCTTTCCCACGAGGCTTTCCCACGAGGCTTTCCCACAGGGCTGTCCCACGTGCACACGTGGTGGGAGTGGATCCTCGGCTTGAACGTCAAGGCAGTGCAGGGAAAACAGGTTCCTCTGGAATGGACTGACACATCTGGGGGACTCTTGGAATGGTGGCACGACCCTGGAGTTCCTCTCGCCTTTCCTGTGGAGAGCGCCTCCTCTTGAGATGCGACGGGAACGCCGGGAATTCTTTACCTACGAAACAGGGAAAGGATCCCTCATCTCGAGCTAGGAGGCGGAAACGGGGCTCCCCTGGATGTGTGCGGGACCCCACGTTCTTCCTCTCGAGTGGAGCCGGGTATGTCGGGGAACTTCTTGAGTTGCAGCAAGGGTGTGAAGGACCCTTTGGAAGTTCCAGTGGTTAGACGTGATTAGCCTCGAGAAGCCTCAGCGGAAATGGGCCTCATCTCGCCTGGAGGGCAAAACCTCCTGGATTTTCTCGAGTTGCGGCAGGTGCTCTCGACTTACGACGGGGACCTCAGGGACCCGCTCTGGTGGCCTCAGGAAAGGCCAGTCCCCATGCGAGTTCCTCGGGGGCCTCTCGGGATTCCTCTCCCGTCGATGCCGGGGCCTAAGACCTTATGTGGAGTCGGGGCCGGAACCTGAGGATTCCTCTCCAGTGCTGACATGGATCTTGGGGTACTTCTGGAGTCTCCCCAGGGGAGTCAGTCCTCGTCTCGAATGCGGGCATGCACTTGTGCTTTCCTCCAGAGCGGTAGAAGCAGTGTCACGCAGTCCGCCGCGTGGATCAAAGGTTCTATGGTTTTCCCTCGAGTCTTTCCCACGAGGCTTTCCCACGAGGCTTTCCCACAGGGCTGTCCCACGTGCACACGTGGTGGGAGTCGATCCTCGGCTTGAACGTCAAGGCAGTGCAGGGAAAACAGGTTCCTCTGGAATGGACTGACACATTTGGGGGCTCTTGGAATGGTGGCACGACCCTGGAGTTCCTCTCGCCTTTCCTGTGGAGAGCGCCTCCTCTTGAGATGCGACGGGAACCCCGGGAATTCTTTACCTACGAAACAGGGATAGGATCCCTCATCTCGAGCTAGGAGGCGGAAACGGTGCTCCCCTGGATGTGTGCGGGACCCCACGTGCTTCCTCTCGAGTGGAGACGGGTATGTCGGGGAACTTCTTGAGTTGCAGCAAGGGTGTGAAGGACCCTTTGGAAGTTCCAGTCGTTAGACGTGATTAGCCTCGAGAAGCCTCAGCGGAAATGGGCCTCATCTCGCCTGGAGGGCAAAACCTCCTGGATTTTCTCGAGTTGCGGCAGGTGCTCTCGACTTACGACGGGGACCTCAGGGACCCGCTCTGGTGGCCTCAGGAAAGGCCAGTCCACATGCGAGTTCCTCGGGGGCCTCTCGGGATTCCTCTCCCGTCGTTGCCGGGGCCTAAGACCTTGTGTGGAGTCGGGGCCGGAACCTGAGGATTCCTCTCCAGTGCTGACATGGATCTTGGGGTACTTCTGGAGTCTCCCCAGGGGAGTCAGTCCTCGTCTCGAATGCGGGTATGCAGTTGCGCTTTCCTCCAGAGCGGTAGCAGTAGTGTCACGCAGTCCGCCGCGTGGATCAAAGGATCTATGGTTTTCCCTCGAGTCTTTCCCACGAGGCTTTCCCACGAGGCTTTCCCACAGGGCTGTCCCACGTGCACACGTGGTGGGAGTGGATCCTCGGCTTGAAAGTCAAGGCAGTGCAGGGAAAACAGGTTCCTCTGGAATGGACTGACACATCTGGGGGACTCTTGGAATGGTGGCACGACCCTGGAGTTCCTCTCGCCTTTCCTGTGGAGAGCGCCTCCTCTTGAGATGCGACGGGAACGCCGGGAATTCTTTCCCTACGAAACAGGGAAAGGATCCCTCATCTCGAGCTAGGAGGCGGAAACGGGGCTCCCCTGGATGTGTGCGGGATACCACGTGCTTCCTATCGAGTTGAGACGGGTATGTCGGGGAACTTCTTGAGTAGCAGCAAGGGTGTGAAGGACCCTTTGGAAGTTCCAGTGTTTAGATGTGATTGGCCTCGAGAAGCCTCAGCGGAAATGGGCCTCATCTCGCCTGGAGGGCAAAACCTCCTGGATTTTCTCGAGTTGCGGCAGGTGCTCTCGACTTACGACGGGGACCTCAGGGACCCGCTCTGGTGGCCTCAGGAAAGGCCAGTCCCCATGCGAGTTCCTCGGGGGCCTCTCGGGATTCCTCTCCCGTCGATGCCGGGGCCTAAGACCTTGTGTGGAGTCGGGGCCGGAACCTGAGGATTCCTCTCCAGTGCTGACATGGATCTTGGGGTACTTCTGGAGTCTCCCCAGGGGAGTCAGTCCTCGTCTCGAATGCGGGCATGCACTTGCGCTTTCCTCCAGAGCGGTAGCAGCAGTGTCACGCAGTCCGCCGCGTGGATCAAAGGATCTATGGTTTTCCCTCGAGTCTTTCCCACGAGGCTTTCCCACGAGGCTTTCCCACAGGGCTGTCCCACGTGCACACGTGGTGGGAGTCGATCCTCGGCTTGAACGTCAAGGCAGTGCAGGGAAAACAGGTTCCTCTGGAATGGACTGACACATTTGGGGGACTCTTGGAATGGTGGCACGACCCTGGAGTTCCTCTCGCCTTTCCTGTGGAGAGCGCCTCCTCTTGAGATGCGACGGGAACGCCGGGAATTCTTTCCCTACGAAACAGGGAAAGGATCCCTCATCTCGAGCTAGGAGGCGGAAACGGGGCTCCCCTGGATGTGTGCGGGACCCCACGTGCTTCCTCTCGAGTGGAGACGGGTATGTCGGGGAACTTCTTGAGTTGCAGCAAGGGTGTGAAGGACCCTTTGGAAGTTCCAGTGGTTAGACGTGATTAGCCTCGAGAAGCCTCAGCGGAAATGGGCCTCATCTCGCCTGGAGGGCAAAACCTCCTGGATTTTCTCGAGTTGCGGCAGGTGCTCTCGACTTCCGACGGGGACCTCAGGGACCCGCTCTGGTGGCCTCAGGAAAGGCCAGTCCCCATGCGAGTTCCTCGGGGGCCTCTCGGGATTCCTCTCCCGTCGATGCCGGGGCCTAAGACCTTGTGTGGAGTCGGGGCCGGAACCTGAGGATTCCTCTCCAGTGCTGACATGGATCTTGGGGTACTTCTGGAGTCTCCCCAGGGGAGTCAGTCCTCGTCTCGAATGCGGGCATGCACTTGGGCTTTCCTCCAGAGGGGTAGCAGCAGTGTCACGCAGTCCGCCGCGTGGATCAAAGGATCTATGGTTTTCCCTCGAGTCTTTCCCACGAGGCTTTCCCACGAGGCTTTCCCACAGGGCTGTCCCACGTGCACACGTGGTGGGAGTCGATCCTCGGCTTGAACGTCAAGGCAGTGCAGGGAAAACAGGTTCCTCTGGAATGGACTGACACATCTGGGGGACTCTTGGAATGGTGGCACGACCCTGGAGTTCCTCTCGCCTTTCCTGTGGAGAGCGCCTCCTCTTGAGATGCGACGGGAACGCCGGGAATTCTTTACCTACGAAACAGGGAAAGGATCCCTCATCTCGAGCTAGGAGGCGGAAACGGGGCTCCCCTGGATGTGTGCGGGACCCCACGTGCTTCCTCTCGAGTGGAGACGGGTATGTCGGGGAACTTCTTGAGTTGCAGCAAGGGTGTGAAGGACCCTTTGGAAGTTCCAGTGGTTAGACGTGATTAGCCTCGAGAAGCCTCAGCGGAAATGGGCCTCATCTCGCCTGGAGGGCAAAACCTCCTGGATTTTCTCGAGTTGCGGCAGGTGCTCTCGACTTACGACGGGGACCTCAGGGACCCGCTCTGGTGGCCTCAGGAAAGGCCAGTCCCCATGCGAGTTCCTCGGGGGCCTCTCGGGATTCCTCTCCCGTCGATGCCGGGGCCTAAGACCTTGTGTGGAGTCAGGGCCGGAACCTGAGGATTCCTCTCCAGTGCTGACATGGATCTTGGGGTACTTCTGGAGTCTCCCCAGGGGAGTCAGTCCTCGTCTCGAATGCGGGCATGCACTTGCGCTTTCCTCCAGAGCGGTAGCAGCAGTGTCACGCAGTCCGCCGCATGGATCAAAGGATCTATGGTTTTCCCTCGAGTCTTTCCCACGAGGCTTTCCCACGAGGCTTTCCCACAGGGCTGTCCCACGTGCACACGTGGTGGGAGTCGATCCTTGGCTTGAACGTCAAGGCAGTGCAGGGAAAACAGGTACCTCTGGAATGGACTGACACATCTGGGGGACTCTTGGAATGGTGGCACGACCCTGGAGTTCCTCTCGCCTTTCCTGTGGAGAGCGCCTCCTCTTGAGATGCGACGGGAACGCCGGGAATTCTTTCCCTACGAAACAGGAAAGGATCCCTCATCTCGAGCTAGGAGGCGGAAACGGGGCTCCCCTGGATGTGTGCGGGACCCCACGTGCTTCCTCTCGAGTGGAGACGTGTATGTCGGGGAACTTCTTGAGTTTCAGCAAGGGTGTGAAGGACCCTTTGGAAGTTCCAGTGGTTAGACGTGATTAGCCTCGAGAAGCCTCAGCGGAAATGGGCCTCATCTCGCCTGGAGGGCAAAACCTCCTGGATTTTCTCGAGTTGCGGCAGGTGCTCTCGACTTACGACGGGGACCTCAGGGACCCGCTCTGGTGGCCTCAGGAAAGGCCAGTCCCCATGCGAGTTCCTCGGGGGCCTTTCGGGATTCCTCTCCCGTCGATGCCGGGGCCTAAGACCTTGTGTGGAGTCGGGGTCGGAACCTGAGGATTCCTCTCCAGTGCTGAAATGGATCTTGGTGTACTTCTGGAGTCTCCCCAGGGGAGTCAGTCCTCGTCTCGAATGCGGGCATGTACTTGCGCTTTCCTCCAGAGCGGTAGCAGCAGTGTCACGCAGTCCGCCGCGTGGATCAAAGGATCTATGGTTTTCCCTCGAGTCTTTCCCACGAGGCTTTCCCACGAGGCTTTCCCACAGGGCTGTCCCACGTGCACAGGTGGTGGGAGTCGATCCTCGGCTTGAACGTCAAGGCAGTGCAGGGAAAACAGGTTCCTCTGGAATGGACTGACCCATCTGGGCGTCTCTTGGAATGGTGGCACGACCCTGGAGTTCCTCTCGCCTCTCCTGTGGAGAGCGCCTCCTCTTGAGATGCGACGGGAACGCCGGGAATTCTTTCCCTAAGAAACAGGGAAAGGATCCCTCATCTCGAGCTAGGAGGCGGAAACGGGCTCCCCTGGATGTGTGCGGGACCCCACGTGCTTCCTCTCGAGTGGAGACGGGTATGTCGGGGAACTTCTTGAGTTGCAGCAAGGGTGTGAAGGACCCTTTGGAAGTTCCAGTGGTTAGATGTGATTAGCCTCGAGAAGCCTCAGCGGAAATGGGCCTCATCTCGCCTGGAGGGCAAAACCTCCTGGATTTTCTCGAGTTGCGGCATGTGCTCTCGACTTACGACGGGGACCTCAGGCACCCGCTCTGGTGACCTCAGGAAAGGCCAGTCCCCATGCGAGTTCCTCGGGGGCCTCTCGGGATTCCTCTCCCATTGATGCCGGGGCCTAAGACCTTGTGTGGAGTCGGGGTCGGAACCTGAGGATTCCTCTCCAGTGCTGACATGGATCATGGGGTACTTCTGGAGTCTCCCCAGGGGAGTCAGTCCTCGTCTCGAATGCGGGCATGTACTTGCGCTTTCCTCCAGAGCGGTAGCAGCAGTGTCACGCAGTCCGCCGCGTGGATCAAAGGATCTATGGTTTTTCCTCGAGTCTTTCCCACGAGGCTTTCCCACGAGGCTTTCCCACAGGGCTGTCCCACGTGCACACGTGGTTTGAGTGGATCCTCGGCTTGAACGTCAAGGCAGTGCAGGGAAAACAGGTTCCTCTGGAATGGACTGACACATCTGGGGGACTCTTGGAATGGTGGCACGACCCTGGAGTTCCTCTCGCCTTTCCTGTGGAGAGCGCCTCCTCTTGAGATGCGACGGGAACGCCGGGAATTCTTTCCCTACGAAACAGGGAAAGGATCCCTCATCTCGAGCTTGGAGGCGGAAACGGGGCTCCCCTGGATGTGTGCGGGATACCACGTGCTTCCTATCGAGTTGAGACGGGTATGTCGGGGAACTTCTTGAGTAGCAGCAAGGGTGTGAAGGACCCTTTGGAAGTTCCAGTGTTTAGATGTGATTGGCCTCGAGAAGCCTCAGCGGAAATGGGCCTCATCTCGCCTGGAGGGCAAAACCTCCTGGATTTTCTCGAGTTGCGGCAGGTGCTCTCGACTTACGACGGGGACCTCAGGGACCCGCTCTGGTGGCCTCAGGAAAGGCCAGTCCCCATGCGAGTTCCTCGGGGGCCTCTCGGGATTCCTCTCCCGTCGATGCCGGGGCCTAAGACCTTGTGTGGAGTCGGGGCCGGAACCTGAGGATTCCTCTCCAGTGCTGACATGGATCTTGGGGTACTTCTGGAGTCTCCCCAGGGGAGTCAGTCCTCGTCTCGAATGCGGGCATGCACTTGCGCTTTCCTCCAGAGCGGTAGCAGCAGTGTCACGCAGTCCGCCGCGTGGATCAAAGGATCTATGGTTTTCCCTCGAGTCTTTCCCACGAGGCTTTCCCACGAGGCTTTCCCACAGGGCTGTCCCACGTGCACACGTGGTGGGAGTGGATCCTCGGCTTGAACGTCAAGGCAGTGCAGGGAAAACAGGTTCCTCTGGAATGGACTGACACATCTGGGGGACTCTTGGAATGGTGGCACGACCCTGGAGTTCCTCTCGCCTTTCCTGTGGAGAGCGCCTCCTCTTGAGATGCGACGGGAACGCCGGGAATTCTTTCCCTACGAAACAGGGAAAGGATCCCTCATCTCGAGCTAGGAGGCGGAAACGGGGCTCCCCTGGATGTGTGCGGGACCCCACGTGCTTCCTCTCGAGTGGAGCCGGGTATGTCGGGGAACTTCTTGAGTTGCAGCAAGGGTGTGAAGGACCCTTTGGAAGTTCCAGTGGTTAGACGTGATTAGCCTCGAGAAGCCTCAGCGGAAATGGGCCTCATCTCGCCTGGAGGGCAAAACCTCCTGGATTTTCTCGAGTTGCGGCAGGTGCTCTCGACTTACGACGGGGACCTCAGGGACCCGCTCTGGTGGCCTCAGGAAAGGCCAGTCCCCATGCGAGTTCCTCGGGGGCCTCTCGGGATTCCTCTCCCGTCGATGCCGGGGCCTAAGACCTTATGTGGAGTCGGGGCCGGAACCTGAGGATTCCTCTCCAGTGCTGACATGGATCTTGGGGTACTTCTGGAGTCTCCCCAGGGGAGTCAGTCCTCGTCTCGAATGCGGGCATGCACTTGTGCTTTCCTCCAGAGCGGTAGAAGCAGTGTCACGCAGTCCGCCGCGTGGATCAAAGGTTCTATGGTTTTCCCTCGAGTCTTTCCCACGAGGCTTTCCCACGAGGCTTTCCCACAGGGCTGTCCCACGTGCACACGTGGTGGGAGTCGATCCTCGGCTTGAACGTCAAGGCAGTGCAGGGAAAACAGGTTCCTCTGGAATGGACTGACACATTTGGGGGCTCTTGGAATGGTGGCACGACCCTGGAGTTCCTCTCGCCTTTCCTGTGGAGAGCGCCTCCTCTTGAGATGCGACGGGAACCCCGGGAATTCTTTACCTACGAAACAGGGAAAGGATCCCTCATCTCGAGCTAGGAGGCGGAAACGGTGCTCCCCTGGATGTGTGCGGGACCCCACGTGCTTCCTCTCGAGTGGAGACGGGTATGTCGGGGAACTTCTTGAGTTGCAGCAAGGGTGTGAAGGACCCTTTGGAAGTTCCAGTCGTTAGACGTGATTAGCCTCGAGAAGCCTCAGCGGAAATGGGCCTCATCTCGCCTGGAGGGCAAAACCTCCTGGATTTTCTCGAGTTGCGGCAGGTGCTCTCGACTTACGACGGGGACCTCAGGGACCCGCTCTGGTGGCCTCAGGAAAGGCCAGTCCACATGCGAGTTCCTCGGGGGCCTCTCGGGATTCCTCTCCCGTCGTTGCCGGGGCCTAAGACCTTGTGTGGAGTCGGGGCCGGAACCTGAGGATTCCTCTCCAGTGCTGACATGGATCTTGGGGTACTTCTGGAGTCTCCCCAGGGGAGTCAGTCCTCGTCTCGAATGCGGGTATGCAGTTGCGCTTTCCTCCAGAGCGGTAGCAGTAGTGTCACGCAGTCCGCCGCGTGGATCAAAGGATCTATGGTTTTCCCTCGAGTCTTTCCCACGAGGCTTTCCCACGAGGCTTTCCCACAGGGCTGTCCCACGTGCACACGTGGTGGGAGTGGATCCTCGGCTTGAAAGTCAAGGCAGTGCAGGGAAAACAGGTTCCTCTGGAATGGACTGACACATCTGGGGGACTCTTGGAATGGTGGCACGACCCTGGAGTTCCTCTCGCCTTTCCTGTGGAGAGCGCCTCCTCTTGAGATGCGACGGGAACGCCGGGAATTCTTTCCCTACGAAACAGGGAAAGGATCCCTCATCTCGAGCTAGGAGGCGGAAACGGGGCTCCCCTGGATGTGTGCGGGACCCCACGTGCTTCCTCTCGAGTGGAGCCGGGTATGTCGGGGAACTTCTTGAGTTGCAGCAAGGGTGTGAAGGACCCTTTGGAAGTTCCAGTGGTTAGACGTGATTAGCCTCGAGAAGCCTCAGCGGAAATGGGCCTCATCTCGCCTGGAGGGCAAAACCTCCTGGATTTTCTCGAGTTGCGGCAGGTGCTCTCGACTTACGACGGGGACCTCAGGGACCCGCTCTGGTGGCCTCAGGAAAGGCCAGTCCCCATGCGAGTTCCTCGGGGGCCTCTCGGGATTCCTCTCCCGTCGATGCCGGGGCCTAAGACCTTATGTGGAGTCGGGGCCGGAACCTGAGGATTCCTCTCCAGTGCTGACATGGATCTTGGGGTACTTCTGGAGTCTCCCCAGGGGAGTCAGTCCTCGTCTCGAATGCGGGCATGCACTTGTGCTTTCCTCCAGAGCGGTAGAAGCAGTGTCACGCAGTCCGCCGCGTGGATCAAAGGTTCTATGGTTTTCCCTCGAGTCTTTCCCACGAGGCTTTCCCACGAGGCTTTCCCACAGGGCTGTCCCACGTGCACACGTGGTGGGAGTCGATCCTCGGCTTGAACGTCAAGGCAGTGCAGGGAAAACAGGTTCCTCTGGAATGGACTGACACATTTGGGGGCTCTTGGAATGGTGGCACGACCCTGGAGTTCCTCTCGCCTTTCCTGTGGAGAGCGCCTCCTCTTGAGATGCGACGGGAACCCCGGGAATTCTTTACCTACGAAACAGGGAAAGGATCCCTCATCTCGAGCTAGGAGGCGGAAACGGTGCTCCCCTGGATGTGTGCGGGACCCCACGTGCTTCCTCTCGAGTGGAGACGGGTATGTCGGGGAACTTCTTGAGTTGCAGCAAGGGTGTGAAGGACCCTTTGGAAGTTCCAGTCGTTAGACGTGATTAGCCTCGAGAAGCCTCAGCGGAAATGGGCCTCATCTCGCCTGGAGGGCAAAACCTCCTGGATTTTCTCGAGTTGCGGCAGGTGCTCTCGACTTACGACGGGGACCTCAGGGACCCGCTCTGGTGGCCTCAGGAAAGGCCAGTCCACATGCGAGTTCCTCGGGGGCCTCTCGGGATTCCTCTCCCGTCGTTGCCGGGGCCTAAGACCTTGTGTGGAGTCGGGGCCGGAACCTGAGGATTCCTCTCCAGTGCTGACATGGATCTTGGGGTACTTCTGGAGTCTCCCCAGGGGAGTCAGTCCTCGTCTCGAATGCGGGTATGCAGTTGCGCTTTCCTCCAGAGCGGTAGCAGTAGTGTCACGCAGTCCGCCGCGTGGATCAAAGGATCTATGGTTTTCCCTCGAGTCTTTCCCACGAGGCTTTCCCACGAGGCTTTCCCACAGGGCTGTCCCACGTGCACACGTGGTGGGAGTGGATCCTCGGCTTGAAAGTCAAGGCAGTGCAGGGAAAACAGGTTCCTCTGGAATGGACTGACACATCTGGGGGACTCTTGGAATGGTGGCACGACCCTGGAGTTCCTCTCGCCTTTCCTGTGGAGAGCGCCTCCTCTTGAGATGCGACGGGAACGCCGGGAATTCTTTCCCTACGAAACAGGGAAAGGATCCCTCATCTCGAGCTAGGAGGCGGAAACGGGGCTCCCCTGGATGTGTGCGGGATACCACGTGCTTCCTATCGAGTTGAGACGGGTATGTCGGGGAACTTCTTGAGTAGCAGCAAGGGTGTGAAGGACCCTTTGGAAGTTCCAGTGTTTAGATGTGATTGGCCTCGAGAAGCCTCAGCGGAAATGGGCCTCATCTCGCCTGGAGGGCAAAACCTCCTGGATTTTCTCGAGTTGCGGCAGGTGCTCTCGACTTACGACGGGGACCTCAGGGACCCGCTCTGGTGGCCTCAGGAAAGGCCAGTCCCCATGCGAGTTCCTCGGGGGCCTCTCGGGATTCCTCTCCCGTCGATGCCGGGGCCTAAGACCTTGTGTGGAGTCGGGGCCGGAACCTGAGGATTCCTCTCCAGTGCTGACATGGATCTTGGGGTACTTCTGGAGTCTCCCCAGGGGAGTCAGTCCTCGTCTCGAATGCGGGCATGCACTTGCGCTTTCCTCCAGAGCGGTAGCAGCAGTGTCACGCAGTCCGCCGCGTGGATCAAAGGATCTATGGTTTTCCCTCGAGTCTTTCCCACGAGGCTTTCCCACGAGGCTTTCCCACAGGGCTGTCCCACGTGCACACGTGGTGGGAGTGGATCCTCGGCTTGAAAGTCAAGGCAGTGCAGGGAAAACAGGTTCCTCTGGAATGGACTGACACATCTGGGGGACTCTTGGAATGGTGGCACGACCCTGGAGTTCCTCTCGCCTTTCCTGTGGAGAGCGCCTCCTCTTGAGATGCGACGGGAACGCCGGGAATTCTTTACCTACGAAACAGGGAAAGGATCCCTCATCTCGAGCTAGGAGGCGGAAACGGGGCTCCCCTGGATGTGTGCGGGACCCCACGTGCTTCCTCTCGAGTGAAGACGGGTATGTCGGGGAACATCTTGAGTTGCAGCAAGGGTGTGAAGGACCCTTTGGAAGTTCCAGTGGTTAGACGTGATTAGCCTCGAGAAGCCTCAGCGGAAATGGGCCTCATCTCGCCTGGAGGGCAAAACCTCCTGGATTTTCTCGAGTTGCGGCAGGTGCTCTCGACTTACGACGGGGACCTCAGGGACCCGCTCTGGTGGCCTCAGGAAAGGCCAGTCCCCATGCGAGTTCCTCGGGGGCCTCTCGGGATTCCTCTCCCGTCGATGCCGGGGCCTAAGACCTTATGTGGAGTCGGGGCCGGAACCTGAGGATACCTCTCCAGTGCTGACATGGATCTTGGGGTACTTCTGGAGTCTCCCCAGGGGAGTCAGTCCTCGTCTCGAATGCGGGCATGCACTTGTGCTTTCCTCCAGAGCGGTAGAAGCAGTGTCACGCAGTCCGCCGCGTGGATCAAAGGTTCTATGGTTTTCCCTCGAGTCTTTCCCACGAGGCTTTCCCACGAGGCTTTCCCACAGGGCTGTCCCACGTGCACACGTGGTGGGAGTCGATCCTCGGCTTGAACGTCAAGGCAGTGCAGGGAAAACAGGTTCCTCTGGAATGGACTGACACATTTGGGGGCTCTTGGAATGGTGGCACGACCCTGGAGTTCCTCTCGCCTTTCCTGTGGAGAGCGCCTCCTCTTGAGATGCGACGGGAACCCCGGGAATTCTTTACCTACGAAACAGGGAAAGGATCCCTCATCTCGAGCTTGGAGGCGGAAACGGTGCTCCCCTGGATGTGTGCGGGACCCACGTGCTTCCTCTCGAGTGGAGACGGGTATCTCGGGGAACTTCTTGAGTTGCAGCAAGGGTGTCAAGGACCCTTTGGAAGTTCCAGTGGTTAGACGTGATTAGCCTCGATAAGCCTCAGCGGAAATGGGCCTCATCTCGCCTGGAGGGCAAAACCTCCTGGATTTTCTCGAGTTGCGGCAGGTGCTCTCGACTTACGACGGGGACCTCAGGGACCCGCTCTGGTGGCCTCAGGAAAGGCCAGTCCACATGCGAGTTCCTCGGGGGCCTCTCGGGATTCCTCTCCCGTCGTTGCCGGGGCCTAAGACCTTGTGTGGAGTCGGGGCCGGAACCTGAGGATTCCTCTCCAGTGCTGACATGGATCTTGGGGTACTTCTGGAGTCTCCCCAGGGGAGTCAGTCCTCGTCTCGAATGCGGGTATGCAGTTGCGCTTTCCTCCAGAGCGGTAGCAGTAGTGTCACGCAGTCCGCCGCGTGGATCAAAGGATCTATGGTTTTCCCTCGAGTCTTTCCCACGAGGCTTTCCCACGAGGCTTTCCCACAGGGCTGTCCCACGTGCACACGTGGTGGGAGTGGATCCTCGGCTTGAAAGTCAAGGCAGTGCAGGGAAAACAGGTTCCTCTGGAATGGACTGACACATCTGGGGGACTCTTGGAATGCTGGCACGACCCTGGAGTTCCTCTCGCTTTTCCTGTGGAGAGCGCCTCCTCTTGAGATGCGACGGGAACGCCGGGAATTCTTTCCCTACGAAACAGGGAAAGGATCCCTCATCTCGAGCTAGGAGGCGGAAACGGGGCTCCCCTGGATGTGTGCGGGACCCCACGTGCTTCCTCTCGAGTGGAGACGGGTATGTCGGGGAACTTCTTGAGTTGCAGCAAGGGTGTGAAGGACCCTTTGGAAGTTCCAGTGGTTAGACGTGATTAGCCTCGAGAAGCCTCAGCGGAAATGGGCCTCATCTCGCCTGGAGGGCAAAACCTCCTGAATTTTCTCGAGTTGCGGCAGGTGCTCTCGACTTCCGACGGGGACCTCAGGGACCCGCTCTGGTGGCCTCAGGAAAGGCCAGTCCCCATGCGAGTTCCTCGGGGGCCTCTCGGGATTCCTCTCCCGTCGATGCCGGGGCCTAAGACCTTGTGTGGAGTCGGGGCCGGAAACTGAGGATTCCTCTCCAGTGCTGACATGGATCTTGGGGTACTTCTGGAGTCTCCCCAGGGGAGTCAGTCCTCGTCTCGAATGCGGGCATGCACTTGCGCTTTCCTCCAGAGCGGTAGCAGCAGTGTCACACAGTCCGCCGCGTGGATCAAAGGATCTATGGTTTTCCCTCGAGTCTTTCCCACGAGGCTTTCCCACGAGGCTTTCCCACAGGGCTGTCCCACGTGCACAGGTGGTGGGAGTCGATCCTCGGCTTGAACGTCAAGGCAGTGCAGGGAAAACAGGTTCCTCTGGAATGGACTGACCCATCTGGGCGTCTCTTGGAATGGTGGCACGACCCTGGAGTTCCTCTCGCCTCTCCTGTGGAGAGCGCCTCCTCTTGAGATGCGACGGGAACGCCGGGAATTCTTTCCCAACGAAACAGGGAAAGGATCCCTCATCTCGAGCTAGGAGGCGGAAACGGGGCTCCCCTGGATGTTTACGGGACCCCACGTGCTTCCTCTCGAGTGGAGACGGGTATGTCGGGGAACTTCTTGAGTTGCAGCAAGGGTGTGAAGGACCCTTTGGAAGTTCCAGTGGTTAGATGTGTTTAGCCTCGAGAAGCCTCAGCGGAAATGGGCCTCATCTCGCCTGGAGGGCAAAACCTCCTGGATTTTCTCGAGTTGCGGCATGTGCTCTTGACTTACGATGGGGACCTCAGGACCCGCTCTGGTGACCTCAGGAAAGGCCAGTCCCCATGCGAGTTCCTCGGGGGCCTCTCGGGATTCCTCTCCCATTGATGCCGGGGCCTAAGACCTTGTGTGGAGTCGGGGCCGGAACCTGAGGATTACTCTCCTGTGCTGACATGGATCATGGGGTACTTCTGGAGTCTCCCCAGGGGAGTCAGTCCTCGTCTCGAATGCGGGCATGTACTTGCGCTTTCCTCCAGAGCGGTAGCAGCAGTGTCACGCAGTCCGCCGCGTGGATCAAAGGATCTATGGTTTTCCCTCGAGTCTTTCCCACGAGGCTTTCCCACGAGGCTTTCCCACAGGGCTGTCCCACGTGCACACGTGGTGGGAGTCGATCCTCGGCTTGAACGTCAAGGCAGTGCAGGGAAAACAGGTTCCTCTGGAATGGACTGACACATCTGGGGGACTCTTGGAATGGTGGCACGACCCTGGAGTTCCTCTCGCCTTTCCTGTGGAGAGCGCCTCCTCTTGAGATGCGACGGGAACGCCGGGAATTCTTTCCCTACGAAACAGGGAAAGGATCCCTCATCTCGAGCTAGGAGGCGGAAACGGGGCTCCGCTGGATGTGTGCGGGACCCCACGTGCTTCCTCTCGAGTGGAGACGGGTATGTCGGGGAACTTCTTGAGTTGCAACAAGGGTGTGAAGGACCCTTTGGAAGTTCCAGTGGTTAGACGTGATTAGCCTCGAGAAGCCTCAGGGGAAATGGGCCTCATCTTGCCTGGAGGGCAAAACCTCCTGAATTTTCTCGAGTTGCGGCAGGTGCTCTCGACTTACGACGGGGACCTCAGGGACCCGCTCTGGTGGCCTCAGGAAAGGCCAGTCCCCATGCGAGTTCCTCGGGGGCCTCTCGGGATTCCTCTCCCTTAGATGCCGGGGCCTAAGACCTTGTGTGGAGTCGGGGCCGGAACCTGAGGATTCCTCTCCAGTGCTGACATGGATCTTGGGGTACTTCTGGAGTCTCCCCAGGGGAGTCAGTCCTCGTCTCGAATGCGGGCATGCACTTGCGCTTTCCTCCAGAGCGGTAGCAGCAGTGTCACGCAGTCCGCCGCGTGGATCAAAGGATCTATGGTTTTCCCTCGAGTCTTTCCCACGAGGCTTTCCCACGAGGCTTTCCCACGAGGCTTTCCCACAGGGCTGTCCCACGTGCACAGGTGGTGGGAGTCGATCCTCGGCTTGAACGTCAAGGCAGTGCAGGGAAAACAGGTTCCTCTGGAATGGACTGACCCATCTGGGGGACTCTTGGAATGGTGGCACGACCCTGGAGTTCCTCTCGCCTTTCCTGTGGAGAGCGCCTCCTCTTGAGATGCGACGGGAACGCCGGGAATTCTTTCCCTAAGAAACAGGGAAAGGATCCCTCATCTCGAGCTAGGAGGCGGAAACGGGGCTCCCCTGGATGTGTGCGGGACCCCACGTGCTTCCTCTCGAGTGGAGACGGGTATGTCGGGGAACTTCTTGAGTTGCAGCAAGGGTGTGAAGGACCCTTGGAAGTTCCAGTGGTTAGATGTGATTAGCCTCGAGAAGCCTCAGCGGAAATGGGCCTCATCTCGCCTGGAGGGCAAAACCTCCTGGATTTTCTCGAGTTGCGGCATGTGCTCTCGACTTACGACGGGGACCTCAGGGACCCGCTCAGGTGACCTCAGGAAAGGCCAGTCCCCATGCGAGTTCCTCGGGGGCCTCTCGGCATTCCTCTCCCATTGATGCCGGGGCCTAAGACCTTGTGTGGAGTCAGGGCCGGAACCTGAGGATTCCTCTCCAGTGCTGACATGGATCTTGGGGTACTTCTGGAGCCTCCCCAGGGGAGTCAGTCCTCGTCTCGAATGCGGGCATGCACTTGCGCTTTCCTCCAGAGCGGTAGCATCAGTGTCACGCAGTCCGCCGCGTGGATCAAAGGATCTATGGTTTTCCCTCGAGTCTTTCCCACGAGGCTTTCCCACGAGGCTTTCCCACAGGGCTGTCCCACGTGCACACGTGGTGGGAGTGGATCCTCGGCTTGAACGTCAAGGCAGTGCAGGGAAAACAGGTTCCTCTGGAATGGACTGACACATCTGGGGGACTCTTGGAATGGTGGCACGACCCTGGAGTTCCTCTCGCCTTTCCTGTGGAGAGCGCCTCCTCTTGAGATGCGACGGGAACGCCGGGAATTCTTTCCCTACGAAACAGTGAAAGGATCCCTCATCTCGAGCTAGGAGGCGGAAACGGGGCTCCCCTGGATGTGTGCGGGATACCACGTGCTTCCTATCGAGTGGAGACGGTATGTCGGGGAACTTCTTGAGTAGCAGCAAGGGTGTGAAGGACCCTTTGGAAGTTCCAGTGGTTAGATGTGATTGGCCTCGAGAAGCCTCAGTGGAAATGGGCCTCATCTCGCCTGGAGGGCAAAACCTCCTGGATTTTCTCGAGTTACGGCAGGTGCTCTCGACTTACGACCGGGACCTCAGGGACCCGCTCTGGTGGCCTCAGGAAAGGCCAGTCCCCATGCGAGTTCCTCGGGGGCCTCTCGGGATTCCTCTCCCGTCGATGCCGGGGCCTAAGACCTTGTGTGGAGTCGGGGCCGGAACCTGAGGATTCCTCTCCAGTGCTGACATGGATCTTGGGGTACTTCTGGAGTCTCCCCAGGGGAGTCAGTCCTCGTCTCGAATGCGGGCATGCACTTGCGCTTTCCTCCAGAGCGGTAGCAGCAGTGTCACGCAGTCCGCCGCGTGGATCAAAGGATCTATGGTTTTCCCTCGAGTCTTTCCCACGAGGCTTTCCCACGAGGCTTTCCCACAGGGCTGTCCCACGTGCACACGTGGTGGGAGTCGATCCTCGGCTTGAACGTCAAGGCAGTGCAGGGAAAACAGGTTCTTCTGGAATGGACTGACACATCTGGGGGACTCTTGGAATGGTGGCACGACCCTGGAGTTCCTCTCGCCTTTCCTGTGGAGAGCGCCTCCTCTTGAGATGCGACGGGAACGCCGGGAATTCTTTCCCTACGAAACAGGGAAAGGATCCCTCATCTCGAGCTAGGAGGCGGAAACGGGGCTCCCCTGGATGTGTGCGGGACCCCACGTGCTTCCTCTCGAGTGGAGACGGGTATGTCGGGGAACTTCTTGAGTTGCAGCAAGGGTGTGAAGGACCCTTTGGAAGTTCCAGTGGTTAGATGTGATTAGCCTCGAGAAGCCTCAGCGGAAATGGGCCTCATCTCGCCTGGAGGGCAAAACCTCCTGGATTGTCTCGAGTTGCGGCAGGTGCTCTCGACTTACGACGGGGACCTCAGGGACCCGCTCTGGGGGCCTCAGGAAAAGCCAGTCCCCATGCGAGTTCCTCGGGGGCCTCTCGGCATTCCTCTCCCATCGATGCCGGGGCCTAAGACCTTGTGTGGAGTCGGGGCTGGAACCTGAGGATTCCTCTCCAGTGCTGACATGGATCATGGGGTAGTTCTGGAGTCTCCCCAGGGGAGTCAGTCCTCGTCTCGAATGCGGGCATGTACTTGCGCTTTCCTCCAGAGCGGTAGAAGCAGTGTCACGCAGTCCGCCGCGTGGATCAAAGGATCTATGGTTTTCCCTCGAGTCTTTCCCACTAGGCTTTCCCACGAGGCTTTCCCACGAGGCTTTCCCACAGGACTGTCCCACGTGCACAGGTGATGGGAGTGGATCCTCGGCTTGAACGTCAAGGCAGTGCAGGGAAAACAGGTTCCTCTGGAATGGACTGACCCATCTGGGCGTCTCTTGGAATGGTGGCACGACCCTGGAGTTCCTCTCGCCTCTCCTGTGGAGAGCGCCTCCTCTTGAGATGCGACGGGAACGCCGGGAATTCTTTCCCTAAGAAACAGGGAAAGGATCCCTCATCTCGAGCTAGGAGGCGGAAACGGGGCTCCCCTGGATGTGTGCGGGACCCCACGTGCTTCCTCTCGAGTGGAGACGGGTATGTCGGGGAACTTCTTGAGTTGCAGCAAGGGTGTGAAGGACCCTTTGGAAGTTCCAGTGGTTAGATGTGATTAGCCTCGAGAAGCCTCAGCGGAAATGGGCCTCATCTCGCCTGGAGGGCAAAACCTCCTGGATTTTCTCGAGTTGCGGCATGTGCTCTCGACTTACGACGGGGACCTCAGGGACCCGCTCTGGTGACCTCAGGAAAGGCCAGTCCCCATGCGAGTTCCTCGGGGGCCTCTCGGGATTCCTCTCCCATTGATGCCGGGGCCTAAGACCTTGTGTGGAGTCGGGGCCGGAACCTGAGGATTCCTCTCCAGTGCTGACATGGATCTTGGGGTACTTCTGGAGTCTCCCCAGGGGAGTCAGTCCTCGTCTCGAATGCGGGCATGCACTTGCGCTTTCCTCCAGAGCGGTAGCAGCAGTGTCACACAGTCCGCCGCGTGGATCAAAGGATCTATGGTTTTCCCTCGAGTCTTTCCCACGAGGCTTTCCAACGAGGCTTTCCCACAGGGCTGTCCCACGTGCACAGGTGGTGGGAGTCGATCCTCGGCTTGAACGTCAAGGCAGTGCAGGGAAAACAGGTTCCTCTGGAATGGACTGACCCATCTGGGCGTCTCTTGGAATGGTGGCACGACCCTGGAGTTCCTCTCGCCTCTCCTGTGGAGAGCGCCTCCTCTTGAGATGCGACGGGAACGCCGGGAATTCTTTCCCTAAGAAACAGGGAAAGGATCCCTCATCTCGAGCTAGGAGGCGGAAACGGGGCTCCCCTGGATGTTTACGGGACCCCACGTGCTTCCTCTCGATTGGAGACGGGTATGTCGGGGAACTTCTTGAGTTGCAGCAAGGGTGTGAAGGACCCTTTGGAAGTTCCAGTGGTTAGATGTGATTAGCCTGGAGAAGCCTCAGCGGAAATGGGCCTCATCTCGCCTGGAGGGCAAAACCTCCTGGATTTTCTCGAGTTGCGGCATGTGCTCTCAACTTACGACGGGGACCTCAGGACCCGCTCTGGTGACCTCAGGAAAGGCCAGTCCCCATGCGAGTTCCTCGGGGGCCTCTCGGGATTCCTCTCCCATTGATGCCGGGGCCTAAGACCTTGAGTGGAGTCGGGGCCGGAACCTGAGGATTACTCTCCTGTGCTGACATGGATCATGGGGTACTTCTGGAGTCTCCCCAGGGGAGTCAGTCCTCGTCTCGAATGCGGGCATGTACTTGAGCTTTCCTCCAGAGCGGTAGCAGCAGTGTCACGCAGTCCGCCGCGTGGATCAAAGGATCTATGGTTTTCCCTCGAGTCTTTCCCACGAGGCTTTCCCACGAGGCTTTCCCACAGGGCTGTCCCACGTGCACACGTGGTGGGAGTCGATCCTCGGCTTGAACGTCAAGGCAGTGCAGGGAAAACAGGTTCCTCTGGAATGGACTGACACACCTGGCGGACTCTTGGAATGGTGGCACGACCCTGGAGTTCCTCTCGCCTTTCCTGTGGAGAGCGCCTCCTCTTGAGATGCGTCGGGAACGCCGGGAATTCTTTCCCTACGAAACAGGGAAAGGATCCCTCATCTCGAGCTAGGAGGCGGAAACGGGGCTCCGCTGGATGTGTGCGGGACCCCACGTGCTTTCTCTCGAGTGGAGACGGGTATGTCGGGGAACTTCTTGAGTTGCAACAAGGGTGTGAAGGACCCTTTGGAAGTTCCAGTGGTTAGAAGTGATTAGCCTCGAGAAGCCTCAGTGGAAATGGGCCTCATCTCGCCTGGAGGGCAAAACCTCCTGAATTTTCTCGAGTTGCGGCAGGTGCTCTCGACTTACGACGGGGACCTCAGGGACCCGCACTGGTGGCCTCAGGAAAGGCCAGTCCCCATGCGAGTTCCTCGGGGGCCTCTCGGGATTCCTCTCCCTTAGATGCCGGGGCCTAAGTCCTTGTGTGGAGTCGGGGCCGGAACCTGAGGATTCCTCTCCAGTGCTGACATGGATCTTGGGGTACTTCTGGAGTCTCCCCAGGGGAGTCAGTCCTCGTCTCGAATGCGGGCATGCACTTGCGCTTTCCTCCAGAGCGGTAGCAGCAGTGTCACGCAGTCCGCCGCGTGGATCAAAGGATCTATGGTTTTCCCTCGAGTCTTTCCCACGAGGCTTTCCCACGAGGCTTTCCCACAGGGCTGTCCCACGTGCACAGGTGGTGGGAGTCGATCCTCGGCTTGAACGTCAAGGCAGTGCAGGGAAAACAGGTTCCTCTGGAATGGACTGACCCATCTGGGCGTCTCTTGGAATGGTGGCACGACCCTGGAGTTCCTCTCGCCTCTCCTGTGGAGAGCGCCTCCTCTTGAGATGCGACGGGAACGCCGGGAATTCTTTCCCTAAGAAACAGGGAAAGGATCCCTCATCTCGAGCTAGGAGGCGGAAACGGGGCTCCCCTGGATGTTTACGGGACCCCACGTGCTTCCTCTCGAGTGGAGACGGGTATGTCGGGGAACTTCTTGAGTTGCAGCAAGGGTGTGAAGGACCCTTTGGAAGTTCCAGTGGTTAGATGTGATTAGCCTCGAGAAGCCTCAGCGGAAATGGGCCTCATCTCGCCTGGAGGGCAAAACCTCCTGGATTTTCTCGAGTTGCGGCATGTGCTCTCGACTTACGACGGGGACCTCAGGACCCGCTCTGGTGACCTCAGGAAAGGCCAGTCCCCATGCGAGTTCCTCGGGGGCCTCTCGGGATTCCTCTCCCATTGATGCCGGGGCCTAAGACCTTGTGTGGAGTCGGGGCCGGAACCTGAGGATTACTCTCCTGTGCTGACATGGATCATGGGGTACTTCTGGAGTCTCCCCAGGGGAGTCAGTCCTCGTCTCGAATGCGGGCATGTACTTGCGCTTTCCTCCAGAGCGGTAGCAGCAGTGTCACGCAGTCCGCCGCGTGGATCAAAGGATCTATGGTTTTCCCTCGAGTCTTTCCCACGAGGCTTTCCCACGAGGCTTTCCCACAGGGCTGTCCCACGTGCACACGTGGTGGGAGTCGATCCTCGGCTTGAACGTCAAGGCAGTGCAGGGAAAACAGGTTCCTCTGGAATGGACTGACACACCTGGCGGACTCTTGGAATGGTGGCACGACCCTGGAGTTCCTCTCGCCTCTCCTGTGGAGAGCGCCTCCTCTTGAGATGCGACGGGAACGCCGGGAATTCTTTCCCTACGAAACAGGGAAAGGATCCCTCATCTCGAGCTAGGAGGCGGAAACGGGGCTCCGCTGGATGTGTGCGGGACCCCACGTGCTTCCTCTCGAGTGGAGACGGGTATGTCGGGGAACTTCTTGAGTTGCAACAAGGGTGTGAAGGACCCTTTGGAAGTTCCAGTGGTTAGACGTGATTAGCCTCGAGAAGCCTCAGTGGAAATGGGCCTCATCTCGCCTGGAGGGCAAAACCTCCTGAATTTTCTCGAGTTGCGGCAGGTGCTCTCGACTTACGACGGGGACCTCAGGGACCCGCTCTGGTGGCCTCAGGAAAGGCCAGTCCCCATGCGAGTTCCACGGGGGCCTCTCGGGATTCCTCTCCCTTAGATGCCGGGGCCTAAGACCTTGTGTGGAGTCGGGGCCGGAACCTGAGGATTCCTCTCCAGTGCTGACATGGATCTTGGGGTACTTCTGGAGTCTCCCCAGGGGAGTCAGTCCTCGTCTCGAATGCGGGCATGCACTTGCGCTTTCCTCCAGAGCGGTAGCAGCAGTGTCACGCAGTCCGCCGCGTGGATCAAAGGATCTATGTTTTTCCCTCGAGTCTTTCCCACGAGGCTTTCCCACGAGGCTTTCCCACGAGGCTTTCCCACAGGGCTGTCCCACGTGCACAGGTGGTGGGAGTCGATCCTCGGCTTGAACGTCAAGGCAGTGCAGGGAAAACAGGTTCCTCTGGAATGGACTGACCCATCTGGCCGTCTCTTGGAATGGTGGCACGACCCTGGAGTTCCTCTCGCCTCTCCTGTGGAGAGCGCCTCCTCTTGAGATGCGACGGGAACGCCGGGAATTCTTTCCCTAAGAAACAGGGAAAGGATCCCTCATCTCGAGCTAGGAGGCGGAAACGGGGCTCCCCTGGATGTGTGCGGGACCCCACGTGCTTCCTCTCGAGTGGAAACGGGTATGTCGGGGAACTTCTTGAGTTGCAGCAAGGGTGTGAAGGACCCTTTGGAAGTTCCAGTGGTTAGATGTGATTAGCCTCGAGAAGCCTCAGCGGAAATGGGCCTCATCTCGCCTGGAGGGCAAAACCTCCTGGATTTTCTCGAGTTGCGGCATGTGCTCTCGACTTACGACGGGGACCTCAGGGACCCGCTCAGGTGACCTCAGGAAAGGCCAGTCCCCATGCGAGTTCCTCGGGGGCCTCTCGGCATTCCTCTCCCATTGATGCCGGGGCCTAAGACCTTGTGTGGAGTCGGGGCCGGAACCTGAGGATTCCTCTCCAGTGCTGACATGGATCTTGGGGTACTTCTGGAGCCTCCCCAGGGGAGTCAGTCCTCGTCTCGAATGCGGGCATGCACTTGCGCTTTCCTCCAGAGCGGTAGCAGCAGTGTCACGCAGTCCGCCGCGTGGATCAAAGGATCTATGGTTTTCCCTCGAGTCTTTCCCACGAGGCTTTCCCACGAGGCTTTCCCACAGGGCTGTCCCACGTGCACACGTGGTGGGAGTGGATCCTCGGCTTGAACGTCAAGGCAGTGCAGGGAAAACAGGTTCCTCTGGAATGGACTGACACATCTGGGGGACTCTTGGAATGGTGGCACGACCCTGGAGTTCCTCTCGCCTTTCCTGTGGAGAGCGCCTCCTCTTGAGATACGACGGGAACGCCGGGAATTCTTTCCCTAAGAAACAGTGAAAGGATCCCTCATCTCGAGCTAGGAGGCGGAAACGGGGCTCCCCTGGATGTGTGCGGGATACGACGTGCTTCCTATCGAGTGGAGACGGGTATGTCGGGGAACTTCTTGAGTAGCAGCAAGGGTGTGAAGGACCCTTTGGAAGTTCCAGTGGTTAGATGTGATTGGCCTCGAGAAGCCTCAGCGGAAATGGGCCTCATCTCGCCTGGAGGGCAAAACCTCCTGGATCTTCTCGAGTTACGGCAGGTGCTCTCGACTTACGACCGGGACCTCAGGGACCCGCTCTGGTGGCCTCAGGAAAGGCCAGTCCCCATGCGAGTTCCTCGGGGGCCTCTCGGGATTCCTCTCCCGTCGATGCCGGGGCCTAAGACCTTGTGTGGAGTCGGGGCCGGAACCTGAGGATTCCTCTCCAGTGCTGACATGGATCTTGGGGTACTTCTGGAGTCTCCCCAGGGGAGTCAGTCCTCGTCTCGAATGCGGGCATGCACTTGCGCTTTCCTCCAGAGCGGTAGCAGCAGTGTCACGCAGTCCGCCGCGTGGATCAAAGGATCTATGGTTTTCCCTCGAGTCTTTCCCACGAGGCTTTCCCACGAGGCTTTCCCACAGGGCTGTCCCACGTGCACACGTGGTGGGAGTCGATCCTCGGCTTGAACGTCAAGGCAGTGCAGGGAAAACAGGTTCCTCTGGAATGGACTGACACATCTGGGGGACTCTTGGAATGGTGGCACGACCCTGGAGTTCCTCTCGCCTTTCCTGTGGAGAGCGCCTCCTCTTGAGATGCGACGGGAACGCCGGGAATTCTTTCCCTACGAAACAGGGAAAGGATCCCTCATCTCGAGCTAGGAGGCGGAAACGGGGCTCCCCTGGATGTGTGCGGGACCCCACGTGCTTCCTCTCGAGTGGAGACGGGTATGTCGGGGAACTTCTTGAGTTGCAGCAAGGGTGTGAAAGACCCTTTGGAAGTTCCAGTGGTTAGATGTGATTAGCCTCGAGAAGCCTCAGCGGAAATGGGCCTCATCTCGCCTGGAGGGCAAAACCTCCTGGATTGTCTCGAGTTGCGGCAGGTGCTCTCGACTTACGACGGGGACCTCAGGGACCCGCTCTGGGGGCCTCAGGAAAGGCCAGTCCCCATGCGAGTTCCTCGGGGGCCTCTCGGCATTCCTCTCCCGTCGATGCCGGGGCCTAAGACCTTGTGTGGAGTCGGGGCCGGAACCTGAGGATTCCTCTCCAGTGCTGACATGGATCTTGGGGTACTTCTGGAGTCTCCCCAGGGGAGTCAGTCCTCGTCTCGAATGCGGGCATGCACTTGCGCTTTCCTCCAGAGCGGTAGCAGCAGTGTCACGCAGTCCGCCGCGTGGATCAAAGGATCTATGGTTTTCCCTCGAGTCTTTCCCACGAGGCTTTCCCACGAGGCTTTCCCACAGGGCTGTCCCACGTGCACAGGTGGTGGGAGTCGATCCTCGGCTTGAACGTCAAGGCAGTGCAGGGAAAACAGGTTCCTCTGGAATGGACTGACACATCTGGGCGTCTCTTGGAATGGTGGCACGACCCTGGAGTTCCTCTCGCCTCTCCTGTGGAGAGCGCCTCCTCTTGAGATGCGACGGGAACGCCGGGAATTCTTTCCCTAAGAAACAGGGAAAGGATCCCTCATCTCGAGCTAGGAGGCGGAAACGGGGCTCCCCTGGATGTGTGCGGGACCCCACGTGCTTCCTCTCGAGTGGAGACGGGTATGTCGGGGAACTTCTTGAGTTGCAGCAAGGGTGTGAAGGACCCTTTGGAAGTTCCAGTGGTTAGATGTGATTAGCCTCGAGAAGCCTCAGCGGAAATGGGCCTCATCTCGCCTGGAGGGCAAAACCTCCTGGATTTTCTCGAGTTGCGGCATGTGCTCTCGACTTACGACGGGGACCTCAGTGACCCGCTCTGGTGACCTCAGGAAAGGCCAGTCCCCATGCGAGTTCCTCGGGGGCCTCTCGGGATTCCTCTCCCAATGATGCCGGGGCCTAAGACCTTGTGTGGAGTCGGGGCTGGAACCTGAGGATTCCTCTCCAGTGCTGACATGGATCATGGGGTACTTCTGGAGTCTCCCCAGGGGAGTCAGTACTCGTCTCGAATGCGGGCATGTACTTGCGCTTTCCTCCAGAGCGGTAGAAGCAGTGTCACGCAGTCCGCCGCGTGGATCAAAGGATCTATGGTTTTCCCTCGAGTCTTTCCCACGAGGCTTTCCCACGAGGCTTTCCCACAGGGCTGTCCCACGTGCACACGTGGTGGGAGTCGATCCTCGGCTTGAACGTCAAGGCAGTGCAGGGAAAACAGGTTCCTCTGGAATGGACTGACACATCTGGGGGACTCTTGGAATGGTGGCACGACCCTGGAGTTCCTCTCGCCTTTCCTGTGGAGAGCGCCTCCTCTTGAGATGCGACGGGAACGCCGGGAATTCTTTCCCTAAGAAACAGTGAAAGGATCCCTCATCTCGAGCTAGGAGGCGGAAACGGGGCTCCCCTGGATGTGTGCGGGATACGACGTGCTTCCTATCGAGTGGAGACGGGTATGTCGGGGAACTTCTTGAGTAGCAGCAAGGGTGTGAAGGACCCTTTGGAAGTTCCAGTGGTTAGATGTGATTGGCCTCGAGAAGCCTCAGCGGAAATGGGCCTCATCTCGCCTGGAGGGCAAAACCTCCTGGATTTTCTCGAGTTACGGCAGGTGCTCTCGACTTACGACCGGGACCTCAGGGACCCGCTCTGGTGGCCTCAGGAAAGGCCAGTCCCCATGCGAGTTCCTCGGGGGCCTCTCGGGATTCCTCTCCCGTCGATGCCGGGGCCTAAGACCTTGTGTGGAGTCGGGGCCGGAACCTGAGGATTCCTCTCCAGTGCTGACATGGATCTTGGGGTACTTCTGGAGTCTCCCCAGGGGAGTCAGTCCTCGTCTCGACTGCGGGCATGCACTTGCGCTTTCCTCCAGAGCGGTAGCAGCAGTGTCACGCAGTCCGCCGCGTGGATCAAAGGATCTATGGTTTTCCCTCGAGTCTTTCCCACGAGGCTTTCCCACGAGGCTTTCCCACAGGGCTGTCCCACGTGCACAGGTGGTGGGAGTCGATCCTCGGCTTGAACGTCAAGGCAGTGCAGGGAAAACAGGTTCCTCTGGAATGGACTGACACATCTGGGGGACTCTTGGAATGGTGGCACGACCCTGGAGTTCCTCTCGCCTTTCCTGTGGAGAGCGCCTCCTCTTGAGATGCGACGGGAACGCCGGGAATTCTTTCCCTACGAAACAGGGAAAGGATCCCTCATCTCGAGCTAGGAGGCGGAAACGGGGCTCCCCTGGATGTGTGCGGGACCCCACGTGCTTCCTCTCGAGTGGAGACGGGTATGTCGGGGAACTTCTTGAGTTGCAGCAAGGGTGTGAAGGACCCTTTGGAAGTTCCAGTGGTTACACGTGATTAGCCTCGAGAAGACTCAGCGGAAATGGGCCTCATCTCGCCTGGAGGGCAAAACCTCCTGGATTTTCTCGAGTTGCGGCAGGTGCTCTCGACTTACGACGGGGACGTCATGGACCCGCTCTGGTGGCCTCAGGAAAGGCCAGTCCCCATGCGAGTTCCTCGGGGGCCTCTCGGGATTCCTCTCCCGTCGTTGCCGGGGCCTAAGACCTTGTGTGGAGTCGGGGCCGGAAACTGAGGATTCCTCTCCAGTGCTGACATGGATCTTGGGGTACTTCTGGAGTCTCCCCAGGGGAGTCAGTCCTCATCTCGAATGCGGGCATGCACTTGCGCTTTCCTCCAGAGCGGTAGCAGCAGTGTCACGCAGTCCGCCGCGTGGATCAAAGGATCTATGGTTTTCCCTCGAGTCTTTCCCACGAGGCTTTCCCACGAGGCTTTCCCACAGGGCTGTCCCACGTGCACACGTGGTGGGAGTCGATCCTCGGCTTGAACGTCAAGGCAGTGCAGGGAAAACAGGTTCCTCTGGAATGGACTGACACATCTGGGGGACTCTTGGAATGGTGGCACGACCCTGGAGTTCCTCTCGCCTTTCCTGTGGAGAGCGCCTCCTCTTGAGATGCGACGGGAACGCCGGGAATTCTTTCCTACGAAACAGGGAAAGGATCCCTCATCTCGAGCTAGGAGGCGGAAACGGGGCTCCCCTGGATGTGTGCGGGACCCCACGTGCTTCCTCTCGAGTGGAGACGGGTATGTCGGGGAACTTCTTGAGTTGCAACAAGGGTGTGAAGGACCCTTTGGAAGTTCCAGTGGTTAGACGTGATTAGCCTCGAGAAGCCTCAGCGGAAATGGGCCTCATTTCGCCTGGAGGGCAAAACCTCCTGGATTTTCTCGAGTTGCGGCATGTGCTCTCGACTTACGACGGGGACCTCAGGGACCCGCTCTGGTGGCCTCAGGAAAAGCCAGTCCCCATGTGAGTTCCTCGGGGGCCTCTTGGGATTCCTCTCCCGTCGATGCCGGGGCCTAAGACCTTGTGTGGAGTCGGGGCCGGAACCTGAGGATTCCTCTCCAGTGCTGACATGGATCTTGGGGTACTTCTGGAGTCTCCCCAGGGGAGTCAGTCCTCGTCTCGAATGCGGGCATGCACTTGCGCTTTCCTCCAGAGCGGTAGCAGCAGTGTCACGCAGTCCGCCGCGTGGATCAAAGGATCTATGGTTTTCCCTCGAGTCTTTCCCACGAGGCTTTCCCACGAGGCTTTCCCACAGGGCTGTCCCACGTGCACAGGTGGTGGGAGTCGATCCTCGGCTTGAACGTCAAGGCAGTGCAGGGAAAACAGGTTCCTCTTGAATGGACTGACCCATCTGGGCGTCTCTTGGAATGGTGGCACGACCCTGGAGTTCCTCTCGCCTCTCCTGTGGAGAGCGCCTCCTCTTGAGATGCGACGGGAACGCCGGGAATTCTTTCCCTAAGAAACAGGGAAAGGATCCCTCATCTCGAGCTAGGAGGCGGTAACGGGGCTCCCCTGGATGTGTGCGGGACCCCACGTGCTTCCTCTCGAGTGGAGACGGGTATGTCGGGGAACTTCTTGAGTTGCAGCAAGGGTGTGAAGGACCCTTTGGAAGTTCCAGTGGTTAGATGTGATTAGCCTCGAGAAGCCTCAGCGGAAATGGGCCTCATCTCGCCTGGAGGGCAAAACCTCCTGGATTTTCTCGAGTTGCGGCAGGTGCTCTCGACTTACGACGGGGACCTCAGGGACCCGCTCTGGGGGCCTCAGGAAAAGCCAGTCCCCATGCGAGTTCCTCGGGGGCCTCTCGGGATTCCTCTCCCGTCGATGCCGGGGCCTAAGACCTTGTGTGGAGTCGGGGCCGGAACCTGAGGATTCCTCTCCAGTGCTGACATGGATCTTGGGGTACTTCTGGAGTCTCCCCAGGGGAGTCATTCCTCGTCTCGAATGCGGGCATGCACTTGCGCTTTCCTCCAGAGCGGTAGCAGCAGTGTCACGCAGTCCGCCGCGTGGATCAAAGGATCTATGGTTTTCCCTCGAGTCTTTCCCACGAGGCTTTCCCACGAGGCTTTCCCACAGGGCTGTCCCACGTGCACAGGTGGTGGGAGTCGATCCTCGGCTTGAACGTCAAGGCAGTGCAGGGAAAACAGGTTCCTCTGGAATGGACTGACACATCTTGGCGTCTCTTGGAATGGTGGCACGACCCTGGAGTTCCTCTCGCCTTTCCTGTGGAGAGCGCCTCCTCTTGAGATGCGACGGGAACGCCGGGAATTCTTTCCCTACGAAACAGGGAAAGGATCCCTCATCTCGAGCTAGGAGGCGGAAACGGGGCTCCCCTGGATGTGTGCTGGACCCCACGTGCTTCCTCTCGAGTGGAGACGGGTATGTCGGGGAACTTCTTGAGTTGCAGCAAGGGTGTGAAGGACCCTTTGGAAGTTCCAGTGGTTAGACGTGATTAGCCTCGAGAAGCCTCAGCGGAAATGTGCCTCATCTCGCCTGGAGGGCAAAACCTCCTGGATTTTCTCGAGTTGCGGCAGGTGCTCTCGACTTACGACGGGGACCTCAGGGACCCGCTCTGGTGGCCTCAGGAAAGGCCAGTCCCCATGCGAGTTCCTCGGGGGCCTCTCGGGATTCCTCTCCCGTCGATGCCGGGGCCTAAGACCTTGTGTGGAGTCGGGGCCGGAACCTGAGGATTCCTCTCCAGTGCTGACATGGATCTTGGGGTACTTCTGGAGTCTCCCCAGGGGAGTCAGTCCTCGTCTCGAATGCGGGCATGCACTTGCGCTTTCCTCCAGAGCGGTAGCAGCAGTGTCACGCAGTCCGCCGCGTGGATCAAAGGATCTATGGTTTTCCCTCGAGTCTTTCCCACGAGGCTTTCCCACGAGGCTTTCCCACGAGGCTTTCCCACAGGGCTGTCCCACGTGCACAGGTGGTGGGAGTCGATCCTCGGCTTGAACGTCAAGGCAGTGCAGGGAAAACAGGTTCCTCTGGAATGGACTGACCCATCTGGGCGTCTCTTGGAATGGTGGCACGACCCTGGAGTTCCTCTCGCCTCTCCTGTGGAGAGCGCATCCTCTTGAGATGCGACGGGAACGCCGGGAATTCTTTCCCTAAGAAACAGGGAAAGGATCCCTCATCTCGAGCTAGGAGGCGGAAACGGGGCTCCCCTGGATGTGTGCGGGACCCCACGTGCTTCCTCTCGAGTGGAGACGGGTATGTCGGGGAACTTCTTGAGTTGCAGCAAGGGTGTGAAGGACCCTTTGGAAGTTCCAGTGGTTAGACGTGATTAGCCTCGAGAAGCCTCAGCGGAAATGTGCCTCATCTCGCCTGGAGGGCAAAACCTCCTGGATTTTCTCGAGTTGCGGCAGGTGCTCTCGACTTACGACGGGGACCTCAGGGACCCGCTCTGGTGGCCTCAGGAAAGGCCAGTCCCCATGCGAGTTCCTCGGGGGCCTCTCGGGATTCCTCTCCCGTCGATGCCGGGGCCTAAGACCTTGTGTGGAGTCGGGGCCGGAACCTGAGGATTCCTCTCCAGTGCTGACATGGATCTTGGGGTACTTCTGGAGTCTCCCCAGGGGAGTCAGTCCTCGTCTCGAATGCGGGCATGCACTTGCGCTTTCCTCCAGAGCGGTAGCAGCAGTGTCACGCAGTCCGCCGCGTGGATCAAAGGATCTATGGTTTTCCCTCGAGTCTTTCCCACGAGGCTTTCCCACGAGGCTTTCCCACGAGGCTTTCCCACAGGGCTGTCCCACGTGCACAGGTGATGGGAGTGGATCCTCGGCTTGAACGTCAAGGCAGTGCAGGGAAAACAGGTTCCTCTGGAATGGACTGACCCATCTGGGCGTCTCTTGGAATGGTGGCACGACCCTGGAGTTCCTCTCGCCTCTCCTGTGGAGAGCGCCTCCTCTTGAGATGCGACGGGAACGCCGGGAATTCTTTCCCTAAGAAACAGGGAAAGGATCCCTCATCTCGAGCTAGGAGGCGGAAACGGGGCTCCCCTGGATGTGTGCGGGACCCCACGTGCTTCCTCTCGAGTGGAGACGGGTATGTCGGGGAACTTCTTGAGTTGCAGCAAGGGTGTGAAGGACCCTTTGGAAGTTCCAGTGGTTAGATGTGATTAGCCTCGAGAAGCCTCAGCGGAAATGGGCCTCATCTCGCCTGGAGGGCAAAACCTCCTGGATTTTCTCGAGTTGCGGCATGTGCTCTCGACTTACGACGGGGACCTCAGGGACCCGCTCTGGTGACCTCAGGAAAGGCCAGTCCCCATGCGAGTTCCTCGGGGGCCTCTCGGGATTCCTCTCCCATTGATGCCGGGGCCTAAGACCTTGTGTGGAGTCGTGGCCGGAACCTGAGGATTCCTCTCCAGTGCTGACATGGATCTTGGGGTACTTCTGGAGTCTCCCCAGGGGAGTCAGTCCTCGTCTCGAATGCGGGCATGCACTTGCGCTTTCCTCCAGAGCGGTAGCATCAGTGTCACACAGTCCGCCGCGTGGATCAAAGGATCTATGGTTTTCCCTCGAGTCTTTCCCACGAGGCTTTCCCACGAGGCTTTCCCACAGGGCTGTCCCACGTGCACAGGTGGTGGGAGTCGATCCTCGGCTTGAACGTCAAGGCAGTGCAGGGAAAACAGGTTCCTCTGGAATGGACTGACCCATCTGGGCGTCTCTTGGAATGGTGGCACGACCCTGGAGTTCCTCTCGCCTCTCCTGTGGAGAGCGCCTCCTCTTGAGATGCGACGGGAACGCCGGGAATTCTTTCCCTAAGAAACAGGGAAAGGATCCCTCATCTCGAGCTAGGAGGCGGAAACGGGGCTCCCCTGGATGTGTGCGGGACCCCACGTGCTTCCTCTCGAGTGGAGACGGGTATGTCGGGGAACTTCTTGAGTTGCAGCAAGGGTGTGAAGGACCCTTTGGAAGTTCCAGTGGTTAGATGTGATTAGCCTCGAGAAGCCTCAGCGGAAATGGGCCTCATCTCGCCTGGAGGGCAAAACCTCCTGGATTTTCTCGAGTTGCGGCATGTGCTCTCGACTTACGACGGGGACCTCAGGGACCCGCTCCGGTGACCTCAGGAAAGGCCAGTCCCCATGCGAGTTCCTCGGGGGCCTCTCGGGATTCCTCTCCCATTGATACCGGGGCCTAAGACCTTGTGTGGAGTTGGGGCCGGAACCTGAGGATTCCTCTCCAGTGCTGACATGGATCATGGGGTACTTCTGGAGTCTCCCCAGGGGAGTCAGTCCTCGTCTCGAATGCGGGCATGTACTTGCGCTTTCCTCCAGAGCGGTAGCAGCAGTGTCACGCAGTCTGCCGCGTGGATCAAAAGATCTATGGTTTTCCCTCGAGTCTTTCCCACGAGGCTTTCCCACGAGGCTTTCCCACAGGGCTGTCCCACGTGCACACGTGGTGGGAGTCGATCCTCGGCTTGAACGTCAAGGCAGTGCAGGGAAAACAGGTTCCTCTGGAATGGACTGACACATCTGGGGGACTCTTGGAATGGTGGCACGACCCTGGAGTTCCTCTCGCCTTTCCTGTGGAGAGCGCCTCCTCTTGAGATGCGACGGGAACGCCGGGAATTCTTTCCCTACGAAACAGTGAAAGGATCCCTCATCTCGAGCTAGGAGGCGGAAACGGGGCTCCCCTGGATGTGTGCAGGATACCACGTGCTTCCTATCGAGTGGAGACGGGTATGTCGGGGAACTTCTTGAGTAGCAGCAAGGGTGTGAAGGACCCTTTGGAAGTTCCAGTGGTTAGATGTGATTGGCCTCGAGAAGCCTCAGCGGAAATGGGCCTCATCTCGCCTGGAGGGCAAAACCTCATGGATTTTCTCGCGTTACGGCAGGTGCTCTCGACTTACGACGGGGACCTCAGGGACCCGCTCTGGTGGCCTCAGGAAAGGCCAGTCCCCATGCGAGTTCCTCGGGGGCCTCTCGGGATTCCTCTCCCGTCGATGCCGGGGCCTAAGACCTTGTGTGGAGTCGGGGCCGGAACCTGAGGATTCCTCTCCAGTGCTGACATGGATCTTGGGGTACTTCTGGAGTCTCCCCAGGGGAGTCAGTCCTCGTCTCGAATGCGGGCATGCACTTGCGCTTTCCTCCAGAGCGGTAGCAGCAGTGTCACGCAGTCCGCCGCGTGGATCAAAGGATCTATGGTTTTCCCTCGAGTCTTTCCCACGAGGCTTTCCCACGAGGCTTTCCCACAGGGCTGTCCCACGTGCACACGTGGTGGGAGTCGATCCTCGGCTTGAACGTCAAGGCAGTGCAGGGAAAACAGGTTCCTCTGGAATGGACTGACACATCTGGGGGCTCTTGGAATGGTGGCACGACCCTGGAGTTCCTCTCGCCTTTCCTGTGGAGAGCGCCTCCTCTTGAGATGCGACGGGAACGCCGGGAATTCTTTCCCTACGAAACAGGGAAAGGATCCCTCATCTCGAGCTAGGAGGCGGAAACGGGGCTCCCCTGGATGTGTGCGGGAACCCACGTGCTTCCTCTCGAGTGGAGACGAGTATGTCGGGGAACTTCTTGAGTTGCAGCAAGGGTGTGAAGGACCCTTTGGAAGTTCCAGTGGTTAGACGTGATTAGCCTCGAGAAGCCTCAGCGGAAATGGGCCTCATCTCGCCTGGAGGGCAAAACCTCCTGGATTTTCTCGAGTTGCGGCAGGTGCTCTCGACTTACGACGGGGACCTCAGGGACCCGCTCTGGTGGCCTCAGGAAAGGCCAGTCCCCATGCGAGTTCCTCGGGGGCCTCTCGGGATTCCTCTCCCGTCGTTGCCGGGGCCTAAGACCTTGTGTGGAGTCGGGGCCGGAACCTGAGGATTCCTCTCCAGTGCTGACATGGATCTTGGGGTACTTCTGGAGTCTCCCCAGGGGAGTCAGTCCTCGTCTCGAATGCGGGCATGCACTTGCGCTTTCCTCCAGAGCGGTAGCAGCAGTGTCACGCAGTCGGCCGCGTGGATCAAAGGATCTATGTTTTTCCATGGAGTCTTTCCCACGAGGCTTTCCCACGAGGCTTTCCCACAGGGCTGTCCCACGTGCACACGTGGTGGGAGTCGATCCTCGGCTTGAACTTCAAGACACTGCAGGGAAAACAGGTTCCTCTGGAATGGATTGACACATCTGGGCGACTCTTGGAATGGTGGCACGACCCTGGAGTTCCTCTCGCCTTTCCTGTGGAGAGCGCCTCCTCTTGAGATGCGACGAGAACGCCGGGAATTCTTTCCCTACGAAACAGGGAAAGGATCCCTCATCTCGAGCTAGGAGGCGGAAACGGGGCTCCCCTGGATGTGTGCGGGACCCCACGTGCTTCCTCTCGAGTGGAGACGGGTATGTCGGGAAACTTCTTGAGATGCAGCAAGGGTGTGAAGGACCCTATGGAAGTTCCAGTGGTTAGACGTGATTAGCCTCGAGAAGCCTCAGCGGAAATGGGCCTCATCTCGCCTGGAGGGCAAAACCTCCTGGATTTTCTCGAGTTGCGGCAGGTGCTCTCGACTTACGAAGGGGACCTCAGGGACCCGCTCTGGTGGCCTCAGGAAAGGCCAGTCCCCATGCGAGTTCCTCGGGGGCCTCTCGGGATTCCTCTCCCGTGGATGCCGGGGCCTAAGACCTTGTGTGGAGTCGGGGCCGGAACCTGAGGATTCCTCTCCAGTGCTGACATGGATCTTGGGGTACTTCTGGAGCCTCCACTGGGGAGTCAGTCCTCGTCTCGAATGCGGGCATGCACATGCGCTTTCCTCCAGAGCGGTAGCAGCAGTGTCACGCAGTCCGCCGCGTGGATCAAAGGATCTATGGTTTTCCCTCGAGTCTTTCCCACGAGGCTTTCCCACGAGGCTTTCCCACAGGGCTGTCCCACGTGCACACGTGGTGGGAGTCGATCCTCGGCTTGAACGTCAAGGCAGTGCAGGGAAAACAGGTTCCTCTGGGATGGACTGACACATCTGGGGGACTCTTGGAATGGTGGCACGACCCTGGAGTTCCTCTCGCCTTTCCTGTGGAGAGCGCCTCCTCTTGAGATGCGACGGGAACGCCGGGAATTCTTTCCCTACGAAACAGGGAAAGGATCCCTCATCTCGAGCTACGAGGCGGAAACGGGGCTCCCCTGGATGTGTGCGGGACCCCACGTGCTTCCTCTCAAGTGGAGACGGGTATGTCGGGGAACTTCTTGAGTTGCAGCAAGGGTGTGAAGGACCCTTTGGAAGTTCCATTGGTTAGACGTGATTAGCCTCGAGAAGCCTCAGCGGAAATGGGCCTCATCTCGCCTGGAGGGCAAAACCTCCTGGATTTTCTCGAGTTGCGGCAGGTGCTCTCGACTTACGACGGGGACCTCAGGGACCCGCTCTGGTGGCCTCAGGAAAGGCTAGTCCCCATGCGAGTTCCTCGGGGGCCTCTCGGGATTCCTCTCCCGTCGATGCCGGGGCCTAAGACCTTGTGTGGAGTCGGGGCCGGAACCTGAGGATTCCTCTCCAGTGCTGACATGGATCTTGGGGTACTTCTGGAGTCTCCCCAGGGGAGTCAGTCCTCGTCTCGAATGCGGGCATGCACTTGCGCTTTCCTCCAGAGCGGTAGCAGCAGTGTCACGCAGTCCGCCGCGTGGATCAAAGGATCTATGGTTTTCCCTCGAGTCTTTCCCACGAGGCTTTCCCACGAGGCTTTCCCACAGGGCTGTCCAAGTGCACACGTGGTGGGAGTGGATCCTCGGCTTGAACGTCAAGGCAGTGCAGGGAAAACAGGTTCCTCTGGAATGGACTGACACATCTGGGGGACTCTTGGAATGGTGGCACGACCCTGGAGTTCCTCTCGCCTTTCCTGTGGAGAGCGCCTCCTCTTGAGATGCGACGGGAACGCCGGGAATTCTTTCCCTACGAAACAGGGAAAGGATCCCTCATCTCGAGCTACGAGGCGGAAACGGGGCTCCCCTGGATGTGTGCGGGACCCCACGTGCTTCCTCTCGAGTGGAGACGGGTATGTCGGGGAACTTCTTGAGTTGCAGCAAGGGTGTGAAGGACCCTTTGGAAGTTCCAGTGGTTAGACGTGATTAGCCTCGAGAAGCCTCAGCAGAAATGGGCCTCATCTCGCCTGGAGGGCAAAACCTCCTGGATTTTCTCGAGTTGCGGCAGGTGCTCTCGACTTACGACGGGGACCTCAGGGACCCGCTCTGGTGGCCTCAGGAAAGGCCAGTCCCCATGCGAGTTCCTCGGGGGCCTCTCGGGATTCCTCTCCCGTCGATGCCGGGGCCTAAGACCTTGTGTGGAGTCGGGGCCGGAACCTGAGGATTCCTCTCCAGTGCTGACATGGATCTTGGGGTACTTCTGGAGTCTCCCCAGGGGAGTCAGTCCTCGTCTCGAATGCGGGCATGCACTTGCGCTTTCCTCCAGAGCGGTAGCAGCAGTGTCACGCAGTCGGCCGCGTGGATCAAAGGATCTATGTTTTTCCATGGAGTCTTTCCCACGAGGCTTTCCCACGAGGCTTTCCCACAGGGCTGTCCCACGTGCACACGTGGTGGGAGTCGATCCTCGGCTTGAACTTCAAGACACTGCAGGGAAAACAGGTTCCTCTGGAATGGATTGACACATCTGGGCGACTCTTGGAATGGTGGCACGACCCTGGAGTTCCTCTCGCCTTTCCTGTGGAGAGCGCCTCCTCTTGAGATGCGACGAGAACGCCGGGAATTCTTTCCCTACGAAACAGGGAAAGGATCCCTCATCTCGAGCTAGGAGGCGGAAACGGGGCTCCCCTGGATGTGTGCGGGACCCGACGTGCTTCCTCTCGAGTGGAGACGGGTATGTCGGGAAACTTCTTGAGATGCAGCAAGGGTGTGAAGGACCCTATGGAAGTTCCAGTGGTTAGACGTGATTAGCCTCGAGAAGCCTCAGCGGAAATGGGCCTCATCTCGCCTGGAGGGCAAAACCTCCTGGATTTTCTCGAGTTGCGACAGGTGCTCTCGACTTACGAAGGGGACCTCAGGGACCCGCTCTGGTGGCCTCAGGAAAGGCCAGTCCCCATGCGAGTTCCTCGGGGGCCTCTCGGGATTCCTCTCCCGTGGATGCCGGGGCCTAAGACCTTGTGTGGAGTCGGGGCCGGAACCTGAGGATTCCTCTCCAGTGCTGACATGGATCTTGGGGTACTTCTGGAGCCTCCACTGGGGAGTCAGTCCTCGTCTCGAATGCGGGCATGCACATGCGCTTTCCTCCAGAGCGGTAGCAGCAGTGTCACGCAGTCCGCCGCGTGGATCAAAGGATCTATGGTTTTCCCTCGAGTCTTTCCCACGAGGCTTTCCCACGAGGCTTTCCCACAGGGCTGTCCCACGTGCACACGTGGTGGGAGTCGATCCTCGGCTTGAACGTCAAGGCAGTGCAGGGAAAACAGGTTCCTCTGGAATGGACTGACACATCTGGGGGACTCTTGGAATGGTGGCACGACCCTGGAGTTCCCCTCGCCTTTCCTGTGGAGAGCGCCTCCTCTTGAGATGCGACGGGAACGCCGGGAATTCTTTCCCTACGAAACAGGGAAAGGATCCCTCATCTCGAGCTAGGAGGCGGAAACGGGGCTCCCCTGGATGTGTGCGGGACCCCACGTGCTTCCTCTCGAGTGGAGACGGGTATGTCGGGGAACTTCTTGAGATGCAGCAAGGATGTGAAGGACCCTTTGGAAGTTCCAGTGGTTAGACGTGATTAGCCTCGAGAAGCCTCATCAGAAATGGGCCTCATCTCGCCTGGAGGGCAAAACCTCCTGGATTTTCTCGAGTTGCGGCAGGTGCTCTCGACTTACGACGGGGACCTCAGGGACCCGCTCTGGTGGCCTCAGGAAAGGCTAGTCCCCATGCGGGTTCCTCGAGGGCCTCTCGGGATTCCTCTCCCGTCGATGCCGGGGCCTAAGACCTTGTGTGGAGTCGGGGCCGGAACCTGAGGATTCCTCTCCAGTGCTGACATGGATCTTGGGGTACTTCTGGAGTCTCCCCAGGGGAGTCAGTCCTCGTCTCGAATGCGGGCATGCACTTGCGCTTTCCTCCAGAGCGGTAGCAGCAGTGTCACGCAGTCCGCCGCGTGGATCAAAGGATCTATGGTTTTCCCTCGAGTCTTTCCCACGAGGCTTTCCCACGAGGCTTTCCCACAGGGCTGTCCCACGTGCACACGTGGTGGGAGTCGATCCTCGGCTTGAACGTCAAGGCAGTGCAGGGAAAACAGGTTCCTCTGGAATGGACTGACACATCTGGGGGACTCTTGGAATGGTGTCACGACCCTGGAGTTCCTCTCGCCTTTCCTGTGGAGAGCGCCTCCTCTTGAGATGCGACGGGAACGCCGGGAATTCTTTCCCTACGAAACAGGGAAAGGATCCCTCATCTCGAGCTAGGAGGCGGAAACGGGGCTCCCCTGGATGTGTGCGGGACACCACGTGCTTCCTCTCGAGTGGAGACGGGTATGTCGGGGAACTTCTTGAGTTGCAGCAAGGGTGTGAAGGACCCTTTGGAAGTTCCAGTGGTTAGACGTGATTGGCCTCGAGAAGCCTCAGCGGAAATGGGCCTCATCTCGCCTGGAGGGCAAAACCTCCTGGATTTTCTCGAGTTGCGGCAGGTGCTCTCGACTTACGACGGGGACCTCAGGGACCCGCTCTGGTGGCCTCAGGAAAGGCCAGTCCCCATGCGAGTTCCACGGGGGCCTCTCGGAATTCCTCTCCCGTCGAGGCCGGGGCCTAAGACCTTGTGTGGAGTCGGGGCCGGAACCTGAGGATTCCTCTCCAGTGCTGACATGGATCTTGGGGTACTTCTGGAGTCTCCCCAGGGGAGTCAGTCCTCGTCTCGAATGCGGGCATGCACTTGCGCTTTCCTCCAGAGCGGTAGCAGCAGTGTCACTCAGTCCGCCGCGTGGATCAAAGGATCTATGGTTTTCCCTCGAGTCTTTCCCACGAGGCTTTCCCACGAGGCTTTCCCACAGGGCTGTCCAACGTGCACACGTGGTGGGAGTCGATCCTCGGCTTGAACGTCAAGGCAGTGCAGGGAAAACAGGTTCCTCGGGAATGGACTGACACATCTGGGGGACTCTTGGAATGGTGGCACGACCCTGGAGTTCCTCTCGCCTTTCCTGTGGAGAGCGCCTCCTCTTGAGATGCGACGGGAACGCCGGGAATTCTTTCCCTACCAAACAGGGAAAGGATCCCTCATCTCGAGCTAGGAGGCGGAAACGGGGCTCCCCTGGATGTGTGCGGGACCCAAGTGCTTCGTCTCGAGTGGAGACGGTATGTCGGGGAACTTCTTGAGTTGCAGCAAGGGTGTGAATGACCCTTTGGAAGTTCAGTGGTTAGACGTGATTAGCCTGGAGAAGCCTCAGCGGAAATGGGCCTCATCTCACCTGGAGGGCAAAACATCCTGGATATTCTCGAGTTGCGGCAGGTGCTCTCGACTTACGACGGGGACCTCAGGGACCCGCTCTGGTGGCCTCAGGAAAGGCCAGTCCCCAAGCGAGTTCTTCGGGAGCCTCTCGGGATTCCTCTCCCGTCGATGCCGGGGCCTAAGACCTTGTGTGGAGTCGGGGCCGGAACCTGAGGATTCCTCTCCAGTGCTGACATGGATCTTGGGGTACTTCTGGAGTCTCCCCAGGGGAGTCAGTCCTCGTCTCGAATGCGGGCATGCACTTGCGCTTTCCTCCAGAGCGGTAGCAGCAGTGTCACGCAGTCGGCCGCGTGGATCAAAGGATCTATGGTTTTCCATGGAGTCTTTCCCACGAGGCTTTCCCACGAGGCTTTCCCACAGGGCTGTCCCACGTGCACACGTGGTGGGAGTCGATCCTCGGCTTGACCTTCAAGACACTGCAGGGAAAACAGGTTCCTCTGGAATGGATTGACACATCTGGGCGACTCTTGGAATGGTGGCACGACCCTGGAGTTCCTCTCGCCTTTCCTGTGGAGAGCGCCTCCTCTTGAGATGCGACGAGAACGCCGGGAATTCTTTCCCTACGAAACAGGGAAAGGATCCCTCATCTCGAGCTAGGAGGCGGAAACGGGGCTCCCCTGGATGTGTGCGGGACCCCACGTGCTTCCTCTCGAGTGGAGACGGGTATGTCGGGAAACTTCTTGAGATGCAGCAAGGGTGTGAAGGACCCTATGGAAGTTCCAGTGGTTAGACGTGATTAGCCTCGAGAAGCCTCAGCGGAAATGGGCCTCATCTCGCCTGGAGGGCAAAACCTCCTGGATTTTCTCGAGTTGCGGCAGGTGCTCTCGACTTACGAAGGGGACCTCAGGGACCCGCTCTGGTGGCCTCAGGAAAGGCCAGTCCCCATGCGAGTTCCTCGGGGGCCTCTCGGGATTCCTCTCCCGTGGATGCCGGGGCCTAAGACCTTGTGTGGAGTCGGGGCCGGAACCTGAGGATTCCTCTCCAGTGCTGACATGGATCTTGGGGTACTTCTGGAGCCTCCACTGGGGAGTCAGTCCTCGTCTCGAATGCGGGCATGCACATGCGCTTTCCTCCAGAGCGGTAGCAGCAGTGTCACGCAGTCCGCCGCGTGGATCAAAGGATCTATGGTTTTCCCTCGAGTCTTTCCCACGAGGCTTTCCCACGAGGCTTTCCCACAGGGCTGTCCCACGTGCACACGTGGTGGGAGTCGATCCTCGGCTTGAACGTCAAGGCAGTGCAGGGAAAACAGGTTCCTCTGGAATGGACTGACACATCTGGGGGACTCTTGGAATGGTGGCACGACCCTGGAGTTCCCCTCGCCTTTCCTGTGGAGAGCGCCTCCTCTTGAGATGCGACGGGAACGCCGGGAATTCTTTCCCTACGAAACAGGGAAAGGATCCCTCATCTCGAGCTAGGAGGCGGAAACGGGGCTCCCCTGGATGTGTGCGGGACCCCACGTGCTTCCTCTCGAGTGGAGACGGGTATGTCGGGGAACTTCTTGAGATGCAGCAAGGATGTGAAGGACCCTTTGGAAGTTCCAGTGGTTAGACGTGATTAGCCTCGAGAAGCCTCATCAGAAATGGGCCTCATCTCGCCTGGAGGGCAAAACCTCCTGGATTTTCTCGAGTTGCGGCAGGTGCTCTCGACTTACGACGGGGACCTCAGGGACCCGCTCTGGTGGCCTCAGGAAAGGCTAGTCCCCATGCGGGTTCCTCGGGGGCCTCTCGGGATTCCTCTCCCGTCGATGCCGGGGCCTAAGACCTTGTGTGGAGTCGGGGCCGGAACCTGAGGATTCCTCTCCAGTGCTGACATGGATCTTGGGGTACTTCTGGAGTCTCCCCAGGGGAGTCAGTCCTCGTCTCGAATGCGGGCATGCACTTGCGCTTTCCTCCAGAGCGGTAGCAGCAGTGTCACGCAGTCCGCCGCGTGGATCAAAGGATCTATGGTTTTCCCTCGAGTCTTTCCCACGAGGCTTTCCCACGAGGCTTTCCCACGAGGCTTTCCCATAGGGCTGTCCCACGTGCACACGTGGTGGGAGTCGATCCTCGGCTTGAACGTCAAGGCAGTGAAGGGAAAACAGGTTCCTCTGGAATGGACTGACACATCTGGGGGACTCTTGGAATGGTGGCACGACCCTGGAGTTCCTCTCGCCTTTCCTGTGGAGAGCGCCTCCTCTTGAGATGCGACGGGAACGCCGGGAATTCTTTCCCTACGAAACAGGGAAAGGATCCCTCATCTCGAGCTAGGAGGCGGAAACGGGGCTCCCCTGGATGTGTGCGGGACCCCACGTGCTTCCTCTCGAGTGGAGACGGGTATGTCGGGGAAATTCTTGAGTTGCAACAAGGGTGTGAAGGACCCTTTGGAAGTTCCAGTGGTTAGACGTGATTAGCCTCGAGAAGCCTCAGCGGAAATGGGCCTCATCTCGCCTGGAGGGCAAAACCTCCTGAATTTTCTCGAGTTGCGGCAGGTGCTCTCGACTTACGATGGGGACCTCAGGGACCCGCTCTCGTGGCCTCAGGAAAGGCCAGTCCCCATGCGAGTTCCTCGGGGGCCTCTCGGCATTCCTCTCCCGTCGATGCCGGGGCCTAAGACCTTGTGTTGAGTCGGGGCCGGAACCTGAGGATTCCTCTCCAGTGCTGACATGGATCTTGGGGTACTTCTGGAGTCTCCCCAGGGGAGTCAGTCCTCCTCTCGAATGCGGGCATGCACTTGCGCTTTCCTCCAGAGCGGTAGCAGCAGTGTCACGCAGTCCGCCGCGTGGATCAAAGGATCTATGGTTTTCCCTCGAGTCTTTCCCACGAGGCTTTCCCACGAGGCTTTCCCACGAGGCTTTCCCATAGGGCTGTCCCACGTGCACACGTGGTGGGAGTCGATCCTCGGCTTGAATGTCAAGGCAGTGAAGGGAAAACAGGTTCCTCTGGAATGGACTGACACATCTGGGGGACTCTTGGAATGGTGGCACGACCCTGGAGTTCCTCTCGCCTTTCCTGTGGAGAGCGCCTCCTCTTGAGATGCGACGGGAACGCCGGGAATTCTTTCCCTACGAAACAGGGAAAGGATCCCTCATCTCGAGCTAGGAGGCGGAAACGTGGCTCCCCTGGATGTGTGCGGGACCCCACGTGCTTCCTCTCGAGTGGAGACGGGTATGTCGGGGAACTTCTTGAGTTGCAGCAAGGGTGTGAAGCACCCTTTGGAAGTTCCAGTGGTTAGATGTGATTGGCTTCGTGAAGCCTCAGCGGAAATGGGCCTCATCTCGCCTGGAGGGCAAAACCTCCTGGATTTTCTCGAGTTGCGGCAGGTGCTCTCGATTACGACGGGGACCTCAGGGACCCGCTCTGGTGGCCTCAGGAAAGGCCAGTCCCGATGCGAGTTCCTCGGGGGCCTCTGGGGATTCCTCTCCCATCGATGCCGGTGCCTAAGACCTTGTGTGGAGTCGGGGCCGGAACCTGAGGATTCCTCTCCAGTGCTGACATGGATCTTGGGGTATTTCTGTTGTCTCCCCTGGAGAGTCAGTCCTCGTCTCGAATGCGGGCATGCACTTGCCATTTCCTCCAGAGCGGTAGCAGCAGTGTCACGCAGTCCGCCGCGTGGATCAAAGGATCTATGGTTTTCCCTCGAGTCTTTCAAACGAGGCTTTCCCACGAGGCTTTCCCACAGGGCTGTCCCACGTGCATACGTGGTGGGAGTCAATCCTCGGCTTGAACGTCAAGGCAGTGCAGGGAAAACAGGTTACTCTGGAATGGACTGACACATCTGGGGGACTCTTGGAATGGTGGCACGACCCTTCAGTTCCTCTCGCCTTTCCTGTGGAGAGCGCCTCCTCTTGAGATGCGACCGGATCGCCGGGATTTCTTTCCCTTCGAAACAGGGAAAGGATCCCTCATCTCGAGCTAGGAGGCGGAAACGGGGCTCCCCTGGATGTGTGCGGGAAACCACGTGCTTCCTCTCGAGTGGAGACGGGTATGTCGGGGAACTTCTTGAGTTGCAGCAATGGGGTGAAGGACCCTTTGGAAGTTCCAGTGGTTAGATGTGATTGGCCTCGAGAAGCCTCAGCGGAAATGGGCCTCATCTCGCCTGGAGGGCAAAACCTCCTGGATTTTCTCGAGTTGCGGCAGGTGCTCTCGACTTACGACGGGGACCTCAAGGAACCGCTCTGGTGGCCTCAGGAAAGGCCAGTCCAAATGCGAGTTCATCGGGGGCCTCTCGGGATTCCTCTCCCGTCGATGCCAGGGCCTAAGACCTTGTGTGGAGTCGGGGCCGGAACCTGAGGATTCTTCTTCAGTGCTGACATGGACCTTGGGGTACTTCTGGAGTCTCCCCAGGGGAGTCAGTCCTCGTCTCGAATGCGGGCATGCACTTGCGCTTTCCTCCAGAGCGGTAGCAGCAGTGTCACGCAGTCTGCCGCGTGGATCAAAGGATCTATGGTTTTCCCTCGAGTCTTTCCCACGAGGCTTTCCCACGAGGCTTTCCCACAGGGCTGTCCCACGTGCACACGTGGTGGGAATCGATCCTCGGCTTGAACGTCAAGGCAGTGCAGGGAAAACAGGTTCCTCTGGAATGGACTGACACATCTGGGGGACTCTTGGAATGGTGGCACGACCCTGGAGTTCCTCTCGCCTTTCCTGTGGAGAGCGCCTCCTCTTGAGATGCGACGGGAACGCCGGGAATTCTTTCCCTACGAAACAGGGAAAGGATCCCTCATCTCGAGCTAGGAGGCGGAAACGGGGCTCCCCTGGATGTGTGCGGGACACCACGTGCTTCCTCTCGAGTGCAGATGGGTATGTCGGGGAACTTCTTGAGTTGCAGCAAGGGTGTGAAGGACCCTTTGGAAGTTCCAGTGGTTAGATGTGATTGGCCTCGAGAAGCCTCAGCGGAAATGGGCCTCATCTCGCCTGGAGGGCAAAACCTCCTGGATTTTCTCGAGTTGCGGCAGGTGCTCTCGACTTACGACGGGGACCTCAGGGACCCGCTCTGGTGGCCTCAGGAAAGGCCAGTCCCCATGCGAGTTCCTCGGGGGCCTCTCGGGATTCCTCTCCCGTCGATGCCGGGGCCTAAGACCTTGTGTGGAGTCGGGGCCGGAACCTGAGGATTCCTCTCCAGTGCTGACATGGATCTTGGGGTACTTCTGGAGTCTCCCCAGGGGAGTCAGTCCTCCTCTCGAATGCGGACATGCACTTGCGCTTTCCTCCAGAGCGGTAGCAGCAGTGACACGCAGTCCGCCGCGTGGATCAAAGGATCTATGGTTTTCCCTCGAGTCTTTCCCACGAGGCTTTCCTACGAGGCTTTCCCACAGGACTCTCCCACGTGCACAGGTGGTGGGAGTCGATCCTCGGCTTGAACGTCAAGGCCGTGCAGGGAAAACAGGTTCCTCTGGAATGGACTGACACATCTGGGGGACTCTTGGAATGGTGGCACGACCCTGGAGTTCCTCTCGCCTTTCCTGTGGAGAGCGCCTCCTCTTGAGATGCGACGGGAACGCCGGGAATTCTTTCCCTACGAAACAGGGAAAGGATCACTCATCTCGAGCTAGGAGGCGGAAACGGGGCTCCCCTGGTGGTGTGCGGGACACCACGTGCTTCCTCTCGAGTGGAGACGGGTATGTCGGGGAACTTCTTGAGTTGAAGCAAGGGTGTGAAGGACCCTTTGGAAGTTCCAGTGGTTAGATGTGATTGGCCTCGAGAAGCCTCAGCGGAAATGGGCCTCATCTCGCCTGGAGGGCAAAACCTCCTGGATTTTCTCGAGTTGCGGCAGGTGTTCTCGACTTACGACGGGGACCTCAGGGACCCGCTCTGGTGGCCTCAGGAAAGGCCAGTCCCCATGCGAGTTCCACGGGGGCCTCTCGGCATTCCTCTCCCGTCGAGGCCGGGGCCTAAGACCTTGTGTGGAGTCGGGGCCGGAACCTGAGGATTCCTCTCCAGTGTTGACATGGATCTTGGGGTACTTCTGGAGTCTCCCCAGGGGAGTCAGTCCTCGTCTCGAATGCGGGCATGCACTTGCGCTTTCCTCCAGAGCGGTAGCAGCAGTGTCACGCAGTCTGCCGCGTGGATCAAAGGATCTATGGTTTTCCCTCGAGTCTTTCCCACGAGGCTTTCCACGAGGCTTTCCACAGGGCTGTCCCACGTGCACACGTGGTGGGATTCGATCCTCGGCTTGAACGTCAAGGCAGTGCAGGGAAAACAGGTTCCTCTGGAATGGACTGACACATCTGGGGGACTCTTGGAATGGTGTCTCGACCCTGGAGTTCCTCTCGCCTTTCCTGTGGAGAGCGCCTCCTCTTGAGATGCGACGGGAACGCCGGGAATTCTTTCCCTACGAAACAGGGAAAGGATCCCTCATCTCGAGCTAGGAGGCGGAAACGGGGCTCCCCTGGATGTGTGCGGGACCCCACGTGCTTCCTCTCGAGTGCAGACGGGTATGTCGGGGAACTTCTTGAGTTGCAGCAATGGTGTGAAGGACCCTTTGGAAGTTCCAGTGGTTAGACGTGATTAGCCTCGAGAAGCCTCAGTGGAAATGGGCCTCATCTCGCCTGGAGGGCAAAACCTCCTGGATTTTCTCGAGTTGCGGCAGGTGCTCTCGACTTACGACGGGGACCTCAGGGACACGCTCTGGTGGCCTCAGGAAAGGCCAGTCCCCATGCGAGTTCCTCGGGGGCCTCTCGGGATTCCTCTCCCGTCGATGCCGGGGCCTAAGACCTTGTGTGGAGTCGAGCCCGGAACCTGAGGATTCCTCTCCAGTGCTGACATGGATCTTGGGGTACTTCTGGAGTCTCCCCAGGGGAGTCAGTCCTCGTCTCGAATGCGGGCATGCACTTGCGCTTTCCTCCAGAGCGGTAGCAGCAGTGTCACGCAGTCCGCCGCGTGGATCAAAGGATCTATGGTTTTCCCTCGAGTCTTTCCCACGAGTCTTTCCCACGAGGCTTTCCCACAGGGCTGTCCCACGTGCACACGTGGTGGGAGTCGATCCTCGGCTTGAACGTCAAGGCAGTGCAGGGAAAACAGGTTCCTCTGGAATGGACTGACACATCTGGGGGACTCTTGGAATGGTGTCTCGACCCTGGAGTTCCTCTCGCCTTTCCTGTGGAGAGCGCCTCCTCTTGAGATGCGACGGGAACGCCGGGAATTCTTTCCCTACGAAACAGGGAAAGGATCCCTCATCTCGAGCTAGGAGGTGGAAACGGGGCTCCCCTGAATGTGTGCGGGACCCCACGTGCTTCCTCTCGAGTGCAGACGGGTATGTCGGGGAACTTCTTGAGTTGCAGCAATGGTGTGAAGGACCCTTTGGAAGTTCCAGTGGTTAGACGTGATTAGCCTCGAGAAGCCTCAGTGGAAATGGGCCTCATCTCGCCTGGAGGGCAAAACCTCCTGGATTTTCTCGAGTTGCGGCAGGTGCTCTCGACTTACGACGGGGACCTCAGGGACACGCTCTGGTGGCCTCAGGAAAGGCCAGTCCCCATGCGAGTTCCTCGGGGGCCTCTCGGGATTCCTCTCCCGTCGATGCCGGGGCCTAAGACCTTGTGTGGAGTCGAGCCCGGAACCTGAGGATTCCTCTCCAGTGCTGACATGGATCTTGGGGTACTTCTGGAGTCTCCCCAGGGGAGTCAGTCCTCGTCTGGAATGCGGGCATGCACTTGCGCGTTCCTCCAGAGCGGTAGCAGCAGTGTCACGCAGTCTGCCGCGTGTATCAAAGGATCTATGGTTTTCCCTCGAGTCTTTCCCACGAGGATTTCCCACGAGGCTTTCCGACAGGGCTGTCCCACGTGCACACGTGGTGGGAATCGATCCTCGGCTTGAACGTCAAAGCAGTGCAGGGAAAACAGGTTCCTCTGGAATGGACTGACACATCTGGGGGACTCTTGGAATGGTGTCACGACCCTGGAGTTCCTCTCGCCTTTCCTGTGGAGAGCGCCTCCTCTTGAGATGCGACGGGAACGCCGGGAATTCTTTACCTACAAAACAGGGAAAGGATCCCTCATCTCGAGCTAGGAGGCGGAAACGGGGCTCCCCTGGATGTGTGCGGGACCCCACGTGCTTCCTCTCGAGTGGAGACGGGTATGTCGGGGAACTTCTTGAGTTGCAGCAAGGGTGTGAAGGACCCTTTGGAAGTTCCAGTGGTTAGATGTGATTGGCCTCGAGAAGCCTCAGCGGAAATGGGCCTCATCTCGCCTGGAGGGCAAAACCTCCTGGATATTCTCGAGTTGCGGCAGGTGCTCTCGACTTACGACGGGGACCTCAGGAAACCGCTCTGGTGGCCTCAGGAAAGGCCAGTCCCCATGCGAGTTCCTCGGGGGCCTCTCGGGATTCCTCTCCCGTCGATGTCGGGGCCTAAGACCTTGTGTGGAGTCGGGGCCGGAACCTGAGGATTCCTCTCCAGTGCTGAAATGGATCTTGGGGTACTTCTGGAGTCTCCCCAGGGGAGTCAGTCCTCGTCTCGAATGCTGGCATGCACTTGCGCTTTCCTCCAGAGCGGTAGCAGCAGTGTCACGCAGTCCGCCGCGTGGATCAAAGGATCTATGGTTTTCCCTCGAGTCTTTTCCACGAGGCTTTCCCACGAGGCTTTTCCACAGGGCTGTCCCACGTGCACACGGGGTGGGAGTCGATCCTCGGCTTGAAACTCAAGGCAGTGCAGGGAAAACAGGTTCCTCTGGAATGGACTGACAAATCTGGGGGATTTTTGGAATGGTGTCACGACCCTGGAGTTCCTCTCCCTTTCCTGTGGAGAGCGCCTCCTCTTGAGATGCGACGGGAACGCCGGGAATTCTTTCCCTACGAAACAGGGAAAGGATCCCTCATCTCGAGCTAGGAGGCGGAAACGGGGCTCCCCTGGATGTGTGCGGGACCCACGTGCTTCCTCACGAGTGGAGACGGGTATGTCGGGGAACTTCTTGAGTTGCAGCAAGGGTGTCAAGGACCCTTTGGAAGTTCCAGTGGTTAGACATGGTTAGCCACGAGAAGCCTCAGCGGAAATGGGCCTCATCTCGCCTGGAGGGCAAAACCTCCTGGATTTTCTCGAGTTGCGGCAGGTGCTCTCGACTTACGACGGGGACCTCAGGGACCCGCTCTGGTGGCCTCAGGAAAGGCCAGTCCCGATGCGAGTTCTTCGGGGGCCTCTCAGGATTCCACTCCCGTCGATGCCGGGGCCTAAGACCTTGTGTGGAGTCGGGGCCGGAACCTGAGGATTCCTCTCCAGTGCTGACATGGATCTTGGGGTACTTCTGGAGTCTCCCCAGGGGAGTCAGTCCTCGTCTCGAATGCGGGCATGCACTTGCGCTTTCCTCCAGAGCGGTAGCAGCAGTGTCACGCAGTCCTCCGCGTGGATCAAAGGATCTATGGTTTTCCCTCGAGCCTTTCCCACGAGGCTTTCCCACGAGGCTTTCCCACAGGGCTGTCCCACGTGCACACGTGGTGGGAGTCAATCCTCGGCCTGAACGTCAAGGCAGTGCAGGGAAAACAGGTTCCTCTGGAATGGACTGACACATCTGGGGGACTCTTGGAATGGTGGCACGACCCTGGAGTTCCTCTCGCCTTTCCTGTGGAGAGCGCCTCCTCTTGAGATGCGACGGGAACGCCGGGAATTCTTTCCCTACGAAACAGGGAAAGGATCCCTCATCTCGAGCTAGGAGGCGGAAACGGGGCTCCCCTGGATGTGTGCGGGACACCACGTGCTTCCTCTCGAGTGGAGACGGGTATGTCGGGGAACTTCTTGAGTTGCAGCAAGGGTGTGAAGGACCCTTTGGAAGTTCCAGTGGTTAGATGTGATTGGCCTC